>NC_141013.1:45762946-46100446 GCF_052327205.1 Somniosus microcephalus
TAACAGAGAATAGTACGTGTGAGAAACGGAGAATTGCACCTGTGAGTAATGGAGAATTACACCTGTGAGTTACAGAGAAATGTAAGTGTGAGTAACGGAGAATTGTAAGTGTCAGTAACGGAGAATTGTACCTGAGAGTAACGGAGAATTGTAAGTGTGAGTAGCGGAAAATTGTACCTGTGAGTAATGGAGAATTGTAAGTGTGAGTAACAGAGAATTGTACCTGTGAGTAATGGAGAATTGTAAGTGTGAGTAACAGAGAATTGTGCCAGTAACGGAGAATTGTACCTGTGAGTAATGGAGAATTGTAAGTGTGAGTAATGCAGAATTGCACCTGTGAGTAACAGAGAATTGTACATGTGATTAACGGAGAATTGCAGCTGTGAGTAATGGGGAATTGTATGTATGAGTAACGAAGAATTGCAACTGTGAGTAACAGAGAATTGTAAGTGTGAGTAATGGAGAATTGTGCCAGTAACGGAGAATTGTACCTGTGAGTAATGGAGAATTGTAAGTGTGATTAACGGAGAATTGCACCTGTGAGTAACAGAGAATTGTAAGTGTGAGTAACAGAGAATAGTAACTGTGAGTAACAGATAATTGTAAGTGTCAGTAATGGAGAATTGTACCTGTGAGTAACGGAGAATTGTAAGTGTGAGTAACGGAGAATTGTAAGTGTGAGTAACGGAGAATTGTACCTCTGAGTAACAGAGAAATGTAAGTGTGTGTAACAGAGAATTGTAAGTGTGAGTAATGGAGAATTGTAAGTGTGAGTAACAGAGAATTGTACCCGTGAGTAACAATGAATTGAAAGTGTGAGTAACAAAGAATTGTAAGTGTGAGTAACAGAGATTTGAAAGTGTGAGTAACACAGAATAATACCTATGAGTAACGGAGAATTGTACGTGTGCGTAACAGAGAATTGTAAGTGTGAGTAACTGAGAATTGTAAGTGTGAGTAACTGAAAATTGTAAGTGTGGGTAACAGAGAATTGTAAGTGTGAGTAGCAGGGAATTGTAAGTGTGATCAACAGAGAATTGTAAGTGTGAGTAACAGAGAATTGTACCTGTGAGAAATGGAGAATTGTACCTGTGAGTAACAGAGAATTGTAAGTGTGAGTAACGGAGAATTGTACCTGTGAGTAACGGAGAATTTTAAGTGTGAGTAACAGAGAATTGTACCTGTGAGTAATGGAGAATTGTAATTGTGAGTAACGGAGAATTGTACCTGTGAGTTACAGAGAATTGTACGTGTGAGTAATGGAGAACTGCACCTATGAGTGACAGAGAATTGCAACTGTGAATAACAGAGAATTGTACCTGTGAGTAATGGAGAATTGTGTCAGTAACGGAGAATTGTACCTGTGAGTAATGGAGAATTGTAAGTGTGAGTAATGGAGAATTGTACCTGTCTGTTACAGAGAATTGTACGTGTGATTAACAGAGAATTGCACCTGTGAGTAACAGAGAATTGTAACTGTGTGAGTAACAGAGAATTGTAAGTGTCAGTAATGGAGAAATGTACCTGTGAGTAATGGAGAATTGTAAGGGTGAGTAACGGAGAATTGTGTCAGTAACGGAGAATTGTACCTGTGAGTAATGGAGAATTGTAAGTGTGAGTAATGGAGAATTGCACCTGTGAGTAACAGAGAATTGTACGTGTGATTAACGGAGAATTGCAGCTATGAGTAATGGGGAATTGTACGTGTGAGTAACGAAGAATTGCAACTGTGAGTAACAGAGAATTGTAAGTGTGAGTAATGGAGAATTGTGTCAGTAATGGAGAATTGTACCTGTGAGTAATGGAGAATTGTAAGTGTGATTAACGGAGAATTGCACCTGTGAGTAACAGAGAATTGTAAGTGTGAGTAACAGAGAATTGTAAGTGTGAGTAATGGAGAATTGTGTCAGTAACGGAGAATTGTACCTGTGAGTAATGGAGAATTGTAAGTGTGATTAATGGAGAATTGCACCTGTGAGTAACAGAGAATTGTAAGTGTGAGTAACAGAGAATTGTAAGTGTGAGTAACAGAGAATTGTAAGTGTCAGTAATGGAGAATTGTACGTGTGAGTAACGGAGAATTGTAAGTGTGAGTAACGGAGAATTGTAAGTGTGAGTAACGGAGAATTGTACCTGTGAGTAACAGAGAAATGTAAGTGTGTGTAACAGAGAATTGTAAGTGTGAGTAATGGAGAATTGTAAGTGTGAGTAACAGAGAATTGTACCCGTGAGTAACGGAGAATTGAAAGTGTGAGTAACAAAGAATTGTAAGTATGAGTAACAGAGATTTGAAAGTGTGAGTAACACAGAATAATACCTATGAGTAACGGAGAATTGTACGTGTGTGTAACAGAGAATTGTAAGTGTGAGTAACTGAGAATTGTAAGTGTGGGTAACAGAGAATTGCAAGTGTGAGTAACAGGGAATTGTAAGTGTGAGCAACAGAGAATTGTAAGTGTGAGTAACAGCGAATTGTACCTGTGAGTAACGGAGAATTGTACCTGTGAGTAACGGAGAATTGTAAGTGTGAGTAACGGAGAATTGTACCTGTGAGTAACGGAGAATTTTAAGTGTGAGTAACAGAGAATTGTACCTGTGAGTAATGGAGAATTGTAATAGTGAGTAACGGAGAATTGTACCTGTGAGTTACAGAGAATTGTACGTGTGAGTAATGGAGAACTGCACCTACGAGTGACAGAGAATTGCAACTGTGAATAACAGAGAATTGTACCTGTGAGTAATAGAGAATTGTGTCAGTAACGGAGAATTGTACCTGTGAGTAATGGAGAATTGTAAGTGTGAGTAATGGAGAATTGTACCTGTCTGTTACAGAGAATTGTACGTGTGAGTAACGGAGAATTGCACCTGTGAGTAACAGAGAATTGTAAGTGTGAGTAACAGAGAATTGTAAGTGTCAGTAATGGAGAATTGTACCTGTGAGTAATGGAGAATTGTAAGTGTGAGTAACAGAGATTTGAAAGTGTGAGTAACACAGAATTATACCTATGAGTAATGGAGAATTGTACGTGTGCATAACAGAAAATTGTAAGTGTGAGTAACTGAGAATTGTAAGTGTGGGTAACTGAGAATTGTAAGTGTGAGTAATGAAGAATTGCAAGTGTGAGTGATGGAGAATTGTACCCGTGAGTAACTGAGAATTGTAAGTGTGACTAACGGAGAATTCAAAGTGTGAGTAATGTAGAATTGTACCTGTGAGTAACAGAGAATTGTACGTGTGAGCAACAGAGAATTCTAAGTGTGAGTAATGGACAATTGGAAGTGTGAGTAACAGAGAATTGTTCCTGTCAGTAACAGAGAATTGTATGTGTGAGTAACAGAGAATTCTAAGTGTGAGTAATGGAGAATTGTAACTGTGAGTAACGGAGAATTCTAAGTGTGAGTAATGGAGAATTGTAATTGTGAGTAATGGAGAATTGTAAGTGTGAGTAATGGAGAATTGTACCTGATAGTAACGGAGTATTGTACCTGTGAGTAACAGAAAATTGTACCTGTGAGTAACAGAGAATTGTACGTGTGAGTAACAGAGAATTGTACCTGTGAGTAACAGTGAATTGTACCTGTGAGTAACGGAGAATTGTAAGTGAGAGTTACAGTGAATTGTACCTGTGAGTAACGGAGAATTGTAAGTGTGAGTAACAGAGAATTGTACCTGTGACTAACAGAGAATTGTACCTGTGAGTAACGGAGAATTATAAGTGTGAGTAATGGAGAATTGCACATGTGAGTAACAGCGAATTATAAGTGTGAATAATGGAGAATTGCACGTGTGAATAACAGAGAATTGTAAGTGTGAGTAACAGAGAATTGTACCTGTGAGTAATGGAGAATTGTAAGTGTGAGTAACAGAGAATTGTACCTGTGAGTAATGGAGAATTGTAAGTGTGAGTAACAGGGAATTGTAGCTGTGAGTAATGGAGAATTGTAAGTGTGAGCAACAGAGAATTGTACCTGTGAGTAACGGAGAATTGTACCTGCGAGTAACGAAGAATTGTACCTGTGAGTAATGGAGAATTGTACCTGTGAGTAATGGAGAATTGTACCTGTGAGTAATGGAGAATTGTGAGTAATGGAGAATTGTAAACGTGAGTAATGGAGAATTGTACATGTGAGTAACAGAGAATTGTAAGTGTGGGTAATGAAGAATTGTAAGTGTGAGTAACGGAGAATTGTACCTGTGAGTAACAGAGAATTGTAAATGTGAGTAACAGAGAATTGTAACTGTGAGTAACAGAGAATTGTAACTGTGAGTAACAGAGAATTGTAAGTGTCAGTAATGGAGAATTGTACCTGTGAGTAACGGAGAATTGTAAGTGTGAGTAGCGGAGAATTGTAAGTGTGAGTAACGGAGAATTGCACCTGTGAGTAACAGAGAATTGTACCTGTGAGTAACGGAGACTTGTAAGTGTGAGTAAAAGAGAATTGTACCTGTAAGTAACAGAGAATTGTAAGTGTGAGTAATGGAGATTTGTAAGTTTGAGTAATGGAGAATTGTCAGTGTGAGTAACAGAGATTTGAAAGTGTAAGTAACGGAGAATTGTAAGTGTGAGTAAAAGAGAATTGTACCTGTGAGTAATGGAGAATTGTAAGTGTGAACAAAGGAGAATTGTAAGTGTGAGTAATGGAGAATTGTAAGTGTGAGTAACAAAGAATTGTATGTGTGAGTAACAGAGAATTGTACCTGTAAGTAACGGAGAATTTTAAGTGTGAGTAATGGAGAATTGTAAGTGTGAGTAACAGAGAAATGTAAAGGTGAGTGAAAGAGAATTGTAAGTGTGATTAACAGTGAACTGTAAGTGTGAGTAACAGAGAATTGTACCTGTGAGTAATGGAGAATTGTAAGTGTGAGTAACAGAGAATTGTACCCATGAGTAACAGTGAATTGTAAGTGTGAGTAATGGAGAATTGTACGTGTGAGTAACGGAGAATTGTATGTGTGAGTAATGGAGATTTGTAAGTGTGAGGAACAGAATTGTTCCTGTGAGTAATGGAGACTCGTAATTGTGAGTAAAAGAGAATTGTACCTGTGAGTAATGGAAAATTGTAAGTGTGAGTAACAGAGAATTGTACCTGCGAGTAATGGAGAATTGTAAGTGTGAGTAGCAGAGAATTTTAAGTGTCAGTAATGGTGAATTGTAAGTGTGTGTAATAGAGAAGTGTAAGTGTGAGTAACATTGAATTGTAAATGTGAGTAACAGAGAATTGTAAGTATGAGTAATGGAGAATTGTAAGTGTGAGTAACGTGGAATTGTACATGTGAGTAACAGATAATTTTAAGTGTGAGTAATGGAGAATTGTAAGTGTGAGTAACAGAGAATTTAAATGTGCATAATGGTGAATTGTACATGTGTAACAGAGAATTGTAAGTGTGAATAACGGAGAATTGTAAGTGTGAGTAACAGAGCATTGTAAGTGTGAGTAGCAGAGCATTGCAAGTGTGAGTAATGGAGAATTATAAGTGTGTAACAGAAAACTGTAAGTGTGAGTGACAGAGAATTGTACCTGTGAGTAACGGAGAATTATATGTGTGACTAAAAGAGAATTGTACCTGTGAGTAATGGAGAATTGTACCTGTGAGTAATAGAGATTTGTACCTGTGAGTAACGGAGATTTGTACCTGTGAGTAACGGACAATTGTACCTGTGAGTAACATAGAATTGTACCTGTGACTAACGGAGAATTGTACCTGTGAGTAACGGAGAATTGAAAGTGTGAGTAATGGAGAATTGTACCTGTGAGTAACAGGGAATTGTACCTGAGTGTAACAGAGAGTTGTACATGTGAGTAACGGAGAATTATACCTGTGAGTAACGGAGAATTGTACCTGTGAGTAATGGAGAATCATACCTGTGAGTAACAGAGAATTTGACCTGTGAGTAATGGAGAATCATACCTGTGAGTAACAGAGAATTGTACCTGTGACTAATGGAGAATTGTACGCGTAAGAAACGGAGAATTGTAAGTGTGAGTAACAGAGAATTGTAAGTGTGAGTAATGGAGTATTGTAAGTGTAAGTAACAGAGTATTTTAAGCGTGAGTAACAGAGAATTTTAAGTGTCAGTAATGGTGAATTGTAAGTGTGTGTAATAGAGAAGTGTAAGTGTGCGTAACATTGAATTGTAAATGTGAGTAACAGGGAATTATAAGTATGAGTAATGGAGAATTGTAAGTGTGAGTAACGTGGAATTGTACGTGTGAGTAACAGAGAATTTTAAGTGTGAGTAATGGAGAATTGTAAGTGTGAGTAATGGAGAATTATAAGTGTGTAACAGAAAACTGTATGTGTGAGTGACAGAGAATTGTACCTGTGAGTAACGGAGAATTATATGTGTGACTAAAAGAGAATTGTATATGTGAGTAACGGAGAGTTGTAAGTGTGAGTAATGGAGAATTGTAAGTGTGACTAAAAGAGAATTGTATATGTGAGTAATGGAGAGTTGTAAGTGTGAGTAATGGAGAATTGTAAGTGTGAGTAATGGAGAATTGTATGTGTGAGTAACGGAGAATTGCACGCGTGAGTAACAGAGAGTTATAAGTGTGAGTAATGGAGAATTGTACCTGTTAGTAATGGAGAATTGTAAGTGTGAGTAATGGAGAATTGTAAGTGTGAGTAATGGAGAATTGTACCTGTGAGTAATGGAGAATTGTACCTGTGAGTAACAGAGAATTGTACCTGTGAGTAACGGAGACTTGTAAGTGTGAGTAAAAGAAAATTGTACCTGTAAGTAACAGAGAATTGTAAGTGTGAGTAATGGAGATTTGTAAGCGTGAGTAATGGAGAATTGTAAGTGTGAGTAATGGAGTATTGTAAGTTTGAGTAATGGAGAATTGTCAGTGTGAGTAACAGAGATTTGTAAGTGTAAGTAACGGAGAATTGTAAGTGTGAGTAAAAGAGAATTGTACCTGTGAGTAATGGAGAATTGTAAGCGTGAACAAAGGAGAATTGTAAGTGTGAGTAATGGAGAATTGTAAGTGTGAGTAACAAAGAATTGTATGTGTGAGTAACAGAGAATTGTACCTGTAAGTAATGGAGAATTTTAAGTGTGAGTAATGGAGAATTGTAAGTGTGAGTAACAGAGAAATGTAAAGGTGAGTGAAAGAGAATTGTAAGTGTGATTAACAGTGAACTGTAAGTGTGAGTAACAGAGAATTGTACCTGTGAGTAATGGAGAATTGTAAGTGTGAGTAACAGAGAATTGTACCCATGAGTAACAGTGAATTGTAAGTGTGAGTAACGGAGAATTGTACGTGTGAGTAACGGAGAATTGTATGTGTGAGTAATGGAGATTTGTAAGTGTGAGGAACAGAATTGTTCCTGTGAGTAATGGAGACTCGTAATTGTGAGTAAAAGAGAATTGTACCTGTGAGTAATGGAAAATTGTAAGTGTGAGTAACAGAGAATTGTACCTGCGAGTAATGGAGAATTGTAAGTGTGAGTAGCAGAGAATTTTAAGTGTCAGTAATGGTGAATTGTAAGTGTGTGTAATAGAGAAGTGTAAGTGTGAGTAACATTGAATTGTAAATGTGAGTAACAGAGAATTGTAAGTATGAGTAATGGAGAATTGTAAGTGTGAGTAACGTGGAATTGTACATGTGAGTAACAGATAATTTTAAGTGTGAGTAATGGAGAATTGTAAGTGTGAGTAACAGAGAATTTAAATGTGCATAATGGTGAATTGTACATGTGTAACAGAGAATTGTAAGTGTGAATAACGGAGAATTGTAAGTGTGAGTAACAGAGCATTGTAAGTGTGAGTAGCAGAGCATTGCAAGTGTGAGTAATGGAGAATTATAAGTGTGTAACAGAAAACTGTAAGTGTGAGTGACAGAGAATTGTACCTGTGAGTAACGGAGAATTATATGTGTGACTAAAAGAGAATTGTACCTGTGAGTAATGGAGAATTGTACCTGTGAGTAATAGAGATTTGTACCTGTGAGTAACGGAGATTTGTACCTGTGAGTAACGGACAATTGTACCTGTGAGTAACATAGAATTGTACCTGTGACTAACGGAGAATTGTACCTGTGAGTAACGGAGAATTGAAAGTGTGAGTAATGGAGAATTGTACCTGTGAGTAACAGGGAATTGTACCTGAGTGTAACAGAGAGTTGTACATGTGAGTAACGGAGAATTATACCTGTGAGTAACGGAGAATTGTACCTGTGAGTAATGGAGAATCATACCTGTGAGTAACAGAGAATTTGACCTGTGAGTAATGGAGAATCATACCTGTGAGTAACAGAGAATTGTACCTGTGACTAATGGAGAATTGTACGCGTAAGAAACGGAGAATTGTAAGTGTGAGTAACAGAGAATTGTAAGTGTGAGTAATGGAGTATTGTAAGTGTAAGTAACAGAGTATTTTAAGCGTGAGTAACAGAGAATTTTAAGTGTCAGTAATGGTGAATTGTAAGTGTGTGTAATAGAGAAGTGTAAGTGTGCGTAACATTGAATTGTAAATGTGAGTAACAGGGAATTATAAGTATGAGTAATGGAGAATTGTAAGTGTGAGTAACGTGGAATTGTACGTGTGAGTAACAGAGAATTTTAAGTGTGAGTAATGGAGAATTGTAAGTGTGAGTAATGGAGAATTATAAGTGTGTAACAGAAAACTGTATGTGTGAGTGACAGAGAATTGTACCTGTGAGTAACGGAGAATTATATGTGTGACTAAAAGAGAATTGTATATGTGAGTAACGGAGAGTTGTAAGTGTGAGTAATGGAGAATTGTAAGTGTGACTAAAAGAGAATTGTATATGTGAGTAATGGAGAGTTGTAAGTGTGAGTAATGGAGAATTGTAAGTGTGAGTAATGGAGAATTGTATGTGTGAGTAACGGAGAATTGCACGCGTGAGTAACAGAGAGTTATAAGTGTGAGTAATGGAGAATTGTACCTGTTAGTAATGGAGAATTGTAAGTGTGAGTAATGGAGAATTGTAAGTGTGAGTAATGGAGAATTGTACCTGTGAGTAATGGAGAATTGTACCTGTGAGTAACAGAGAATTGTACCTGTGAGTAACGGAGACTTGTAAGTGTGAGTAAAAGAAAATTGTACCTGTAAGTAACAGAGAATTGTAAGTGTGAGTAATGGAGATTTGTAAGCGTGAGTAATGGAGAATTGTAAGTGTGAGTAATGGAGTATTGTAAGTTTGAGTAATGGAGAATTGTCAGTGTGAGTAACAGAGATTTGTAAGTGTAAGTAACGGAGAATTGTAAGTGTGAGTAAAAGAGAATTGTACCTGTGAGTAATGGAGAATTGTAAGCGTGAACAAAGGAGAATTGTAAGTGTGAGTAATGGAGAATTGTAAGTGTGAGTAACAAAGAATTGTATGTGTGAGTAACAGAGAATTGTACCTGTAAGTAATGGAGAATTTTAAGTGTGAGTAATGGAGAATTGTAAGTGTGAGTAACAGAGAAATGTAAAGGTGAGTGAAAGAGAATTGTAAGTGTGATTAACAGTGAACTGTAAGTGTGAGTAACAGAGAATTGTACCTGTGAGTAATGGAGAATTGTAAGTGTGAGTAACAGAGAATTGTACCCATGAGTAACAGTGAATTGTAAGTGTGAGTAACGGAGAATTGTACGTGTGAGTAACGGAGAATTGTATGTGTGAGTAATGGAGATTTGTAAGTGTGAGTACAGAATTGTACCTGTGAGTAATGGAGACTCGTAATTGTGAGTAAAAGAGAATTGTACCTGTGAGTAATGGAAAATTGTAAGTGTGAGTAACAGAGAATTGTACCTGCGAGTAATGGAGAATTGTAAGTGTGAGTAGCAGAGAATTTTAAGTGTCAGTAATGGTGAATTGTAAGTGTGTGTAATAGAGAAGTGTAAGTGTGAGTAACATTGAATTGTAAATGTGAGTAACAGAGAATTGTAAGTATGAGTAATGGAGAATTGTAAGTGTGAGTAATGTGGAATTGTACATGTGAGTAACAGATAATTTTAAGTATGAGTAATGGAGAATTGTAAGTGTGAGTAACAGAGACTTTAAATGTGCATAATGGTGAATTGTACATGTGTAACAGAGAATAGTAAGTGTGAGTAACGGAGAATTGTAATTGTGAGTAACAGAGAATTGTAAGTGTGAATAATGGAGAATTGTAAGTGTGAGTAACAGAGCATTGTAAGTGTGAGTAGCAGAGCATTGCAAGTGTGAGTAATGGAGAATTATAAGTGTGTAACAGAAAACTGTAAGTGTCAGTGACAGAGAATTGTACCTGTGAGTAACGGAGAATTATATGTGTGACGAAAAGAGAATTGTACCTGTGAGTAATGGAGAATTGTACCTGTGAGTAACGGAGATTTGTACCTGTGAGTAACGGAGATTTGTACCTGTGAGTAATGGAGAATTGTACCTGTGAGCAACATAGAATTGTACCTGTGAGTAACGGAGAATTGTACCTGTGAGTAACGAAGAATTGAAAGTGTGAGTAATGGAGAATTGTACCTGTGAGTAACAGGGAATTGTACCTGAGTGTAACAGAGAGTTGTACATGTGAGTATCGGAGAATTATACCTGTGAGTAACGGAGAATTGTACCTGTGAGTAATGGAGAATCATACCTGTGAGTAACAGAGAATTGTACCTGTGACTAATGGAGAATTGTACGTGTAAGAAACGGAGAATTGTAAGTGTGAGTAACAGAGAATTGTAAGTGTGAGTAATGGAGTATTGTAAGTGTAAGTAACAGAGTATTTTAAGTGTGAGTAACAGAGAATTGTACGTGTGAGTAACGGAGAATTGTATGTGTGAGTAATGGAGAGTTGTAAGTGCGAGAAATGGAGAATTGTAATTGTGAGTAACAGACAATTTTAAGTGTCAGTAATGGTGAATTGTAACTGTGTGTAATAGAGAAGTGTAAGTGTGAGTAACATTGAATTGTAAATGTGAGTAACACGGAATTATAAGTATGAGTAATGGAGAATTGTAAGTGTGAGTAACGTGGAATTGTACGTGCGAGTAACAGAGAATTTTAAGTGTGAGTAATGGAGAATTGTAAGTGTGAGTAATGGAGAATTGTATGTGTGACTAAAAGAGAATTGTATATGTGAGTAACGGAGAGTTGTAAGTGTGAGTAACGGAGAGTTGTAAGTTTGAGGAATGGAGAATTGTATGTGTGACTAAAAGAGAATTGTATATGTGAGTAACGGAGTGTTGTAAGTGTGAGTAACGGAGAGTTGTAAGTGTGAGGAATGGAGAATTGTATGTGTGACTAAAAGAGAATTGTATATGTGAGTAATGGAAAGTTGTAAGTATGAGTAATGGAGAATTGTAAATGTGAGTAATGGAGAATTGTATGTGTGAGTAATGGAGAATTGTACCTGTGAGTAATGGAGAATTGTGAGTGTGAGTAAGAGAGAATTGTAACTGTGAGTAACAGTGAATTGTACTTGTGAGTAATGGAGAATTGTACCTGTGAGTAATGGAGAATTGTAAGTGTGAGTAACAGAGAATTGTACCTGTGAGTAATGGAGAATTGTACGTGTGAGTAACAGAGAAATGTAAATGTGAGCAACAGAGAATTGTACCTGTGGATAACGGAGAATTGTACCTGGTAGTAATGGAGAATTGTGCCTGTGAATAACGGAGAATTGTACCTGTGAGTAATGGAGAATCATACCTGTGAGTAACAGAGAATTTGACCTGTGAGTAATGGAGAATCATACCTGTGAGTAACAGAGAATTGTACCTGTGACTAATGGAGAATTGTATGTGTAAGAAACGGAGAATTGTAAGTGTGAGTAACAGAGAATTGTAAGTGTGAGTAACAGAGAATAGTAACTGTGAGTAACAGATAATTGTAAGTGTCAGTAATGGAGAATTGTACCTGTGAGTAACGGAGAATTGTAAGTGTGAGTAACGGAGAATTGTAAGTGTGAGTAACGGAGAATTGTACCTCTGAGTAACAGAGAAATGTAAGTGTGTGTAACAGAGAATTGTAAGTGTGAGTAATGGAGAATTGTAAGTGTGAGTAACAGAGAATTGTACCCGTGAGTAACGATGAATTGAAAGTGTGAGTAACAAAGAATTGTAAGTGTGAGTAACAGAGATTTGAAAGTGTGAGTAACACAGAATAATACCTATGAGTAACGGAGAATTGTACGTGTGCATAACAGAGAATTGTAAGTGTGAGTAACTGAGAATTGTAAGTGTGGGTAACAGAGAATTGTAAGTGTGAGTAGCAGGGAATTGTAAGTGTGATCAACAGAGAATTGTAAGTGTGAGTAACAGAGAATTGTACCTGTGAGAAACGGAGAATTGTACCTGTGAGTAATGGAGAATTGTAAGTGTGAGTAACAGAGAATTGTACCCATGAGTAACAGTGAATTGTAAGTGTGAGTAACGGAGAATTGTACGTGTGAGTAACGGAGAATTGTATGTGTGAGTAATGGAGATTTGTAAGTGTGAGGAACAGAATTGTACCTGTGAGTAATGGAGACTCGTAATTGTGAGTAAAAGAGAATTGTACCTGTGAGTAATGGAAAATTGTAAGTGTGAGTAACAGAGAATTGTACCTGCGAGTAATGGAGAATTGTAAGTGTGAGTAGCAGAGAATTTTAAGTGTCAGTAATGGTGAATTGTAAGTGTGTGTAATAGAGAAGTGTAAGTGTGAGTAACATTGAATTGTAAATGTGAGTAACAGAGAATTGTAAGTATGAGTAATGGAGAATTGTAAGTGTGAGTAATGTGGAATTGTACATGTGAGTAACAGATAATTTTAAGTGTGAGTAATGGAGAATTGTAAGTGTGAGTAACAGAGACTTTAAATGTGCCTAATGGTGAATTGTACATGTGTAACAGAGAATAGTAAGTGTGAGTAACGGAGAATTGTAATTGTGAGTAACAGAGAATTGTAAGTGTGAATAATGGAGAATTGTAAGTGTGAGTAACAGAGCATTGTAAGTGTGAGTAGCAGAGCATTGCAAGTGTGAGTAATGGAGAATTATAAGTGTGTAACAGAAAACTGTAAGTGTCAGTGACAGAGAATTGTACCTGTGAGTAACGGAGAATTATATGTGTGACGAAAAGAGAATTGTACCTGTGAGTAATGGAGAATTGTACCTGTGAGTAACGGAGATTTGTACCTGTGAGTAACGGAGATTTGTACCTGTGAGTAACGGAGAATTGTACCTGTGAGTAACATAGAATTGTACCTGTGAGTAACGGAGAATTGTACCTGTGAGTAACGAAGAATTGAAAGTGTGAGTAATGGAGAATTGTACCTGTGAGTAACAGGGAATTGTACCTGAGTGTAACAGAGAGTTGTACATGTGAGTATCGGAGAATTATACCTGTGAGTAACGGAGAATTGTACCTGTGAGTAATGGAGAATCTTACCTGTGAGTAACAGAGAATTGTACCTGTGACTAATGGAGAATTGTACGTGTAAGAAACGGAGAATTGTAAGTGTGAGTAACAGAGTATTGTAAGTGTGAGTAATGGAGAATTGTAAGTGTGACTAAAAGAGAATTGTATATGTGAGTAATGGAGAGTTGTAAGTGTGAGTAATGGAGAATTGTAAGTGTGAGTAATGGAGAATTGTATGTGTGAGTAACGGAGAATTGCACGCGTGAGTAACAGAGAGTTATAAGTGTGAGTAATGGAGAATTGTACCTGTTAGTAATGGAGAATTGTAAGTGTGAGTAATGGAGAATTGTACCTGTGAGTAATGGAGAATTGTACCTGTGAGTAACAGAGAATTGTACCTGTGAGTAACGGAGACTTGTAAGTGTGAGTAAAAGAAAATTGTACCTGTAAGTAACAGAGAATTGTAAGTGTGAGTAATGGAGATTTGTAAGCATGAGTAATGGAGAATTGTAAGTGTGAGTAATGGAGTATTGTAAGTTTGAGTAATGGAGAATTGTCAGTGTGAGTAACAGAGATTTGTAAGTGTAAGTAACGGAGAATTGTAAGTGTGAGTAAAAGAGAATTGTACCTGTGAGTAATGGAGAATTGTAAGCGTGAACAAAGGAGAATTGTAAGTGTGAGTAATGGAGAATTGTAAGTGTGAGTAACAAAGAATTGTATCTGTGAGTAACAGAGAATTGTACCTGTAAGTAATGGAGAATTTTAAGTGTGAGTAATGGAGAATTGTAAGTGTGAGTAACAGAGAAATGTAAAGGTGAGTGAAAGAGAATTGTAAGTGTGATTAACAGTGAACTGTAAGTGTGAGTAACAGAGAATTGTACCTGTGAGTAATGGAGAATTGTAAGTGTGAGTAACAGAGAATTGTACCCATGAGTAACAGTGAATTGTAAGTGTGAGTAACGGAGAATTGTACGTGTGAGTAACGGAGAATTGTATGTGTGAGTAATGGAGATTTGTAAGTGTGAGGAACAGAATTGTACCTGTGAGTAATGGAGACTCGTAATTGTGAGTAAAAGAGAATTGTACCTGTGAGTAATGGAAAATTGTAAGTGTGAGTAACAGAGAATTGTACCTGCGAGTAATGGAGAATTGTAAGTGTGAGTAGCAGAGAATTTTAAGTGTCAGTAATGGTGAATTGTAAGTGTGTGTAATAGAGAAGTGTAAGTGTGAGTAACATTGAATTGTAAATGTGAGTAACAGAGAATTGTAAGTATGAGTAATGGAGAATTGTAAGTGTGAGTAATGTGGAATTGTACATGTGAGTAACAGATAATTTTAAGTGTGAGTAATGGAGAATTGTAAGTGTGAGTAACAGAGACTTTAAATGTGCATAATGGTGAATTGTACATGTGTAACAGAGAATAGTAAGTGTGAGTAACGGAGAATTGTAATTGTGAGTAACAGAGAATTGTAAGTGTGAATAATGGAGAATTGTAAGTGTGAGTAACAGAGCATTGTAAGTGTGAGTAGCAGAGCATTGCAAGTGTGAGTAATGGAGAATTATAAGTGTGTAACAGAAAACTGTAAGTGTCAGTGACAGAGAATTGTACCTGTGAGTAACGGAGAATTATATGTGTGACGAAAAGAGAATTGTACCTGTGAATAATGGAGAATTGTACCTGTGAGTAACGGAGATTTGTACCTGTGAGTAACGGAGATTTGTACCTGTGAGTAACGGAGAATTGTACCTGTGAGTAACATAGAATTGTACCTGTGAGTAACGGAGAATTGTACCTGTGAGTAACGAAGAATTGAAAGTGTGAGTAATGGAGAATTGTACCTGTGAGTAACAGGGAATTGTACCTGAGTGTAACAGAGAGTTGTACATGTGAGTATCGGAGAATTATACCTGTGAGTAACGGAGAATTGTACCTGTGAGTAATGGAGAATCATACCTGTGAGTAACAGAGAATTGTACCTGTGACTAATGGAGAATTGTACGTGTAAGAAACGGAGAATTGTAAGTGTGAGTAACAGAGAATTGTAAGTGTGAGTAATGGAGTATTGTAAGTGTAAGTAACAGAGTATTTTAAGTGTGAGTAACAGAGAATTGTACGTGTGAGTAACGGAGAATTGTATGTGAGTAATGGAGAGTTGTAAGTGCGAGAAATGGAGAATTGTAATTGTGAGTAACAGACAATTTTAAGTGTCAGTAATGGTGAATTGTAACTGTGTGTAATAGAGAAGTGTAAGTGTGAGTAACATTGAATTGTAAATGTGAGTAACACGGAATTATAAGTATGAGTAATGGAGAATTGTAAGTGTGAGTAACGTGGAATTGTACGTGCGAGTAACAGAGAATTTTAAGTGTGAGTAATGGAGAATTGTAAGTGTGAGTAATGGAGAATTGTATGTGTGACTAAAAGAGAATTGTATATGTGAGTAACGGAGAGTTGTAAGTGTGAGTAACGGAGAGTTGTAAGTGTGAGGAATGGAGAATTGTATGTGTGACTAAAAGAGAATTGTATATGTGAGTAATGGAAAGTTGTAAGTATGAGTAATGGAGAATTGTAAATGTGAGTAATGGAGAATTGTATGTGTGAGTAATGGAGAATTGTACCTGTGAGTAATGGAGAATTGTGAGTGTGAGTAAGAGAGAATTGTAACTGTGAGTAACAGTGAATTGTACTTGTGAGTAATGGAGAATTGTACCTGTGAGTAATGGAGAATTGTAAGTGTGAGTAACAGAGAATTGTACCTGTGAGTAATGGAGAATTGTACGTGTGAGTAACAGAGAAATGTAAATGTGAGCAACAGAGAATTGTACCTGTGGATAACGGAGAATTGTACCTGGTAGTAATGGAGAATTGTGCCTGTGAATAACGGAGAATTGTACCTGTGAGTAATGGAGAATCATACCTGTGAGTAACAGAGAATTTGACCTGTGAGTAATGGAGAATCATACCTGTGAGTAACAGAGAATTGTACCTGTGACTAATGGAGAATTGTACGTGTAAGAAACGGAGAATTGTAAGTGTGAGTAACAGAGAATTGTAAGTGTGAGTAACAGAGAATAGTAACTGTGAGTAACAGATAATTGTAAGTGTCAGTAATGGAGAATTGTACCTGTGAGTAACGGAGAATTGTAAGTGTGAGTAACGGAGAATTGTAAGTGTGAGTAACGGAGAATTGTACCTCTGAGTAACAGAGAAATGTAAGTGTGTGTAACAGAGAATTGTAAGTGTGAGTAATGGAGAATTGTAAGTGTGAGTAACAGAGAATTGTACCCGTGAGTAACGATGAATTGAAAGTGTGAGTAACAAAGAATTGTAAGTGTGAGTAACAGAGATTTGAAAGTGTGAGTAACACAGAATAATACCTATGAGTAACGGAGAATTGTACGTGTGCATAACAGAGAATTGTAAGTGTGAGTAACTGAGAATTGTAAGTGTGGGTAACAGAGAATTGTAAGTGTGAGTAGCAGGGAATTGTAAGTGTGATCAACAGAGAATTGTAAGTGTGAGTAACAGAGAATTGTACCTGTGAGAAACGGAGAATTGTACCTGTGAGTAACAGAGAATTGTAAGTGTGAGTAACAGAGAATTGTACCCGTGAGTAACGATGAATTGAAAGTGTGAGTAACAAAGAATTGTAAGTGTGAGTAACAGAGATTTGAAAGTGTGAGTAACACAGAATAATACCTATGAGTAACGGAGAATTGTACGTGTGCATAACAGAGAATTGTAAGTGTGAGTAACTGGGAATTGTAAGTGTGGGTAACAGAGAATTGTAAGTGTGAGTAGCAGGGAATTGTAAGTGTGATCAACAGAGAATTGTAAGTGTGAGTAACAGAGAATTGTACCTGTGAGAAACGGAGAATTGTACCTGTGAGTAACAGAGAATTGTAAGTGTGAGTAACGGAGAATTGTACCTGTGAGTAACGGAGAATTTTAAGTGTGAGTAACAGAGAATTGTACCTGTGAGTAATGGAGAATTGTAATTGTGAGTAACGGAGAATTGTACCTGTGAGTTACAGAGAATTGTACGTGTGAGTAATGGAGAACTGCACCTACGAGTGACAGAGAATTGCAACTGTGAATAACAGAGAATTGTACCTGTGAGTAATGGAGAATTGTGTCAGTAACGGAGAATTGTACCTGTGAGTAATGGAGAATTGTAAGTGTGAGTAATGGAGAATTGTACCTGTCTGTTACAGAGAATTGTACGTGTGAGTAACAGAGAATTGCACCTGTGAGTAACAGAGAATTGTAAGTGTGAGTAACAGAGAATTGTAAGTGTCAGTAATGGAGAATTGTACCTGTGAGTAATGGAGAATTGTAAGGGTGAGTAACGGAGAATTGTGTCAGTAACGGAGAATTGTACCTGTGAGTAATGGAGAATTGTACCTGTGAGTAATGGAGAATTGCACCTGTGAGTAACAGAGAATTGTATGTGTGATTAACGGAGAATTGCAGCTGTGAGTAATGGGGAATTGTACGTGTGAGTAACGAAGAATTGCAACTGTGAGTAACAGAGAATTGTATGTGTGCGTAATGGAGAATTGTGTCAGTAACGGAGAATTGTACCTGTGAGTAATGGAGAATTGTAAGTGAGATTAACGGAGAATTGCACCTGTGAGTAACAGAGAATTGTAAGTGTGAGTAACAGAGAATTGTAAGTGTGAGTAACAGATAATTGTAAGTGTCAGTAATGGAGAATTGTACCTGTGAGTAACGGAGAATTGTAAGTGTGAGTAACGGAGAATTGTAAGTGTGAGTAACGGAGAATTGTACCTGTGAGTAACAGAGAAATGTAAATGTGTGTAACAGAGAATTGTAAGTGTGAGTAATGGAGAATTGTAAGTGTGAGTAACAGAGAATTGTACCCGTGAGTAACGGAGAATTGAAAGTGTGAGTAACAAAGAATTGCAAGTATGAGTAACAGAGATTTGAAAGTGTGAGTAACACAGAATAATACCTATGAGTAACGAAGAATTGTACGTGTGTGTAACAGAGAATTGTAAGTGTGAGTAACTGAGAATTGTAAGTGTGGGTAACAGAGAATTGTAAGTGTGAGTAACAGGGAATTGTAAGTGTGAGCAACAGAGAATTGTAAGTGTGAGTAACAGCGAATTGTACCTGTGAGTAACGGAGAATTGTACCTGTGAGTAACGGAGAATTGTAAGTGTGAGTAACGGAGAATTGTACCTGTGAGTAATGGAGAATTTTAAGTGTGAGTAACAGAGAATTGTACCTGTGAGTAATGGAGAATTGTAATAGTGAGTAACGGAGAATTGTACCTGTGAGTTACAGAGAATTGTACGGGTGAGTAATGGAGAACTGCACCTACGAGTGACAGAGAATTGCAACTGTGAATAACAGAGAATTGTACCTGTGAGTAATGGAGAATTGTGTCAGTAACGGAGAATTGTACCTGTGAGTAATGGAGAATTGTAAGTGTGAGTAATGGAGAATTGTACCTGTCTGTTACAGAGAATTGTACGTGTGAGTAACGGAGAATTGCACCTGTGAGTAACAGAGAATTGTAAGTGTGAGTAACAGAATTGTAAGTGTCAGTAATGGAGAATTGTACCTGTGAGTAATGGAGAATTGTAAGTGTGAGGAACAGTGATTTGAAAGTGTGAGTAACACAGAATTATACCTATGAGTAATGGAGAATTGTACGTGTGCGTAACAGAAAATTGTAAGTGTGAGTAACTGAGAATTGTAAGTGTGGGTAACTGAGAATTGTAAGTGTGAGTAATGAAGAATTGCAAGTGTGAGTGATGGAGAATTTTACCTGTGAGTAACAGAGAATTGTACGTGTGAGCAACAGAGAATTGTATGTGTGAGTAACAGAGAATTGTAAGTATGAGTAATGGAGAATTATAAGTGTGAGTAACGTGGAATTGTACATGTGAGTAACAGATAATTTTAAGTGTGAGTAATGGAGAATTGTAAGTGTGAGTAACAGAGAATTTAAATGTGCATAATGGTGAATTGTACATGTGTAACAGAGAATTGTAAGTGTGAATAACGGAGAATTGTAAGTGTGAGTAACAGAGCATTGTAAGTGTGAGTAGCAGAGCATTGCAAGTGTGAGTAATGGAGAATTATAAGTGTGTAACAGAAAACTGTAAGTGTGAGTGACAGAGAATTGTACCTGTGAGTAACGGAGAATTATATGTGTGACTAAAAGAGAATTGTACCTGTGAGTAATGGAGAATTGTACCTGTGAGTAACAGAGATTTGTACCTGTGAGTAATGGAGATTTGTACCTGTGAGTAACGGACAATTGTACCTGTGAGTAACATAGAATTGTACCTGTGACTAACGGAGAATTGTACCTGTGAGTAACGGAGAATTGAAAGTGTGAGTAATGGAGAATTGTACCTGTGAGTAACAGGGAATTGTACCTGAGTGTAACAGAGAGTTGTACATGTGAGTAACGGAGAATTATACCTGTGAGTAACGGAGAATTGTACCTGTGAGTAATGGAGAATCATACCTGTGAGTAACAGAGAATTTGACCTGTGAGTAATGGAGAATCATACCTGTGAGTAACAGAGAATTGTACCTGTGACTAATGGAGAATTGTACGCGTAAGAAACGGAGAATTGTAAGTGTGAGTAACAGAGAATTGTAAGTGTGAGTAATGGAGTATTGTAAGTGTAAGTAACAGAGTATTTTAAGCATGAGTAACAGAGAATTTTAAGTGTCAGTAATGGTGAATTGTAAGTGTGTGTAATAGAGAAGTGTAAGTGTGCGTAACATTGAATTGTAAATGTGAGTAACAGGGAATTATAAGTATGAGTAATGGAGAATTGTAAGTGTGAGTAACGTGGAATTGTACGTGTGAGTAACAGAGAATTTTAAGTGTGAGTAATGGAGAATTGTAAGTGTGAGTAATGGAGAATTATAAGTGTGTAACAGAAAACTGTAAGTGTGAGTGACAGAGAATTGTACCTGTGAGTAACGGAGAATTATATGTGTGACTAAAAGAGAATTGTATATGTGAGTAACGGAGAGTTGTAAGTGTGAGTAATGGAGAATTGTAAGTGTGACGAAAAGAGAATTGTATATGTGAGTAATGGAGAGTTGTAAGTGTGAGTAATGGAGAATTGTAAGTGTGAGTAATGGAGAATTGTATGTGTGAGTAACGGAGAATTGCACGCGTGAGTAACAGAGAGTTATATGTGTGAGTAATGGAGAATTGTACCTGTTAGTAATGGAGAATTGTAAGTGTGAGTAATGGAGAATTGTACCTGTGAGTAATGGAGAATTGTACCTGTGAGTAACAGAGAATTGTACCTGTGAGTAACGGAGACTTGTAAGTGTGAGTAAAAGAAAATTGTACCTGTAAGTAACAGAGAATTGTAAGTGTGAGTAATGGAGATTTGTAAGCGTGAGTAATGGAGAATTGTAAGTGTGAGTAATGGAGTATTGTAAGTTTGAGTAATGGAGAATTGTCAGTGTGAGTAACAGAGATTTGTAAGTGTAAGTAACGGAGAATTGTAAGTGTGAGTAAAAGAGAATTGTACCTGTGAGTAATGGAGAATTGTAAGTGTGAACAAAGGAGAATTGTAAGTGTGAGTAATGGAGAATTGTAAGTGTGAGTAACAAAGAATTGTACCTGTAAGTAATGGAGAATTTTAAGTGTGAGTAATGGACAATTGTAAGTGTGAGTAACAGAGAAATGTAAAGGTGAGTGAAAGAGAATTGTAAGTGTGATTAACAGTGAACTGTAAGTGTGAGTAACAGAGAATTGTACCTGTGAGTAATGGAGAATTGTAAGTGTGAGTAACAGAGAATTGTACCCATGAGTAACAGTGAATTGTAAGTGTGAGTAACAGAGAATTGTACGTGTGAGTAACGGAGAATTGTATGTGTGAGTAATGGAGATTTGTAAGTGTGAGGAACAGAATTGTACCTGTGAGTAATGGAGACTCGTAATTGTGAGTAAAAGAGAATTGTACCTGTGAGTAATGGAAAATTGTAAGTGTGAGTAACAGAGAATTGTACCTGCGAGTAATGGAGAATTGTAAGTGTGAGTAGCAGAGAATTTTAAGTGTCAGTAATGGTGAATTGTAAGTGTGTGTAATAGAGAAGTGTAAGTGTGAGTAACATTGAATTGTAAATGTGAGTAACAGAGAATTGTAAGTATGAGTAATGGAGAATTGTAAGTGTGAGTAATGTGGAATTGTACATGTGAGTAACAGATAATTTTAAGTGTGAGTAATGGAGAATTGTAAGTGTGAGTAACAGAGAATTTAAATGTGCATAATGGTGAATTGTACATGTGTAACAGAGAATAGTAAGTGAGTAATGGAGAATTGTAATTGTGAGTAACAGAGAATTGTAAGTGTGAATAATGGAGAATTGTAAGTGTGAGTAACAGCGCATTGTAAGTGTGAGTAGCAGAGCATTGCAAGTGTGAGTAATGGAGAATTATAAGTGTGTAACAGAAAACTGTAAGTGTCAGTGACAGAGAATTGTACCTGTGAGTAACGGAGAATTATATGTGTGACTAAAAGAGAATTGTACCTGTGAGTAATGGAGAATTGTACCTGTGAGTAACGGAGATTTGTACCTGTGAGTAACGGAGATTTGTACCTGTGAGTAACGGAGAATTGTACCTGTGAGTAACATAGAATTGTACCTGTGAGTAACGGAGAATTGTACCTGTGAGTAACGAAGAATTGAAAGTGTGAGTAATGGAGAATTGTACCTGTGAGTAACAGGGAATTGTACCTGAGTGTAACAGAGAGTTGTACATGTGAGTATCGGAGAATTATACCTGTGAGTAACGGAGAATTGTACCTGTGAGTAATGGAGAATCATACCTGTGAGTAACAGAGAATTGTACCTGTGACGAATGGAGAATTGTACGTGTAAGAAACGGAGAATTGTAAGTGTGAGTAACAGAGAATTGTAAGTGTGAGTAATGGAGTATTGTAAGTGTAAGTAACAGAGTATTTTAAGTGTGAGTAACAGAATTGTACGTGTGAGTAACGGAGAATTGTATGTGTGAGAAATGGAGAATTGTAATTGTGAGTAACAGACAATTTTAAGTGTCAGTAATGGTGAATTGTAAGTGTGTGTAATAGAGAAGTGTAAGTGTGAGTAACATTGAATTGTAAATGTGAGTAACAGGGAATTATAAGTATGAGTAATGGAGAATTGTCAGTGTGAGTAACATGGAATTGTACGTGTGAGTAACAGAGAATTTTAAGTGAGTAATGGAGAATTGTAAGTGTGAGTAATGGAGAATTGTATGTGTGACTAAAAGAGAATTGTATATGTGAGTAATGGAGAATTGTAAGTGTGAGTAATGGAGAATTGTATGTGTGACTAAAAGAGAATTGTATATGTGAGTAATGGAGAATTGTAAATGTGAGTAATGGAGAATTGTATGTGTGAGTAACGGAGAATTGCACGCGTGAGTAACAGAGAGTTATAAGTGTGAGTAATGGAGAATTGTACCTGTTAGTAATGGAGAATTGTAAGTGTGAGTAATGGAGAATTGTACCTGTGAGTAATGGAGAATTGTGAGTGTGAGTAAGAGAGAATTGTAACTGTGAGTAACAGTGAATTGTACCTGTGAGTAATGGAGAATTGTAAGTGTGAGTAACAGAGAATTGTACCTGTGAGTAATGGAGAATTGTACGTGTGAGTAACAGAGAAATGTAAATGTGAGCAACAGAGAATTGTACCTGTGGATAACGGAGAATTGTACCTGGTAGTAATGGAGAATTGTGCCTGTGAATAACGGAGAATTGTACCTGTGAGTAATGGAGAATCATACCTGTGAGTAACAGAGAATTTGACCTGTGAGTAATGGAGAATCATACCTGTGAGTAACAGAGAATTGTACCTGTGACTAATGGAGAATTGTATGTGTAAGAAACGGAGAATTGTAAGTGTGAGTAACAGAGAATTGTAAGTGTGAGTAATGGAGTATTGTAAGTGTAAGTAGCAGAGTATTTTAAGTGTGAGTAACAGAGAATTGTACGTGTGAGTAACGGAGAATTGTATGTGTAAGTAATGGAGAATTGTAAGTGTGAGAAATGGAGAATTGTAATTGTGAGTAACAGAGAATTTTAAGTGTCAGTAATGGTGAATTGTAAGTGTGTGTAATAGAGAAGTGTAAGTGTGAGTAACATTGAATTGTAAATGTGAGTAACAGGGAATTATAAGTATGAGTAATGGAGAATTGTAAGTGTGAGTAACGTGGAATTGTACGTGTGAGTAACAGAGAATTTTAAGTGTGAGTAATGGAGAATTGTAAGTGTGAGTAATGGAGAATTATAAGTGTGTAACAGAAAACTGTAAGTGTGAGTGACAGAGAATTGTACCTGTGAGTAACGGAGAATTATATGTGTGACTAAAAGAGAATTGTATATGTGAGTAACGGAGAGTTGTAAGTGTGAGTAATGGAGAATTGTAAGTGTGAGTAATGGAGAATTGTATGTGTGACTAAAAGAGAATTGTATATGTGAGTAATGGAGAGTTGTAAGTGTGAGTAATGGAGAATTGTAAATGTGAGTAATGGAGAATTGTATGTGTGAGTAATGGAGAATTGCACGCGTGAGTAACAGAGAGTTATAAGTGTGAGTAATGGAGAATTGTACCTGTTAGTAATGGAGAATTGTAAGTGTGAGTAATGGAGAATTGTACCTGTGAGTAATGGAGAATTGTGAGTGTGAGTAAGAGAGAATTGTAACTGTGAGTAACAGAGAATTGTACCTGTGAGTAACGGAGAATTGTACCTGTGAGTAATGGAGAATCATACCTGTGAGTAACAGAGAATTGTACCTGTGAGTAATGGAGAATCATACCTGTGAGTAACAGAGAATTGTACCTGTGAGTAATGGAGAATTGTACGGGTAAGTAACGGAGAATTGTAAGTGTGAGTAACAGAGAATTGTAAGTGTGAGTAATGGAGAATTGTAAGTGTAAGTAACAGAGTATTTTAAGTGTGAGTAACAGAGAATTGTAAGAGTAAGTAATGGAGAATTGTAAGTGTGAGTAAAAGAGTATTTTAAGTGTGAGTAATGGAGAATTGTACATGTGAGTAACTGACAATTTTTAGTGTGCGTAATGGAGAATTGTATGTGTGTGTAACAGAGAAATGTAAGTGTGAGTATGGAGAATAATAAGTGTGAATAAAAGAGAATTGTACATGTGAGTAATGGAGAGTTGTATGTGTGAGTAACAGAGAATTGTAAGTGTGAGTAACAGAGAATTGTAAGTGTGAGTAATGGAGTATTGTAAGTGTGAGTAACAGAATTATACCTGTGAGTAATCAAGAATTGTAATTGTGAGTAAAAGAGAATTGTACCTGTGAGTAACAGAGAATTGTACCTGTGAGTAACGGAGACTTGTAAGTGTGAGTAAAAGAGAATTGTACCTGTAAGTAACAGAGAATTGTAAGTGTGAGTAATGGAGATTTGTAAGCGTGAGTAATGGAGAATTGTAAGTGTGAGTAATGGAGTATTGTAAGTTTGAGTAATGGAGAATTGTCAGTGTGAGTAACAGAGATTTGTAAGTGTAAGTAACGGAGAATTGTAAGTGTGAGTAAAAGAGAATTGTACCTGTGAGAATGGAGAATTGTAAGTGTGAACAAAGGAGAATTGTAAGTGTGAGTAATGGAGAATTGTAAGTGTGAGTAACAGAATTATACCTGTGAGTAATCGAGAATTGTAATTGTGAGTAAAAGAGAATTGTACCTGTGAGCAACAGAAAATTGTAAGTGTGAGTGACAGAGAATTGTACCTGTGAGTAACGGAGAATTATATGTGTGACTAAAAGAGAATTGTATATGTGAGTAACGGAGAGTTGTATGTGTGAGTAATGGAGAATTGTAATTGTGAGTAATGGAGAATTGTAAGTGTGAGTAACAGAGAATTGTATGTGTGAGTAACAGAGAATTCTAAGTGTGAGTAATGGAGAATTGTAACTGTGAGTAACGGAGAATTCTAAGTGTGAGTAATGGAGAATTGTAATTGTGAGTAATGGAGAATTGTAAGTGTGAGTAACGGAGAATTGTACCTGATAGTAACGGAGTATTGTACCTGTGAGTAACAGAAAATTGTACCTGTGAGTAACAGAGAATTGTACCTGTGAGTAACAGTGAATTGTACCTGTGAGTAACGGAGAATTGTAAGTGAGAGTTACAGTGAATTGTACCTGTGAGTAACGGAGAATTGTAAGTGTGAGTAACAGAGAATTGTACCTGTGACTAACAGAGAATTGTACCTGTGAGTAACGGAGAATTATAAGTGTGAGTAATGGAGAATTGCACATGTGAGTAACAGCAAATTATAAGTGTGAATAATGGAGAATTGCACGTGTGAATAACAGAGAATTGTAAGTGTGAGTAACAGAGAATTGTACCTGTGAGTAATGGAGAATTGTAAGTGTGAGTAACAGGGAATTGTAGCTGTGAGTAATGGAGAATTGTAAGTGTGAGCAACAGAGAATTGTACCTGTGAGTAACGGAGAATTGTACCTGCGAGTAACGAAGAATTGTACCTGTGAGTAATGGAGAATTGTACCTGTGAGTAACGGAGAATTGTACCTGTGAGTAATGGAGAATTGTGAGTAATGGAGAATTGTAAACGTGAGTAATGGAGAATTGTACATGTGAGTAACAGAGAATTGTAAGTGTGGGTAATGAAGAATTGTAAGTGTGAGTAACGGATAATTGTACCTGTGAGTAACAGAGAATTGTAAATGTGAGTAACAGAGAATTGTAACTGTGAGTAACAGAGAATTGTAAGTGTGAGTAATGGAGAATTGTAAGTGTGAGTAATGGAGAATTGTACCTGTGAGTAACAGAGAATTGTACCTGTGAGTAACGGAGACTTGTAAGTGTGAGTAAAAGAGAATTGTACCTGTAAGTAACAGAGAATTGTAAGTGTCAGTAATGGAGATTTGCAAGCGTGAGTAATGGAGAATTGTAAGCGTGAGTAATGGAGTATTGTAAGTTTGAGTAATGGAGAATTGTCAGTGTGAGTAACAGAGATTTGTAAGTGTAAGTAACGGAGAATTGTAAGTGTGAGTAAAAGAGAATTGTACCTGTGAGTAATGGAGAATTGTAAGTGTGAACAAAGGAGAATTGTAAGTGTGAGTAACAGAGAATTGTAAGTGTGAGTAACAAAGAATTGTATATGTGAGTAACAGAGAATTGTACCTGTAAGTAACGGAGAATTTTAAGTGTGAGTAATGGAGAATTGTAAGTGTGAGTAACAGAGAAATGTAAAGGTGAGTGAAAGAGAATTGTAAGTGTGATTAACAGTGAACTGTGAGTGTGAGTAACAGAGAATTGTACCTGTGAGTAATGGAGAATTGTAAGTGTGAGTAACAGAGAATTGTACCCATGAGTAACGGAGAATTGTATGTGTGAGTAATGGAGATTTGTAAGTGTGAGGAACAGAATTGTACCTGTGAGTAATGGAGACTCGTAATTGTGAGTAAACGAGAATTGTACCTGTGAGTAATGGAAAATTGTAAGTGTGAGTAACAGAGAATTGTACCTGCGAGTAATGGAGAATTGTAAGTGTGAGTAGCAGAGAATTTTAAGTGTCAGTAATGGTGAATTGTAAGTGTGTGTAATAGAGAAGTGTAAGTGTGAGTAACATTGAATTGTAAATGTGAGTAACAGAGAATTGTAAGTATGAGTAATGGAGAATTGTAAGTGTGAGTAATGTGGAATTGTACATGTGAGTAACAGATAATTTTAAGTGTGAGTAATGGAGAATTGTAAGTGTGAGTAACAGAGAATTTAAATGTGCATAATGGTGAATTGTACATGTGTAACAGAGAATAGTAAGTGTGAGTAACGGAGAATTGTAATTGTGAGTAACAGAGAATTGTAAGTGTGAATAATGGAGAATTGTAAGTGTGAGTAACAGAGCATTGTAAGTGTGAGTAGCAGAGCATTGCAAGTGTGAGTAATGGAGAATTATAAGTGTGTAACAGAAAACTGTAAGTGTGAGTGACAGAGAATTGTACATGTGAGTAATGGAGAATTATATGTGTGACTAAAAGAGAATTGTACCTGTGAGTAATGGAGAATTGTAGCTGTGAGTAACGGAGATTTGTACCTGTGAGTAACATAGAATTGTACCTGTGAGTAACGGAGAATTGAAAGTGTGAGTAATGGAGAATTGTACCTGTAACAGGGAATTGTACCTGAGTGTAACAGAGAGTTGTACATGTGAGTAACGGAGAATTATACCTGTGAGTAATGGAGAATCATACCTGTGAGTAACAGAGAATTTGACCTGTGAGTAATGGAGAATCATACCTGTGAGTAACAGAGAATTGTACCTGTGACTAATGGAGAATTGTACGTGTAAGAAACGGAGAATTGTAAGTGTGAGTAACAGAGAATAGTAAGTGTGAGTAATGGAGTATTGTAAGTGTAAGTAACATAGTATTTTAAGTGTGAGTAACAGAGAATTGTACGTGTGAGTAACGGAGAATTGTAAGTGTGAGAAATGGAGAATTGTAATTGTGAGTAACAGAGAATTTTAAGTGTCAGTAATGGTGAATTGTAAGTGTGTGTAATAGAGAAGTGTAAGTGTGCGTAACATTGAATTGTAAATGTGAGTAACGGAATTATAAGTATGAGTAATGGAGAATTGTAAGTGTGAGTAACGTGGAATTGTACGTGTGAGTAACAGAGAATTTTAAGTGTGAGTAATGGAGAACTGTAAGTGTGAGTAATGGAGAATTATAAGTGTGTAACAGAAAACTGTAAGTGTGAGTGACAGAGAATTGTACCTGTGAGTAACGGAGAATGATATGTGTGACTAAAAGAGAATTGTATATGTGAGTAACGGAGAGTTGTAAGTGTGAGTAATGGAGAATTGTATGTGTGACTAAAAGAGAATTGTATATGTGAGTAATGGAGAGTTGTAAGTGTGAGTAATGGAGAATTGTAAGTGTGAGTAACAGAGAGTTATAAGTGTGAGTAATGGAGAATTGTACCTGTTAGTAATGGAGAATTGTAAGTGTGAGTAATGGAGAATTGTACCTGTGAGTAATGGAGAATTGTACCTGTGAGTAACAGAGAATTGTACCTGTGAGTAACGGAGACTTGTAAGTGTGAGTAAAAGAAAATTGTACCTGTAAGTAACAGAGAATTGTAAGTGTGAGTAATGGAGATTTGTAAGCGTGGTTAATGGAGAATTGTAAGTGTGAGTAATGGAGTATTGTAAGTTTGAGTAATGGAGAATTGTCAGTGTGAGTAACAGAGATTTGTAAGTGTAAGTAACGGAGAATTGTAAGTGTGAGTAAAAGAGAATTGTACCTGTGAGGAATGGAGAATTGTAAGTGTGAACAAAGGAGAATTGTAAGTGTGAGTAATGGAGAATTGTAAGTGTGAGTAACAGAGAATTGTACCCATGAGTAACAGTGAATTGTAAGTGTGAGTAACGGAGAATTGTACGTGTGAGTAACGGAGAATTGTATGTGTGAGTAATGGAGATTTGTAAGTGTGAGGAACAGAATTGTACCTGTGAGTAATGGAGACTCGTAATTGTGAGTAAAAGAGAATTGTACCTGTGAGTAATGGAAAATTGTAAGTGTGAGTAACAGAGAATTGTACCTGTGAGTAATGGAGAATTGTAAGTGTGAGTAGCAGAGAATTTTAAGTGTCAGTAATGGTGAATTGTAAGTGTGTGTAATAGAGAAGTGTAAGTGTGAGTAACATTGAATTGTAAATGTGAGTAACAGAGAATTGTAAGTATGAGTAATGGAGAATTGTAAGTGTGAGTAATGTGGAATTGTACATGTGAGTAACAGATAATTTTAAGTGTGAGTAATGGAGAATTGTAAGTGTGAGTAACAGAGAATTTAAATGTGCATAATGGTGAATTGTACATGTGTAACAGAGAATAGTAAGTGTGAGTAATGGAGAATTGTAATTGTGAGTAACAGAGAATTGTAAGTGTGAATAATGGAGAATTGTAAGTGTGAGTAACAGAGCATTGTAAGTGTGAGTAGCAGAGCATTGCAAGTGTGAGTAATGGAGAATTGTAAGTGTGAGTAATGGAGAATTGTATGTGTGACTAAAAGAGAATTGTATATGTGAGTAATGGAGAGTTGTAAGTGTGAGTAATGGAGAATTGTAAATGTGAGTAATGGAGAATTGTATGTGTGAGTAACGGAGAATTGCACGCGTGAGTAAGAGAGCGTTATAAGTGTGAGTAATGGAGAATTGTACCTGTTAGTAATGGAGAATTGTAAGTGTGAGTAATGGAGAATTGTACCTGTGAGTAATGGAGATTTGTGAGTGTGAGTAAGAGAGAATTGTAACTGTGAGTAACAGTGAATTGTACTTGTGAGTAATGGAGAATTGTACCTGTGAGTAATGGAGAATTGTAAGTGTGAGTAACAGAGAATTGTACCTGTGGATAACGGAGAATTGTACCTGGTAGTAATGGAGAATTGTGCCTGTGCATAACGGAGAATTGTACCTGTGAGTAATGGAGAATTGTACCTGTGGGTAATGGAGAATTGTAAGTGTGAGTAATGGAGAACTTTACCTGTGAGTTACAGAGAATTGTACCTGTGAGTAACGGAGATTTGTACCTGAGAGTAACGGAGAATTGTACCTGTGAGTAACAGAGAATTGTACCTGTGAGTAACGGAGAATTGTACCTGTGAGTAACGGAGATTTGTACCTGAGAGTAACGGAGAATTGTACCTGTGAGTAACAGAGAATTGTACCTGTGAGTAACGGGGAATTGTACCTGTGAGTAATGGAGAATCATACCTGTGAGTAACAGAGAATTGTACCTGTGAGTAACGGAGAATTGTACGTGTAAGTAACAGAGAATTGTAAGTGTGAGTAACAGAGAATTGTAAGTGTGAGTAATGGAGAATTGTAAGTGTAAGTAACAGAGTATTTTAAGTGTGAGTAACAGAGAATTGTAAGAGTAAGTAATGGAGAATTGTAAGTGTGAGTAAAAGAGTATTTTAAGTGTGAGTAACGGAGAATTGTACATGTGAGTAACTGACAATTTTTAGTGTGCGTAATGGAGAATTGTATGTGTGTGTAACAGAGAATTGTAAGTGTGAGTATGGAGAATAATAAGTGTGAATAAAAGAGAATTGTACATGTGAGTAATGGAGAATTGTAAGTGTGAGTAACAGAGAATTGTACCTGTGAGTAATGGAGAACTGTACGTGTGAGTAACAGAGAAATGTAAATGTGAGCAACAGAGAATTGTACCTGTGGATAACGGAGAATTGTACCTGGTAGTAATGGAGAATTGTGCCTGTGCATAACGGAGAATTGTACCTGTGAGTAATGGAGAATTGTACCTGTGGGTAATGGAGAATCGTAAGTGTGAGTAATGGAGAACTTTACCTGTGAGTTACAGAGAATTGTACCTGTGAGTAACGGAGATTTGTACCTGAGAGTAACGGAGAATTGTACCTGTGAGTAACAGAGAATTGTACCTGTGAGTAACGGAGAATTGTACCTGTGAGTAACGGAGATTTGTACCTGAGAGTAACGGAGAATTGTACCTGTGAGTAACAGAGAATTGTACCTGTGAGTAACGGGGAATTGTACCTGTGAGTAATGGAGAATCATACCTGTGAGTAACAGAGAATTGCACCTGTGAGTAATGGAGAATCATACCTGTGAGTAACAGAGAATTGTACCTGTGAGTAACGGAGAATTGTACATGTAAGTAACGGAGAATTGTAAGTGTGAGTAACAGAGAATTGTAAGTGTGAGTAATGGAGAATTGTAAGTGTAAGTAACAGAGTATTTTAAGTGTGAGTAACAGAGAATTGTAAGAGTAAGTAATGGAGAATTGTAAGTGTGAGTAAAAGAGTATTTTAAGTGTGAGTAACGGAGAATTGTACATGTGAGTAACTGACAATTTTTAGTGTGCGTAATGGAGAATTGTATGTGTGTGTAACAGAGAATTGTAAGTGTGAGTATGGAGAATAATAAGTGTGAATAAAAGAGAATTGTACATGTGAGTAATGGAGAGTTGTATGTGTGAGTAACAGAGAATTGTAAGTGTGAGTAACAGAGAATTGTAAGTGTGAGTAATGGAGTATTGTAAGTGTGAGTAACAGAATTATACCTGTGAGTAATGGAGAATTGTAATTGTGAGTAAAAGAGAATTGTACCTGTGAGTAACAGAAAATTGTAAGTGTGAGTAACAGAGAATTGTACCTACGAGTAATGGAGAATTGTAAGTGTGAGTAACAGGGAATTGTAAGTGTAAGTAATGGAGAATTGTAAGTGTGTGAAATGGAGAATTGTAAGTGTGAGTAACAGAATATTTTAAGTGTCAGTAATGGTGAATTGTAAGTGTGTGTAATAGAGAAGTGTAAGTGTGAGTAACATTGAATTGTAAATGTGAGTAACAGAGAATTGTAAGTATGAGTAATGGTGCATTGTAAGTGTGAGTAACGTGGAATTGTACGTGTGAGTAACAGAATTTTAAGTGTGAGTAATGGAGAATTGTAAGTGTGAGTAATGGAGAATTATAAGTGTGTAACAGAAAACTGTAAGTGTGAGTGACAGAGAATTGTGCCTGTGAGTAATGGAGAATTATATGTGTGACTAAAAGAGAATTGTATATGTGAGTAATGGAGAGTTGTAAGTGTGAGTAATGGAGAATTGTAAGTGTGAGTAACAGAGAATTGTAAAGGTGAGTAACAGAGATTTGAAAGTGTGAGTAATGGAGATTTGTAAGTGTGAGTTGCAGAGCATTGAACCTGTGAGTAACGGAGAATTGTAAGTGTGAGTTACAGAGAATTTACCTGTGAGTAACAGAGAATTGTAAGTGTGAGTAACAGGGAATTGTAAGGGTCAGTAACAGAGAATTGTAAGTGTGAGTGAGAGAGAATTGTACCTGTGAGTAATGGAGAATTGTAAGTGGGAGTAATGGAGAATTGTATGTGTGAGTAACAGAGAATTGTAATTGGGAGTAACGGAGAATTGTAAGTGTGAGTATCTGAGTATTGTAAGTGTGAGTAACAGAGAATTGTACCTATGAGTAATGGAGAATTGTAAGTGTGCATAACCGAGAATTGTACGTGTGAGCAACAGAGAATTGTAAGTCTGAGTAACAGTGAATTGTAAGTGTGAGTCATGAAGTATTGTAAGTGTAAGTATAAGAGAATTGTAAATGTGAGTAACAGAGAATTGTAACTGTGAGTATCGGAGTATTATAATTGTGAGTAACAGAGAATTGTTCCTGTGAGTAACAAAGAATTGTAAGTGTGAGTAATGGAGAGGTGTATTTGTGAGTAATGGAGAATTGTAAGTGTGAGTAACAGAAAATTGTAAGTGTGAGTAACAGAGGATTGTACGTGTGAAAGATGGAGATTTGTAAGTGTGAGTAACAGTGAATTGTATGTGTGAGTAACAGAGAATTGTACCGGTGAGTAACAGAGACTTGTAAGTGTGAGTAAAAGAGAATTGTACCTGTGAGTAACAGAGAACTGTAAGTGTGAGTAATGGAGAATTGTAAGCGTGAGTAATGGAGAATTGTAAGTGTGAGTAATGGAGTATTGTAAGTTTGAGTAATGGAGAATTGTAAGTGTGAGTAACAGAGAATTGTACCCATGAGTAACAGTGAATTGTAAGTGTGACTAACGGAGAATTGTACCTGAGGGTAATGGAGAATTGTAATTTTGAGTAACAGAGAATTGTACCCGAGAGTAACGGAGATTTGTAAGTGTGAGTAACGGAGCATTGTACCCATGAGTAACACTGAATTGAAAGTGTGAGTTATGGAGAATTATAAGTGTGAGTAATGGAGAATTGTGCCCGTGAGTAACAGTGAATTGTAATTGTGAGCAACAGAGTATTGTACCTGTGAGTAAAAGAGAATTGTACTTGTGAGTAACAGAGAATTGTACCCGTGAGAAATGGAGAATTGTAAGTGTGAGTTATGGAGAATTGTAAGTCTGAGTAATGGAGAATTGTAAGCGTGAGTAACAGTGAAGTGTAAGTGTGAGTAAACGTGAATTGTAAATGTGAGTAACGGAGAGGTGTAAGTGTGAGTAATGGAGAATTGTAAGTGTGAGTAATGGAAAATTGTAAGTGTGAGTAGCAGAGAATTGTACCTGTGAGTAACTGAGAATTGTAAGTGTGACTAACAGAGAATTCTAAGTGTGAGTAATGTAGAATTGTACCTGTGAGTAACAGAGAATTGTATGTGTGAGCAACAGAGAATTCTAAATGTGAGTAATGGACAATTGGAAATGTGAGTAACAGAGAATTGTTCCTGTGAGTAATGGAGAATTGTAAGTGTGAGTAACGGAGAATTGTAAGTGTGAGTAACAGAGAATTGTAAGTGTCAGTGACGGTGAATTGTAAGTGTGAGTAATGCAGAATTATAAGTATGAATAACAGAGAATTGTACCTGTGAGTAACAGAGAACTGTAAGTGTGAGTAATGGAGAATTGTAAGTGTGATTAACAGAGAATTGTAAGTGTGAGTAACAATGAATTGTAAGTTTGTGTAATGGAGAATTGTAAGTGTGAGTAACAGAGTATTTTAAGTGTGAGTAATGGAGAATTGTACCCGTGAGTAACGGAGAATTGTACCCATGAGTAATGGAGAATTGTAAGTGTGAGTAATGAAGAATTGTAAGTGTGAGTAATGGAGAATTGTAAGTGTGAGTAATGGACAATTGTAAGTGTGAGTAACAGAGAATTGTAAGTATGAGTAACGGGGAATTGTAAGTGTGAGTAAAAGAGAATTGTACCTGTGAGTTATGGAGAATTGTACCCATGAGTAATGGAGAATTGTACCTGTGAGTAACAGAGAGTTGTAAGTGTGAGTAATGGAGAATTGTAAATGTGAGTACCGTAGAATTGAATGTATGAGTAACAGAGAATTGTAAGTGTGAGTAATGGAGAATTGTATGTGTGAGTAACAGAGAATTGTAAGTGAGAGTAACAGAGAATTGTAAGTGTGAGTAACAGAGAATTGTACCTGTGAGTAATGGAGAATTGTAAGTGTGAGTAATGGAGAATTGTAAATGTGAGTAACAGAGAATTGTAAATGTGAGTAATGGAGAATTGAAAGTGTGAGTTGCAGAGCATTGAACCTATGAGTAACGGAGCATTGTAAGTGTGAGTTACAGAGAATTTACCTGTGAGTAACAGAGAATTGTAAGTGTGAGCAACAGAGAATTGTAAGTTTCAGTAACAGAAAATTGTACCTGTGAGTATCTGAGAATTGTAAGTGTGAGTAACAGAGAATTGTAAGTGTGAGTTAGAGAGAATTGTACCTGTGAGTAATGGGGAATTGTAAGTGGGAGTAATGGAGAATTGTATGTGTGAGTAACAGAGAATTGTAAGTAGGAGTAACGGAGAATTGTACCTGTGATTAACAGGGAATTATACCTGTGAATAACAGGGAATTGTACCTGAGTGTAACAGAGAGTTGTACATGTGAGTAACGGAGAATTATACCTGTGAGTACCGGAGAATTGTACCTGTGAGTAACGGAGAATTGTAAGTGTGAGTAACGGAGAATTCTAAGTGTGAGTAATGGAGAATTGTAAGTGTAATAACAGAGTATTTTAAGTGTGAGTAACAGAGAATTGTACCTGTGAGTAATGGAGTATTGTAAGTGTGAGTAATGGAGAATTATAAGTGTGAGTAACAGAGAATTGTAAATGTGAGTAATGGAGAATTGTAAGTGTGAGTTGCAGAGCATTGAACCTGTGAGTAACGGAGAATTGTAAGTGTGAGTTACAGAGAATTTCCCTGTGAGTAACAGAGAATTGTAAGTGTGAGTAACAGAGAATTGTACGTGTGAGCAACAGATAATTCTAAGTGTGAGTAGTGGACAATTGGAAGTGTGAGTAACAGAGAATTGTTCCTGTGAGTAATGGAGAATTGTAAGTGTGAGTAATGGAGAATTGTAAGTGTGAGTAACAGAGAATTGTAAATGTGAGTAATGGAGAATTGTAAGTGTGAGTTGCAGAACATTGAACCTGTGAGTAACGGAGAATTGTAAGTGTGAGTTACAGAGAATTTACCTGTGAGTAACAGAGAATTGTAAGTGTGAGTAACAGGGAATTGTACCTATGAGTAATGGAGAATTGTAAGTGTGCATAACCGAGAATTATACGTGTGAGCAACAGAGAATTGTAAGTCTGAGTAACAGTGAATTGTAAGTGTGAGTAATGAAATATTGTAAGTATAAGAGAATTGTAAATGTGAGTAACAGAGAATTGTAACTGTGAGTATCGGAGTATTATAATCATGAGTAACAGAGAATTGTACCTGTGATTAACAAAGAATTGTAAGTGTGAGTAACGGAGAGGTGTATTTGTGAGTAATGGAGAATTGTAAGTGTGAGTAACAGAAAATTGTAAGTGTGAGTAACAGAGGATTGTACGTGTGAAAGATGGAGATTTGTAAGTGTGAGTAACAGAGAATTGTACCTGTGAGTAACGGAGACTTGTAAGTGTGAGTAAAAGAGAATTGTACCTGTGAGTAACAGAGAATTGTAAGTGTGAGTAATGGAGAATTGTAAGTGTGAGTAACAGAGAAATGTAAAGGTGAGTAAAAGAGAATTGTAAGTGTGCTTAACAGTGAATTGTAAGTGTGAGTGACAGAGAATTGTACCTGTGCGTAACGGAGAACTGTAAGTGTGACTAAAAGAGAATTGTACCTGTGAGTAACGGAGAGGTGTAAGTGTGAGTAATGCAGAATTGTAAGTGTGAGTTACAGAGAATTTACCTGTGAGTAACAGAGAATTGTAAGTGTGAGTAACAGGGAATTGTAAGGGTCAGTAACAGAGAATTGTAAGTGTGAGTGAGAGAGAATTGTACCTGTGAGTAATGGAGAATTGTAAGTGGGAGTAATGGAGAATTGTATGTGTGAGTAACAGAGAATTGTAATTGGGAGTAACGGAGAATTGTAAGTGTGAGTATCTGAGTATTGTAAGTGTGAGTAACAGAGAATTGTACCTATGAGTAATGGAGAATTGTAAGTGTGCATAACCGAGAATTGTACGTGTGAGCAACAGAGAATTGTAAGTCTGAGTAACAGTGAATTGTAAGTGTGAGTCATGAAGTATTGTAAGTGTAAGTATAAGAGAATTGTAAATGTGAGTAACAGAGAATTGTAACTGTGAGTATCGGAGTATTATAATTGTGAGTAACAGAGAATTGTTCCTGTGAGTAACAAAGAATTGTAAGTGTGAGTAATGGAGAGGTGTATTTGTGAGTAATGGAGAATTGTAAGTGTGAGTAACAGAAAATTGTAAGTGTGAGTAACAGAGGATTGTACGTGTGAAAGATGGAGATTTGTAAGTGTGAGTAACAGTGAATTGTATGTGTGAGTAACAGAGAATTGTACCGGTGAGTAACAGAGACTTGTAAGTGTGAGTAAAAGAGAATTGTACCTGTGAGTAACAGAGAACTGTAAGTGTGAGTAATGGAGAATTGTAAGCGTGAGTAATGGAGAATTGTAAGTGTGAGTAATGGAGTATTGTAAGTTTGAGTAATGGAGAATTGTAAGTGTGAGTAACAGAGAATTGTACCCATGAGTAACAGTGAATTGTAAGTGTGACTAACGGAGAATTGTACCTGAGGGTAATGGAGAATTGTAATTTTGAGTAACAGAGAATTGTACCCGAGAGTAACGGAGATTTGTAAGTGTGAGTAACGGAGCATTGTACCCATGAGTAACACTGAATTGAAAGTGTGAGTTATGGAGAATTATAAGTGTGAGTAATGGAGAATTGTGCCCGTGAGTAACAGTGAATTGTAATTGTGAGCAACAGAGTATTGTACCTGTGAGTAAAAGAGAATTGTACTTGTGAGTAACAGAGAATTGTACCCGTGAGAAATGGAGAATTGTAAGTGTGAGTTATGGAGAATTGTAAGTCTGAGTAATGGAGAATTGTAAGCGTGAGTAACAGTGAAGTGTAAGTGTGAGTAAACGTGAATTGTAAATGTGAGTAACGGAGAGGTGTAAGTGTGAGTAATGGAGAATTGTAAGTGTGAGTAATGGAAAATTGTAAGTGTGAGTAGCAGAGAATTGTACCTGTGAGTAACTGAGAATTGTAAGTGTGACTAACAGAGAATTCTAAGTGTGAGTAATGTAGAATTGTACCTGTGAGTAACAGAGAATTGTATGTGTGAGCAACAGAGAATTCTAAATGTGAGTAATGGACAATTGGAAATGTGAGTAACAGAGAATTGTTCCTGTGAGTAATGGAGAATTGTAAGTGTGAGTAACGGAGAATTGTAAGTGTGAGTAACAGAGAATTGTAAGTGTCAGTGACGGTGAATTGTAAGTGTGAGTAATGCAGAATTATAAGTATGAATAACAGAGAATTGTACCTGTGAGTAACAGAGAACTGTAAGTGTGAGTAATGGAGAATTGTAAGTGTGATTAACAGAGAATTGTAAGTGTGAGTAACAATAAATTGTAAGTTTGTGTAATGGAGAATTGTAAGTGTGAGTAACAGAGTATTTTAAGTGTGAGTAATGGAGAATTGTACCCGTGAGTAACGGAGAATTGTACCCATGAGTAATGGAGAATTGTAAGTGTGAGTAATGAAGAATTGTAAGTGTGAGTAATGGAGAATTGTAAGTGTGAGTAATGGACAATTGTAAGTGTGAGTAACAGAGAATTGTAAGTATGAGTAACGGGGAATTGTAAGTGTGAGTAAAAGAGAATTGTACCTGTGAGTTATGGAGAATTGTACCCGTGAGTAATGGAGAATTGTACCTGTGAGTAACAGAGAGTTGTAAGTGTGAGTAATGGAGAATTGTAAATGTGAGTACCGTAGAATTGAATGTATGAGTAACAGAGAATTGTAAGTGTGAGTAATGGAGAATTGTATGTGTGAGTAACAGAGAATTGTAAGTGAGAGTAACAGAGAATTGTAAGTGTGAGTAACAGAGAATTGTACCTGTGAGTAATGGAGAATTGTAAGTGTGAGTAATGGAGAATTGTAAATGTGAGTAACAGAGAATTGTAAATGTGAGTAATGGAGAATTGAAAGTGTGAGTTGCAGAGCATTGAACCTATGAGTAACGGAGCATTGTAAGTGTGAGTTACAGAGAATTTACCTGTGAGTAACAGAGAATTGTAAGTGTGAGCAACAGAGAATTGTAAGTTTCAGTAACAGAAAATTGTACCTGTGAGTATCTGAGAATTGTAAGTGTGAGTAACAGAGAATTGTAAGTGTGAGTTAGAGAGAATTGTACCTGTGAGTAATGGGGAATTGTAAGTGGGAGTAATGGAGAATTGTATGTGTGAGTAACAGAGAATTGTAAGTAGGAGTAACGGAGAATTGTACCTGTGATTAACAGGGAATTATACCTGTGAATAACAGGGAATTGTACCTGAGTGTAACAGAGAGTTGTACATGTGAGTAACGGAGAATTATACCTGTGAGTACCGGAGAATTGTACCTGTGAGTAACGGAGAATTGTAAGTGTGAGTAACGGAGAATTCTAAGTGTGAGTAATGGAGAATTGTAAGTGTAATAACAGAGTATTTTAAGTGTGAGTAACAGAGAATTGTACCTGTGAGTAATGGAGTATTGTAAGTGTGAGTAATGGAGAATTATAAGTGTGAGTAACAGAGAATTGTAAATGTGAGTAATGGAGAATTGTAAGTGTGAGTTGCAGAGCATTGAACCTGTGAGTAACGGAGAATTGTAAGTGTGAGTTACAGAGAATTTCCCTGTGAGTAACAGAGAATTGTAAGTGTGAGTAACAGAGAATTGTACGTGTGAGCAACAGATAATTCTAAGTGTGAGTAGTGGACAATTGGAAGTGTGAGTAACAGAGAATTGTTCCTGTGAGTAATGGAGAATTGTAAGTGTGAGTAATGGAGAATTGTAAGTGTGAGTAACAGAGAATTGTAAATGTGAGTAATGGAGAATTGTAAGTGTGAGTTGCAGAACATTGAACCTGTGAGTAACGGAGAATTGTAAGTGTGAGTTACAGAGAATTTACCTGTGAGTAACAGAGAATTGTAAGTGTGAGTAACAGGGAATTGTACCTATGAGTAATGGAGAATTGTAAGTGTGCATAACCGAGAATTATACGTGTGAGCAACAGAGAATTGTAAGTCTGAGTAACAGTGAATTGTAAGTGTGAGTAATGAAATATTGTAAGTATAAGAGAATTGTAAATGTGAGTAACAGAGAATTGTAACTGTGAGTATCGGAGTATTATAATCATGAGTAACAGAGAATTGTACCTGTGATTAACAAAGAATTGTAAGTGTGAGTAACGGAGAGGTGTATTTGTGAGTAATGGAGAATTGTAAGTGTGAGTAACAGAAAATTGTAAGTGTGAGTAACAGAGGATTGTACGTGTGAAAGATGGAGATTTGTAAGTGTGAGTAACAGAGAATTGTACCTGTGAGTAACGGAGACTTGTAAGTGTGAGTAAAAGAGAATTGTACCTGTGAGTAACAGAGAATTGTAAGTGTGAGTAATGGAGAATTGTAAGTGTGAGTAACAGAGAAATGTAAAGGTGAGTAAAAGAGAATTGTAAGTGTGCTTAACAGTGAATTGTAAGTGTGAGTGACAGAGAATTGTACCTGTGCGTAACGGAGAACTGTAAGTGTGAGTAACAGAGAATTGTACCTGTGAGTAACGGAGAGGTGTAAGTGTGAGTAATGCAGAATTGTAAGTGTGAGTAACAGAGAAATGTAAAGGTGAGTAAAAGAGAATTGTAAGTGTGATTAACAGTGAATTGTAAGTGTGAGTAACAGGGAATTGTACCTGTGAGTAATGGAGAATTGTAAGTGTGAGTAACAGAGAATTGTACCCATGAGTAACAGTGAATTGTAAGTGTGAGTAACGGAGAATTGTACCCGAGGGTAATGGAGAATTGTAATTTTGAGTAACAGAGAATTGTACCCGAGAGTAACGGAGAATTGTAAGTGTGAGTAACGGAGCATTGTACCCATGAGTAGCACTGAATTGAAAGTGTGAGTTATGGAGAATTATAAGTGTGAGTAACGGAGAATAGTGCCCATGAGTAACAATGAATTGTAATTGTGAGCAACAGAGTATTGTACCTGTGATTAAAAGAGAATTGTACCTGTGAGTAACAGAGAATTGTAAGTGTGAGTAATGGAGAATTGTAAGTGTGAGTAGCAGAGAATTGTACCTGTGAGTAACAGAGAATTGAAAGTGTGAGTAACAGAGAATTGTAAGTATGAGTAACAGAGATTTGAAAGTGTGAGTAACACAGAATTGTACCTGTGAGTAATGGAGAATTGTACGTGTGAGTAACAGAGAATTGTAACTGTGAGTAACTGAGAATTGTAAGTGTGACTAATGGAGAATTCTAAGTGTGAGTAATGTAGAATTGTACCTGTGAGTAACAGAGAATTGTACATGTGAGCAACAGAGAATTCTAAGTGTGAGTAATGGACAATTGTAAGTGTGAGTAACAGAGAATTGTTCCTGTGAGTAATGGAGAATTGTACGTGTGAGTAACAGAGACATGTAAATGTGAGCAACAGAGAATTGTACCTGTGAGTAACGGAGAATTGTACCTGGTAGTAATGGAGAATTGTACCTGTGAATAACGGAGAATTGTACCTGTGAATAACGGAGAATTGTACCTGTGAGTAATGGAGAATTGTACCTGTGAGTAATGGAGAATTGTACCTGTGAATAACGGAGAATTGTACCTGTGAGTAACGGAGAATTGCACCTGTGAGTAATGGAGAATTGTACCTGTGAGTAACGGAGATTTGTACCTGTGAGTAATGGAGATTTGTACCTGTGAGTAACAGAGAATTGTACCTGTGAGTAACGGAGAATTGTACCTGTGAGTAACAGAGAATTGAAAGTGTGAGTAACGGAGAATTGTAATTATGAGTAATGGAGAATATTACCTGTGAGTAACGGAGAATTGTACCTGTGAATAACGGAAAATTGTATCTGTGAGTAACGGAGAATTGTACCAGTGAGTAACAGAGCATTGTACCTCTGAGTAATGCGGAATTGTACCTGTGAGTAACAGGGAATTATACCTGTGAGTAACAGGGAATTGTACCTGAGTGTAACAGAGAGTTGTATGTGTGAGTAACGGAGAATTATACCTGTGAGTAACGGAGAATTGTGCCCGTGAGTAACAGTGAATTGTAATTGTGAGCAACAGAGTATTGTACCTGTGAGTAAAAGTGAATTGTACTTCTGAGTAACAGAGAATTGTACCCGTGAGAAATGGAGAATTGTAAGTGTGAGTTACGGAGAATTGTAAGTGTGAGTAATGGAGAATTGTAAGCGTGAGTAACGGAGAAGTGTAAGTGTGAGTAAACGTGAATTGTAAGTGTGAGTAATGGAGAGGTGTAAGTGTGAGTAATGGAGAATTGTAAGTGTGAGTAATGGAGAATTGTAAGTGTGAGTAGCAGAGAATTGTACCTGTGAGTAACAGAGAATTGAAAGTGTGAGTAACAGAGAATTGAAAGTATGTGTAACAGAGATTTGAAAGTGTGAGTAACACAGAATTGTACCTGTGAGTAATGGAGAATTGTACATGTGTGTAGCAGAGAATTGTAACTGTAAGTAATGGAGAATTGTAAGTGTGAGTAACAGAGAAATGTAAAGGTGAGTAATGGAGAATTGTAAGTGTGAGTAACAGAGAATTGTACCTGTGAGTAACAGAGAATTGAAAGTGTGAGTAACAGAGAATTGAAAGTATGAGTAACAGAGATTTGAAAGTGTGAGTAACACAGAATTGTAAGTGTAAGTAATGGAGAATTGTACCTGTGAGTAATGGAGAATTGTAACTGTAAGTAATGGAGAATTGTAAGTGTGAGTAACAGAGAAATGTAAAGGTGAGTAATGGAGAATTGTAAGTGTGAGTAACAGAGAATTGTACCCATGAGTAACAGTGAATTGTAAGTGTGACTAATGGAGAATTATACCTGAGGGTAATGGAGAATTGTAATTTTGAGTAACAGAGAATTGTACCCGAGAGTAACGGAGATTTGTAAGTGTGAGTAACGGAGCATTGTACCCATGAGTAACACTGAATTGAAAGTGTGAGTTATGGAGAATTATAAGTGTGAGTAATGGAGAATTGTGCCCGTGAGTAACAGTGAATTGTAATTGTGAGCAACAGAGTATTGTACCTGTGAGTAAAAGAGAATTGTACTTGTGAGTAACAGAGAATTGTACCCGTGAGAAATGGAGAATTGTAAGTGTGAGTTACGGAGAATTGTAAGTCTGAGTAATGGAGAATTGTAAGCGTGAGTAACAGTGAAGTGTAAGTGTGAGTAAACGTGAATTGTAAATGTGAGTAATGGAGCGGTGTAAGTGTGAGTAATGGAGAATTGTAAGTGTGAGTAATGGAAAATTGTAAGTGTGAGTAGCAGAGAATTGTACCTGTGAGTAACTGAGAATTGTAAGTGTGACTAACGGAGAATTCTAAGTGTGAGTAATGTAGAATTGTACCTGTGAGTAACAGAGAATTGTACGTGTGAGCAACAGAGAATTCTAAATGTGAGTAATGGACAATTGGAAATGTGAGTAACAGAGAATTGTTCCTGTGAGTAATGGAGAATTGTAAGTGTGAGTAACGGAGAATTGTAAGTGTGAGTAACAGAGAATTGTAAGTGTCAGTGACGGTGAATTGTAAGTGTGAGTAATGCAGAATTATAAGTATGAATAACAGAGAATTGTACCTGTGAGTAACAGAGAACTGTAAGTGTGAGTAATGGAGAATTGTAAGTGTGAGTAACAGAGAATTGTAAGTGTGAGTAACAATGAATTGTAAGTTTGTGTAATGGAGAATTGTAAGTGTGAGTAACAGTGTATTTTAAGTGTGAGTAATGGAGAATTGTACCCGTGAGTAACGGAGAATTGTACCCATGAGTAATGGAGAATTGTAAGTGTGAGTAATGAAGAATTGTAAGTCTGAGTAATGGAGAATTGTAAGTGAGTAATGGACAATTGTAAGTGTGAGTAACAGAGAATTGTAAGTGTGAGTAACAGAGAATTGTAAGTATGAGTAACGGGGAATTGTAAGTGTGAGTAAAAGAGAATTGTACCTGTGAGTTATGGAGAATTGTACCTGTGAGTAACAGAGAGTTGTAAGTGTGAGTAATGGAGAATTGTAAATGTGAGTACCGTAGAATTGAATGTATGAGTAATGGAGAATTTCAATTGTGAGTAACAGAGAATTGTAAGTGAGAGTAACAGAGAATTGTAAGTGTGAGTAACAGAGAATTGTACCTGTGAGTAATGGAGAATTGTAAGTGTGAGTAATGGAGAATTGTAAATGTGAGTAATGGAGAATTGAAAGTGTGAGTTGCAGAGCATTGAACCTATGAGTAACGGAGCATTGTAAGTGTGAGTTACAGAGAATTTACCTGTGAGTAACAGAGAATTGTAAGTGTGAGCAACAGAGAATTGTAAGTTTCAGTAACAGAAAATTGTACCTGTGAGTATCTGAGAATTGTAAGTGTGAGTAACAGAGAATTGTAAGTGTGAGTTAGAGAGAATTGTACCTGTGAGTAATGGAGAATTGTAAGTGGGAGTAATGGAGAATTGTATGTGTGAGTAACAGAGAATTGTAAGTAGGAGTAACGGAGAATTGTACCTGTGAGTAACAGGGAATTATACCTGTGAATAACAGGGAATTGTACCTGAGTGTAACAGAGAGTTGTACATGTGAGTAACGGAGAATTATACCTGTGAGTACCGGAGAATTGTACCTGTGAGTAATGGAGAATCATACCTGTGAGTAACGGAGAATTGTACGTGTAAGTAACAGAGAATTGTAAGTGTGAGTAACGGAGAATTGTAAGTGTGAGTAATGGAGAATTGTAATAACAGAGTATTTTAAGTGTGAGTAACAGAGAATTGTACCTGTGAGTAATGGAGTATTGTAAGTGTGAGTAATGGAGAATTATAAGTGTGAGTAACAGAGAATTGTACGTGTGAGCAACCGAGAATTCTAAGTGTGAGTAATGGACAATTGGAAGTGTGAGTAACAGAGAATTGTTCCTGTGAGTAATGGAGAATTGTAAGTGTGAGTAATGGAGAATTGTAAGTGTGAGTAACAGAGAATTGTAAATGTGAGTAATGGAGAATTGTAAGTATGAGTTGCAGAACATTGAACCTGTGAGTAACGGAGAATTGTAAGTGTGAGTTACAGAGAATTTACCTGTGAGTAACAGAGAATTGTAAGTGTGAGTAACAGGGAATTGTACCTATGAGTAATGGAGAATTGTAAGTGTGCATAACCGAGAATTATACATGTGAGCAACAGAGAATTGTAAGTCTGAGTAACAGTGAATTGTAAGTGTGAGTAATGAAATATTGTAAGTATAAGAGAATTGTAAATGTGAGTAACAGAGAATTGTAACTGTGAGTATCGGAGTATTATAATCGTGAGTAACAGAGAATTGTACCTGTGAGTAACAAAGAATTGTAAGTGTGAGTAACGGAGGGGTGTATTTGTGAGTAATGGAGAATTGTAAGTGTGAGTAACAGAAAATTGTAAGTGTGAGTAACAGAGGATTGTACGTGTGAAAGATGGAGATTTGTAAGTGTGAGTAACAGTGAATTGTATGTGTGAGTAACAGAGAATTGTACCTGTGAGTAATGGAGACTTGTAAGTGTGAGTAAAAGAGAATTGTACCTGTGAGTAACAGAGAATTGTAAGTGTGAGTAATGGAGAATTGTAAGCGTGAGTAATGGAGAATTGTAAGTGTGAGTAATGGAGTATTGTAAGTTTGAGTAATGGAGAATTGTAAGTGTGAGTAACAGAGATTTGTAAGTGTAAGTAATGGAGAATTGTAAGTGTGAGTAAAAGAGAATTGTACCTGTGAGTAATGGAGAATTGTAAGTGTGAACAAAGGAGAATTGTGTGAGTAACAGAGAATTGTAAGTGTGAGTAATGGAGAATTGTAAGTGTGAGTAACAAAGAATTGTATGTGTGAGTAACAGAGAATTGTACCTGTAAGTAACGGAGAATTTTAAGTGTGAGTGAAAGAGAATTGTACTTGTGAGTAATTACTTCTGTAGTCTGTGTCCTGTTATTCAGCATAACTACATTTGAAAACACAGACTCAACAGTGGCGATGAGTCTGATCTTACCTAGCGGCAGTTTTGCATCAAAGGAAGCTTCGTCCTCTGAAACGGGCGTCGAACAAGGGCATCCGCCCGCAACATCCTGCTGGGCACGGCATCGCACGGGAGGCCATCGGGAACCCGGGTTGGTTTCTGGCCACGAAGTGAAACATCAGTGAACATCCCTTCGACGACAGCGGCGGGTAAGCCCGATCGAGCGGCACGGGGGGGGGGGGAAGTCGGCCGAGTTGTCAGTGAGAGAAGGGGAGGGAAAACGACGAAAAGGGTGGAGAACATGACCGCAGCCGGTGTCAGGGGCCGGACTGCAATCGGGGCAGAGACGCGCAGCAGCCAGAAAAGCATTTATGACCACAAGGACCGCGGGAGCGGCGGGGAACAAGAGCAGCAGCGCAGGGGAAAATAAAGGACCGCTGGGAGGCGTGAACGACAACAGCGCGGGAATCGCCATTTTGAGTCGGCGGGGGAAGAAGACAAGCGCAGGAAAAGCCGGCAAGCGCGGGAAAAGCCGCCATCTTGAAAATAAAAAAATAAAAAATAAAATAATAATAATATCCGAAGGGAAAGGAGAAACTCAGCAAGGATGCCAAAAACGGGTAACATCACTGCTTTTGATAATGATGTGGAAGATTGGGCCACTTATGTGGAACGCATCGAAGTTTACTGTACAACTAATGAGATACCGGATGATAAGAAAGCACTAACCCTATTAAACTCGATGGGTGCGAAGATGTACGGGTTATTAAGGAACCTTGTAACACCAGACAAACCGGTAGGGAAGAGTTTCGCGGATATTGTTACTATCCTGCAAGAGCATTTAAACCCCATGCCGCTGCTGATAGCGGAATGATTTAAATTCTACAAAAGAATTCAACTTAAAGAAGAAAGAAACGCTGAATTCCTAACCGAACTGCACAAGTTATCAAAGTACTGCCAGTTCGGTACAGGACTAGCAGACGCACTGAGAGATAAGTTTGTGTGTGGGCTCCTAAGGGAAGGAACCCAGAAGCGACTGCTAGAGGAAAAGGACCTTACGCTGGACAAAGCTTTCAGCATTGCAGCATCGCACGAGGCAGCAGCACGAGGCGCTGCAGAGATACAGCAAAGGCCATTGGAATTCAGCACCAATGAAAAGGCATTGGGCGCAGTAAAGTGCTATCGTTGCGGAAGGACAACGCATGACCAGAACCAGTGCTGGTTCAAAGATAAAGAATGCAGGCAATGTGGAAAACTTGGTCACATAGCGAGAGTATGCCGGTCAGGGAAGAAGACCAGCAGCAAAAAGTCACCGCAGGAGAAGTACAAAAAAGTACACAAGGTGACAGAGAACAGTTCGGATGAACAGAAGATGGATTCAGACTCCAGCAGTAAGGAACTGGGTTGTCTAAAAATACATAATGTGGATAACACAGCAGAGCACCAAACTATCTGGGTTATGCTTCGGATAGCAGGAGTCCAAGTGAAGATGGAATTGGACACTGGATCGGCATTAACGGTCATGAATAAGCAAGATTACAAAAGGTTATTCTCACACATTCCCCTGAGGGATACGGAGATTGTATTGAAAACATACACGGGGCAAATAGTATACTCCAAAGGAAAGATAAAAGTAAATGTGGTCTACAATGGTAAAGAAAGTCAGGAAATGGAATTGTATGTGTTACCTGATGGAGGTCCGCCACTACTGGGACGGGAACGGATCCGGAGAATAAATGTGGACTGGCATTCCATACAAGCACTGACTGTAGATGCCTGTAAGGAGGACGACGTCAAACCTAAACGACTGTCCAAAATATTAGACGATGCTAAGGAGGTGTTCCAACAGGGACTGGGAACACTGAAAGGAATTACGGCAAACATCAAGGTTGAAGAACATGCAAACCCAAAATTTTTCAAAGCCAGACCGGTACCTTATGCGATACGACCTGCTGTGGAAGCAGAGCTGGAAGGGCTAGAATGTTCAGGGGTACTGTCCAAGGTGGACTGGAGCGAATGGGCTACACCCATTGTTCCTGTCATGAAGTGTTCATTGAGCAACAAGCCGGGGGAACCTGGGAAGGTTCGCATCTGTGGCGATTTCAAGATCACTGTTAATCCGGTTCTTCACACGGTGCAATATCCGCTTCCGCGGATTGAAGATATCTTCACTTCACTGTCTGGTGGGAAACACTTCACCAAGATAGACCTGGCACAGGCGTACCTACAGATGGAAGTTGATGAAGCGTTGATGTGCCATCAATAACTCAAAGACAAGGAATTAAAGGATTCAACTGAAGGCTTTTAATCACTAAGAACATTGCATGTCTTTCCACATCGGATTCGTCTGGCAGCATGAGACCTTTATATGACAAAAGACAGGGGCGGAGCCAATACACACAATAGGAAAAAAGGGGGCGGTACATACAATACAATGCAGGTAAAACACAGGGGCTGATGGAGGCATATATTTCATCACATTCACCCCCTCTACAGATTTAGTCTGTCCGGGGGTGTGATAGTCCTTCCTGAACGCCGCAACAGTACCTCGGGTTCCGACCGGGAGTCTGTGGTGCCCTCCTGGACATACCCCTGTGCTGGGGGTGTTGCAGGTACTTCTGGGGGTGGTGAGGATACCTCTGGGGATGGTGGAGGTTCTTCTGGGGGTGGTGAGGATGGGTCGTCGTCGCTTCCTGCCGAGGCGAGGTCCTTTATGGACACGGTGTCCTCACGCCCGTCGGCGTGCTTGACGTACGCGTACTGTGGGTTTGCATGGAGTAGGTGTACTGCCTCCACGAGGGGATCCGTTTTGTGGCCCCTCACATGCTTCCGTAATAGGACCGTCCCTGGGGTGGAGAGCCACGAAGGTAGGGACACTCCTGAGGTTGATTTGTGGGGAAAAACAAACATCTTCTCGTGAGGAGTGGCGTTAGTAGCAGTACACAGTAGCGACCTTATCGAGTGGAGTACGTCTGGGAGGACCTCTTGCCAGCGGGAGGTAGGGAGGCCTTTAGACCTTAGTGCTAAGGTGACCGCCTTCCACACCGTCGCGTTCTCCCTCTCCACTTGCCCATTACCCCGGGGGTTATAACTAGTGGTCCGACTCGTGGCTATCCGCTTCGACAGCAGGTATTGGCGCAGTTCGTCGCTCATGAACGACGCCCCCCTGTCAGTGTGGATGTAGTTAGGCATGCCGAATGTGCAGAACAGGCTGCCAAGGCACTTGATGACCGTGGCACTGGTCATGTCTGGGCAGGGGTAGGCGAATGGGAAGCGGGAGTACTCGTCGACAATGTTGAGAAAGTACACATTGCGGTTGGTGGAGGGGAGTGGTCCCTTGAAATCTAAGCTCAGGCGCTCGAATGGCCGTGTAGCTTTGATCAGTTGGGCTCGGTCGGGCCTGAAAAAACGGGGCTTGCATTCCGCACAGGTGCGGCAGTCCCTGGTCATAGACCGGACCTCCTCGATGGAATAGGGCAGGTTACGGGATTTTATAAAGTGGAATAGCCGGGTGACCCCCGGGTGGCAGAGGCCATTGTGGAGGCCCTGTAGCCTGTCCCCCTGGATGCTGGCACACATCCCTCGTGATAGGGCGTCGGGGGATTCGTTGCGGGCCCCCGGCCTATATATTATGTCGTACTCAAACGTGGAGAGTTCGATCCGCCACCTGAGAATTTTGTCATCCTTGATCTTTCCCCTCTGTTTGTTGTTAAACATGAAGGCTACCGACCGCTGGTCGGTAAGCAGGGTGAAGCGTTTGCCGGCTAGGTAGTGCCTCCAGTGCCGCACTGCCTCCACTATGGCCTGGGCCTCCTTCTCTACCGAGGAGTGCCTGATCTCGGGCCCTTGGAGGGTTCTTGAGAAAAAGGCTACGGGCCGCCCATCCTGGTTGAGGGTGGCTGCTAAAGCGAAGTCGGACGCATCGCTTTCGACCTGGAAAGGGATGTTTTCGTCCACTGCCTGCAGCGAGGCCTTCTCAATGTCATGTTTAATGCTGTTGAAGGCGGCGTGGGCCTCGGCCGTGAGCGGGAAGGACGTTGATTTCAGGAGGGGACGGGCCTTGTCGGAATAATTGGGGACCCATTGGGCGTAATAGGAGAAAAACCCCAGGCACCTTTTCAGGGCCTTGGGAGTGTTTGGTAGGGGTAGCTCCCGTAGGGGGCGCAATTGGTCGGGGTCCGGACCGATTGCCCCGTTTTCCACCACGCAGCCCAGGATACAGAGGCGCGTGGTGCTAAAGACACACTTATCCTCGTTGTAGGTGAGATTGAGTCTGAGGGCGGTTTTCAGAAATCTCGCAAGGTTCGAGTCATGGCCACAGATGGTGACGTTGTCTAGGTATGGATAGGTGGCTGTTAACTGGTTCTCATCGACCATGCGGTCCATCTCCCGCTGGAAGACCGAGACCCCATTCGTTACCCCAAAGGGGACTCTGAGGAAGTGGTAGAGGCGTCCGTTCGCCTCGAAGGCGGTGTATGGACGGTCCTCCGGCCTAATGGGGAGCTGGTGGTATGCCGATTTTAGGCCGATGGTGGAAAACACCCGGTATTGCGCGATTTGGTTAACCATATCCGCTATGCGGGGCAGAGGGTAGGCGTCTAGCTGGGTGTATAGATTAACCGTCTGGCTATAATCTATCACCATCCGCTTCTTTTCACTACCCTTAACTACTACTACCTGGGCGCGCCACGGGCTGGTACTGCATTCAATGATACCCTCCCGCTTGAGTCTATCTACTTCCGACACAATGAACCGTCTGTCCTCCCAGCTGTACCGCCTACTCTTGGTCGCTATGGGTCGACAGTTGGGTGCGAGGTTGGCGAGCAGAGAGGGCGGCTTGACCTTCAGGGTAGCCAGACTGCACACTGTGAGGGGCGGCTGGGACCCACCGTAGGTGAGCGTGATACTTTGGTGGTGGCACTGGAAGTCCAGACCCAAGATCACGCTCACACAGAGATCTGGCATTATCAATAGTTTAAAATCTCTGTAATCAGTGCCTTTTACCGACAACATAACCGTGCAGAAACCTGTAATTTTTGAGGTATGGGTCTTATCAGCCATGGTGATTTTGCCCTGTGTAGGGACTATCGTTAGTGAAAGTCGTTTTACCAGGCTAGGATGAATAAAGCTTTCAGTGCTCCCGCAGTCAATCAAGCATTTAACCTTGTTCCCGTTTACCTCTATGTCCATCATCGATCTAGACAACGGATGCGGCCTGGATTGATCCACCGTGATCGAGGCCACCAGTGGGTCCTGGAGGTCCGTGTAGTCGGGACAAGATGGTGGACTCCATGAGGGTGGACAAGATGGCGTCCAAGATGGCTGCCCCCACGGCGCGCACGCGGCGGTGGCGGAGTTGGAGGCGGGGTTCCCTCTGCAGACTTTGCTGAAATGTCCTTTCTTCCCGCATTTAAAACAGGTGGTGCCCTTCGCTGGGCACAGATGCCTGGAGTGTTTGTCCTGGCCGCAGAAGTAGCATTTCGGGCCCCGATGCATCGCGGCAGTAGTGGGGCTCCTGGGTGGAGGCTGGGGCTCCGATGGTGCTGGGCTGGCCTGAGACCTGGGAGGTGAAGATGGCTTCCAAGATGGCGGCCCCCACGGCGCGCACGAGGCGGAGTGGGCCGCGTGGCCTGAGGAACAGGATTCAGAGTTCCTCTGGGCCATATCCAGCGATCGCGCTATGCCCATAGCCTGTTTTAAGTCCAGTCCCTCCTTTTCAAACAGTTTCTGCCGAATGTAATTTGAACTGAGGCCCGCAATAAAGGAGTCTCGGATCAGCTCCTCCGTGTACACGATGGCAGACACGGCCTTACAGTTACAGTCTCTGCCCAGTACTTTTAGGCTTAGCATGAAGTCCTCTAGGGACTCACCATGCCGCTGCGTGCAAGTAGTCAGAAGATGCCTGGCGTACACCTCGTTTATTAGCCGCACGAATGGTGCAGGCATCCCCGTAGCTGGTGGCATCTCGGATGAGAGGGGAGACCCGATGACTCACCCAGTTTCGCAGGATTCCCAGTTTCACGTCTCCGGTGGCGGTCGTGGCTGCGATGGTGGTGGCTGAGCTTTCGATGAAAAATTCAAAGCATTGGAACCAGTGCCCGAACTGTGTGGCTGCATCTGAGGCATGGGGGTCCAGATCCAAGCGCTCTGGTTTCAGGAGTCGATCCATCTTGGTGTTTTAGTGATTAAAATTGATGTGCCATCAATAACTCAAAGACAAGGAATTAAAGGATTCAACTGAAGGCTTTTAATCACTAAGAACATTGCATGTCTTTCCACATCGGATTCGTCTGGCAGCAATGACTCATACAGCTCTTGAGACCTTTATATGACAAAAGACAGGGGCGGAGCCAATACACACAATAGGAAAAAAGGGGGCGGTACACACAATACAATGCAGGTAAAACACAGGGGCTGATGAAGGCATATATTTCATCACAAGCATCACGCCAGTATCTCACGATCAACACACATAAGGGCTTTTATCGGTATAATAGACTGGTTATTGGAGTGGCATCGGCTCCAGTGATTTGGCAAAGGGCCATGGAGCAGGTATTGCAGGGAATCCCAGGCACACAATGCTACCTGGACGACATCCTGATTACAGGAGATAACGATAAGGATCACCTCGCAAATTTGGAGCAGGTGCTCATCAGATTGAAAGAATATGGGCTCAGAGTTAATCGCCAGAAATGTGAGTTCTTTCAAAAGTGAATCTCGTACTGCGGCCACGTCATTGACCAGGAGGGGCTCCATAAGTCACCTGACAAGATCGAAGCTGTTGTAAAAGCTCCTGCACCGGAAAATGTATCCCAGTTGAGGTCGTTCCTCGGGTTGATTAACTATTACCACAAGTTTCTTCCAAATTTATCCACGGTGTTACACCCGCTAAACACTCTTTTGCAAATGGGAATACCATGGAAGTGGAGCGATAATTGTAAGCGGGCTTTTCGAAAGAGCAAGGCACTGACCACCTCTAAGGAAGTGTTGGCTCACTTTAACCCAACGCTGCCTATTCGCTTAGCTTGTGATGCTTCTCCATATGGTATCGGGGCAGTGCTCTCGCATAAGTTTCCAGATGGCTCGGAAAGGCCAGTCGCTTTCACATCCAGATCATTGACCTCCGCTGAGCGCAACTATGCTCAGATAGATAGGGAGGCTCTCAGCCTTGTGTGTGGAGTTAAGAAATTTAACCATTACCTGCAAGGCCAAAAGTTTACGCTGCTGACAGATCACCAGCCGTTGGTTTCCATTTTCAACCCTAAGAAGGGTGTTCCGGTAATGACGGTGCAGAGGCTTCAGAGATGGTCCCTTTTCCTAGGGGCACATCAATATGATATTGAATTCAAAGGTACAAAGCAACATGGTAATGCTGATGGGCTGTCGCACCTGCCACTACCTACAGCGGAAGAGGCACCGGCAGTTGACCCTGTCGAGATATTTCACTCGACCATCATCGAATGCTTACCAGTCACCAATGCGGGTATTGAGAGAGAGACCCGAAATGACCCGACACTGTCTCGGGTCTACGACTTGACAGTGAAGGGATGGACAGCACATGGCGAACCACTGATACCAGCATTCTCAGCCAGACGCGAACAGCTGTCCGTATGTCAAGGAACGTTGATGTATGGAACAAGGGTGATTATTCCTCCTAAATTAAGGGAGAGAGTCCTGAAAGAATTGCACGAAGGTCATCTGGGGGGAGTCAAGATGAAAAGCCTTGCTAGGGCTTATGTGTGGTGGCCAGGTATCGACAAACAAATAGAGGATCTGACTAAAAGCTGCTCAGGGTGCCAAAAAGTTCAAAATGCACCTCCAATTGCACCGCTGCATCCGTGGGAATGGCCTTCAACCCCATGGCAACGTGTGCATATCGACTTTGCAGGTCCATTCATGGATTCCATGTTTTTGATAGCAGTAGACGCACATTCTAAATGGCCAGAAGTGATTAAGATGTCGACCACTACCTCTGAGAAGACAATCGCAGTTCTAAGAACCATATTTGCAAGGAATGGGTTTCCGGAGCAAATATGTTCAGACAACGGACCACAGTTCATGTCAGAAGAATTCCAGAAATTCATAAAAAAGAATGGGGCGAAACACTATACATCTGCCCCATATCATCCGGCTACAAATGGGTTGGCCGAGAGATTTGTACAAATGTTCAAAAAGGCGATAAAGGCCATGAGTGAAGACCATATTCTACTACAACACAAGGTGGACAATTTCATGATGGCGTATCGAACCGCCACGCATGCAGTGACAAATCAAAGCCCCGCCATAATGTTCTATAACAGAAGGTTGCGGTCCCGGTTGGATTTGTTAAAACCCAATGTGCGAAGGGAAGTCGAAAACAAGCAATTCCAGCATGTAAATAACAAGGCCACTCGCAGTTTTGAAATAGGACAACCAGTGTTGGCCAGGGACTATAGGGATGATAAATGGCAACCTGGAACAATTCGTGCACGACAAGGACCCTTGATGTACACGGTAGACGTTGGAGAGAACGTAATACGACGTCATGCTGACCAACTGGTGGAATCGAGAACAAGGGTCGACCCCATGTCTATGGCAGAGACACCAGTTGAAGAACTTATTGAGCCTGTAGCATCTACCTCAGACTCGAACGTATTGGATGATGTTAAATCCATAGGAGATCAAGTGGATGAGTCACCCCAGCAACGTGAACCAGAGACCCCTGAAAGGCGTTATCCGGCCCGGATCAGGAGGCCTCCTCAGAGACTGAATCTTTGAACAGTTATTGTGTGTAAATTGTACATATGGTATCCATGTAATGTTTAATTTGGGGTGTACACTGTTAAGTTAAAAGGGGAGGAATTGTAGTGTATGTAACCTGTACCACCTTAAGAGGATACCTTAAGGTGATGGACTACTTTTTGATGGCTCCTGTACATTGTAGTACCGGTGGTGACCACACCGGTATATAAACCCTGCGGAGCAAAGTGTATCTCAGTTCAGCCCTGACCCTCAATCACGAAAGACCTGTTTAATTATTTCTGTAGTCTGTGTCCTGTTATTCAGCATAACTACATTTGAAAACACAGACTCAACAGGTGTCCTCAGTTTGAAGATGGGATTCGTCTCCACAAGGACTGTGCAGTGGTCAGTGCTACCAATGCTGTCATGGACAGATGCACCTGCGACAGGTAGATTGGTGAGGATGACCTCAAGTAGGATTTTCCCTCATGTTAGTTCTCTCACCACCTGTCGCAGACCTAGTCTGACAGCTATGTCCTTCAGGAGTCAGCCAGCTCGGTCAATAGTGGTGCTACCGAGCTACTCTTGGTGATGGACATTGAAGTCCCCCACCCAGAGTACATTCTGTGCCCTTGCCTCTCTCAGTGCTTCTTCCAAGTGGTGTTCAACATGGAAGAGTACTGATTCATCAGCTGAGGGAGGGCGGTAGGTGGTAATCAGCAGGAGGTTTCCTTGCCCATGCTTGACCTGAAACCATGCGTCTTCATGGTGTCCGGAGTCAATGTTGAGGACTCCCAGGGCCACTCCTTCCCGACTGTATACCACTGTGCCACCACCCCTGGTGGATCTGTCCTGCCGGTGGGACAGGACATACCCAGGGATGGTGATGGAGAAGTCTTGACTGAAAAGTCTGATTCTGTGAGTATGACTATGTCAGGCTGTTGCTTGACTAGTCTGTGGGACAGCACTCCCCATTTTGGCACAAGTCCCTAGATGTTCGTGAGGAGGAATATGCAGGGAGGTGAGGAGCCCGGTATAAAACCGGCGACCAGCGAGGCCCGAGACCAGTCGGCGCATGGAGCAGGGAGGTGAGGAGCCCGGTATAAAAACCGGTGACCAGCGAGGCCCGAGACCAGTCGGAGCATGGAGCAGGGAGGTGAGGAGCCCGGTATAAAAACCGGCGACCAGCGAGGCCCGAGACCAGTCGGAGCACGGAGCAGGGAGGTGAGGAGCCCGGTATAAAAAACGGCGACCAGCGAGGCCCGAGACCAGTCGGAGCACGGAGCAGGGAGGTGAGGAGCCCGGTATAAAAACCGGCGACCAGCGAGGCCCGAGACCAGTCGGAGCACGGAGCAGGGAGGTGAGGAGCCCGGTATAAAAACCGGCGACCAGCGAGGCCCGAGACCAGTCGGAGCACGGAGCAGGGAGGTGAGGAGCCCGGTATAAAAACCGGCGACCAGCGAGGCACACCAACTCAGCAGCGGGGAGAGAGGTAAAAAGTAATCAGAGTGTGACGTCACCAGGGAGCAGGTAAGTGATTGGTTGGTGAGTATTTCTCTTTTTTAAACTTTAACTCTGTAGTTTATAGTTACTAGGGTCTTTTCTGGTATAGCAGGGACTGTTGGTAGACTATACAAGCGCCTTAGAGATATCTTTAATTGGTGATAGTAAATTAATTTAAATTAATTAAAGGGAAGGTCATGCCAGGAGAGCCCAGCCCCATGATATGCTCCTCTTGCTCTATGTGGGAATTCAGGGACACTGCCGGTGCCCCTGATGACCACGTGTGCCGGAGATGCATCCATCTGCAGCTACGAGCAGACCGCATTGAGGCACTGGAGCTGCGGGTGGATGGGTTGTTGAGCATTCACGATGCTGAGAGGGTCGTGGATAACACGTTTAGTGAGTTGGTCACACCGCAGGGTAGGGCTGCACAGGAAGATAGGAAATGGGTGACCACCAGGCGGAGCAATAGAAGCAGGCAGGTAGTGCAGTAGACCCCTGTGACCATTCCCCTCTCAAACAGGTATACCACTTTGGATACTGTTGAGGGGGATGACTCACCAGGGGAAGGCAGCAGCAGCCAACTTCCTGGCACTGGGGGTGCTCCTGCTGCCCAGGAAGGGAGGAAAAAGAGTGGGAGAGCAATAGTGGTAGGGGATTCTATAGTAAGGGGAACAGATAGGCGTTTCTGTGGCCGTAGACGTGAATCCAGGATGGTTTGTTGCCTCCCTGGTGCCAGAGTCAAGGATGTCACTGAGCAGCTGCAGGGCATTCTGGAGGGGGAGGGTGAACAGCCAGAGGTCGTGGTCCACATTGGTACCAACGACATAGGTAAAAAGAGGGATGAGGTCCTGTAGCAAGAATTTAAGGAGCTAGGTGGAAGATTAAAGAGCAGGACCTCAAAGGTTGTAATCTCTGGATTACTCCCGGTGCCACGTGCTAGTGAGTATAGGAATAGGAAGATAGAACAGATGAATGCGTGGCTAAAGGGATGGTGCAGGAGGGAGGGCTTTAGTTTCCTGGATCACTGGGTCTGCTTCTGGGAAAGGTGGGACTTGTACAAGTCGGACGGTTTACACCTGAACCAGAGGGGGACCAATATCCTTGCGGGGAGGTTTGCTAGCACTGCTGGGGGGGGTTTAAACTAACTTGGCAGGGGGATGGGATACAGAGTGGAACTATAGTAGGGGGTGATTTACAGCCAAATACGGAGGAAAAAACAAGTCAGCTGGGAAGGCAGAGCAAATATGTGGCGGCAGAAGGGAATATGGCAAGGCTGGAAGGCATTTATTTTAATGCAAGGAGTCTTGCAAATAAGGTGGATGAACTGAAGTTGTTGCTGAACACATGGGAGTACGATATTGTTGCTATCACGGAGACATGGTTGAGGGAGGGTCAGGACTGGCAGCTCAATATTCCGGGGTATAGAATCTTCAGGCGAGACAGAGGGGGGTGTAAAAGGGGAGGGGGTGTTGCAATATTAATTAAGGAATCAATTACTGCTGTAAGGAGGGATGATATATTAGCGGGTTCCTCTAATGAGGCCATATGGGTAGAACTTAAAAACAAAAAGGGGGCAAGCACTTTGCTGGGAGTGTACTATAGGCCCCCGAACAGTCAGGGGGAGATAGAGGAACAGATATGTAGGCAAATCTCAGAGAAGTGCGAAAATAATAGGGTAATAATAGTGGGGGATTTCAACTTCCCCAATATTAATTGGGATAGTCAGAGTGTGAAAGGCTTAGAGGGTGCAGAATTCTTAAAGTGCATCCAGGAGAGCTTTTTGAGCCAACATGTAGAAAGTCCTACAAGAGAGGGGGCGGTACTGGACCTAATTCTAGGGAATGTAGCCGGGCAAGTGGTGGAAGTGTCAGTCGGAGAGCATTTTGGCGACAGTGACCATAATTCGGTGAGATTTAAGGTGGTCATGGAAAAAGACAAAGACGGCCCGGAAATAAGGGTTCTAAATTGGGGAAAGGCCGATTTTAATATGATAAGGCAGGATCTGGCCAAAGTGGACTGGGAGCAGCTACTTATAGGAAAATCCACATCAAAGCAGTGGGAGACTTTCAGAAGGGAAATAGAGAGAGTACAACGCCAACATGTTCCTGTAAAGGTCAAGGGTGGGACCAACAAGCAAAGGGAACCTTGGATGACAAGGGATATACAAAAATGCATTAGGAGAAAAAGGGGGGCTTTTGGCAGTTACAAAAGACTAAAGACGGAGGAAGCGCTAGAGGAGTATAAAAAGTGCAGGGGCATACTTAAAAAAGAAATTAGGAGGGCGAGGAGGGGCCATGAAATAACACTGGCGAGCAAAATAAAGGAAAATCCTAAGATGTTTTATAAGTATATTAAGGGCAAGAGGATAACCAGGGAAAGGGTAGGGCCCATTAGGGACCAAAGTGGCAATCTGTGTGTAGAGCCAGATGATGTAGGCGGGGTTTTAAACGAATTTTTTGCATCTGTGTTCACTATGGAGAAAGACAATGTAGACATAGAAATCGGGCAAGGGGACTGTGACATACTTGAACATATTAGCATCGGGAGGGAGGAGGTACTAGCGGTTTTAGCAGGCCAAAAAGTGGATAAATCCCCAGGCCCGGACGAGATGTATCCCAGGCTGTTGTGTGAGGCAAAGGAGGAGATTGCAGGGGCTCTGACACAAATTTTCAGAAACTCTCTGGCCACAGCGGATGTACCAGAGGACTGGAGAACAGCTAACATAGTACCATTATTCAAGAAGGGTAGCAGGGATAAACCAGGGAATTACAGGCCAGTGAGCCTAACATCTGTGGTAGGGAAATTATTGGAAAAAATTCTGAGGGACAAAATTAGTCTCCACTTGGAGAGGCAAGGATTAATCGGGGATAGTCAGCATGGCTTTGTCAAGGGTAAATCATGTCTGACCAATCTGATTGAATTTTTCGAGGGGGTGACTAGGTGTGTGGATGAGGGAAATGCTGTGGATGTGGTTTACATGGATTTCAGTAAAGCTTTTGAAAAAGTCCCGCATAGGAGACTGGTCAAGAAGGTAAGAGCCCATGGGATCCAGGGTGCCTTGGCGCATTGGATCCTAAACTGGCTGAGTGGCAGGAGGCAGAGGGTGATGGTCGAAGGTTGCTTTTGTGACTGGAAGCCTGTGTCCAGTGGGGTACCTCAGGGATCGGTGCTGGGACCCTGGCTGTTTGTGATCTACATAAATGATTTGGATGAGAATGTAAAAGGTATGATCAGTAAGTTTGCAGATGACACGAAAATTGGTGGGGTGGTAAATTGCGAGGAGGAAAGCCTCAGGCTACAGGACGATATAAACGGGTTGGTCAGATGGGCGGAAAAGTGGCAAATGGAATTTAACCCTGAAAAGTGCGAGGTGATGCATTTTGGACGGACAAATAAGGCAAGGGAATACACAATGAGTGGTAGGACCCTAGGAAGCACAGAGGGTCAGAGGGACCTTGGTGTACATGTACATAGATCCCTGAAGGCAGCGGAACAGGTAGATAAGGTGGTTAAAAAGGCATATGGGATACTTGCCTTCATTAGCCGAGGCATAGAATATAAGAGCAGGGAGGTTATGATGGAGCTGTACAAAACGCTGGTGAGGCCACAGCTGGAGTACTGTGTGCAGTTCTGGTCACCTCACTATAGGAAGGATGTGATTGCTTTGGAGAGGGTGCAGAGAAGATTCACCAGGATGTTACCTGGGATGGAGCGCCTCAGCTATGAAGAAAGACTAAACAGGCTGGGGTTGTTTTCCTTGGAGCAAAGAAGGCTGAGGGGGGACCTGATTGAGGTGTAAAAAATGATGAGGGGCATAGATAGGGTAGATAAAGAGGAACTTTTCCCCTTAGTAGGGGGGTCAATAACAAGGGGGCATAGATTCAAGGTAAGGGGCAGGAGGTTTGGAGGGGATTTGAGGAGGAATTTTTTCACCCAGAGGGTGGTTGGAATCTGGAACTCACTGCCTGAAAGGGTGGTAGAGGCAGGAACCCTCATAACATTCAAGAAGCATTTGGATGAGCACTTGAAATGCCATTGCATACAAGGCTATGGACCAAATGCTGGAAAATGGGATTTTAATATGATAAGGCAGGATCTGGCCAAAGTGGACTGGGAGCAGCTACTTATAGGAAAATCCACATCAAAGCAGTGGGCGACTTTCAGAAGGGAAATAGAGAGAGTACAATGCCAACATGTTCCCATAAAGGTCAAGGGTGGAACCAACAAGCCCAGGGTGTTGAGTCTGTGTTTTCAAATGTAGTTATGCTGAATAACTGGACACAGACTACAGAAATAATTAAACAGGTCTTTAGTAATTGAGGGTCAGGGCTGAACTGGAATACACTTTGCTCCACAGGGTTTATATACCGGTGAGGTCACCACCGGTACTACAATGTACAGGAGCCATCAAAAAGTAGTCCATCACCTTCTTAAGGTATCCTCTTAAGGTGGTACAGGTTACATACACTACAATTCCTCCCCTTTTAGTTTAACAGTGTACACCCCAATTTAAACATTACATGGATAACATATATACAACTTTCACACAAAACTGTTCAAAGATTCAGTCTCTGAGGAGGCCTCCTGATCCGGGCCGGATAATGCCTTTCAGGGGTCTCTGGTTCTCGTTGCTGGGGTGACTCATCCATTTGATCTCCTATGGATTGAACATCATCATGTACGTTTGAGTCTGAGGCAGATGCTACAGGCTCAATAACTTCTTCAACTGGTGTCTCTGCCGTAGACATGGGGTCGACCCTTGTTCTCGATTCCACAAGTTGGTCAGCATGACGTCGTATTACGTTCTCTCCAACGTCTACCGTGTACATCAAGGGTCCTTGTCGGGCACGAATTGTTCTGGATTGCCATTTATCATTCCTATAGTCCCTGGCCAACACTGGTTGTCCTATTTCGAAACTCCGAGTGGCCTTGTTATTTACGTGCTGGAATTGCTTGTTTTCGACTTCCCTACGCACATTGGGTTTTAACAAATCCAACCGGGACCGCAACCTCCTGTTATAGAACATTATGGCAGGGCTTTGATTTGTCACTGCATGCGTGGCGTTTCGATATGCCATCAGGAAATTGTCCACCTTGTGTTGTAGTGGAATATGGTCTTCGCTCATGGCCTTTATCGCCTTTTTGAACATTTGTACAAATCTCTCGGCCAACCCATTTGTAGCCGGATGATATGGGGCAGATGTATAGTGTTTCACCCCATTCTTTTTCATGAATTTCTGGAATTCTTCTGACATGAACTGTGGTCCGTTGTCTGAACATATTTGTTCCGGCAACCCATTCCTTGCAAATATGGTTCTTAGAACTGCGATCATCTTCTCCGAGGTAGTGGTCGACATCTTAATCACTTCTGGCCATTTAGAATGTGCGTCTACTGCTGTCAAAAACATGGAATCCATGAATGGACCTGCAAAGTCGATATGCACACGTTGCCATGGGGTTGAAGGCCATTCCCACGGATGCAGCAGTGCAATTGGAGGTGCGTATTGAACTTTTTGGCACCCTGAGCAGCTTTTAGTCAGATCCCCTATTTGTTTGTCGATACCTGGCCACCACACATAAGCCCTAGCAAGGCTTTTCATCTTGACTCCCCCCAGATGACCTTCATGCAATTCCTTCAGAACTCTCTCCCTTAATTTAGGAGGAATAATCACCCTTGTTCCATACATCAATGTTCACAGAATCACAGAAATCACAGAAACCCCACAGTGCAGATAGAGGCCATTTCGGCCCATCGAGCCTGCACCGACACATATCCCACCCGATCCCCGTAACCCCTGCACCAACACATATCCCACCCTATCCCCGTAACCCCACGTATTTAATCCCCCTAACACTAAGGGTCAATTTATCATAGCCAATCAACCTAACCTGCACATCTTTGGACTGTGGGAGGAAACCGGAGCACCCGGAGGAAACCCACGCAAACATGGGGAGAATGTGCAAACTCCACACAGACAGTCACCCGAGGCCGGATTCGAACCCGGGTCCCTGGCGCTGTGAGACAACAGTGCTAACCACTATGCCACTGTGCTGCCCCCTTGACATACGGACAGTTGTTCTCATCTGGCTGAGAATGCTGGTAACAGTGGGTCGCCATGTGCTGGCCATCCCTTCGCTGTCAAATCGTAGACCCGAGACAGTGTCGGGTCGTTTCGGGTCTCCCTCTCAATACCCGCATTGGTGACTGGTAAGCATTCGGTGATGGTCGAGTGAAATATCTCGGCAGGGTCAACTGCTGGTGCCTCTTCCGCTGTAGGTAGTGGCAGGCGCGACAGCCCATCAGCATTACCATGTTGCTTTGTACCTTTGAATTCGATATCATATTGATGTGCCCCTAGGAAAAGGGACCATCTCTGAAGCCTCTGCGCCGTCATAACCAGAACACCCTTGTTAGGGTTAAAAATGGAAACCAACGGCTGGTGATCTGTCAGCAGCGTAAACTTTTGGCCTTGCAGGTAATGGTTAAATTTCTTAACTCCCCACACGAAGCTGAGAGCCTCCCTATCTATCTGAGCATAGTTGCGCTCTGCGGAGGTCAATGATCTGGATGTGAATGCGACTGGCCTTTCCAATTCATTTGGAAACTTATGTGAGAGCACTGCCCCGATACCATATGGAGAAGCATCACAAGCTAAGCGAATAGGCAGCGTTGGGTTAAAGTGAGCCAACACTTCCTTAGAGGTGATCAGTGCCTTGCTTTTTTGAAAAGCTCGCTTACAATCATCGCTCCACTTCCATGGTATTCCCATTTGCAAAAGAGTGTTCAGCGGCTGTAACACCATGGATAAATTTGGAAGAAACTTGTGGTAATAGTTAACCAATCCAAGGAACGACCTCAACTGGGATACATTTTCCGGAGCGGGAGCTTTCACAACAGCTTCGATCTTTTCAGGTGACTTATGGAGCCCCTCCTGGTCAATGACGTGGCCGCAGTACGAGATTCGCTTTTGAAAGAACTCACATTTCTGGCGATTAACTCTGAGCCCATATTCTTTCAATCTGGTGAGCACCTGCTCCAAATTCACGAGGTGATCCTTATCATCATCTCCTGTAATCAGGATGTCGTCCAGGTAGCATTGTGTGCCTGGAATTCCCTGCAATACCTGCTCCATGGCCCTTTGCCAAATCGCTGGAGCCGATGCCACTCCAAAAACCAGTCTATTATACCGATATAAGCCCTTATGTGTGTTGATCGTGAGATACTGGCATGACGCTTCATCAACTTCCATCTGTAGGTATGCCTGCGCCAGGTCTATCTTGGTGAAGTGTTTCCCGCCAGACAGCGAAGCGATCTTCAATCCGCGGAAGCGGATATTGCACCGTGTGAAGAACCGGATTAACAGTGATCTTGAAATCGCCACAGATGCGAACCTTCCCAGGTTCCCCCGGCTTGTTGCTCAACGAACGCTTCATGACAGGAACAATGGGTGTGGCCCATTCGCTCCAGTCCACCTTTGACAGTACTCCTGAATGTTCTAGCCCTTCCAGCTCTGCTTCCACAGCAGGTCGTATCGCATAAGGTACCGGTCTGGCTTTGAAAAATTTTGGGTTTGCATGTTCTTCAACCTTGATGTTTGCCGCAATTCCTTTCAGTGTTCCCAGTCCCTGTTGGAACACCTCCTTAGCATCGTCCAATATTTTGGACAGTCGTTTAGGTTTGACGTCGTCCACTTTACAGGAATCTACAGTCAGTGCTTGTATGGAATGCCAGTCCACATTTATTCACCGGATCCATTCCCGTCCCAGTAGTGGCGGACCTCCATCAGGTAACACATACAAGTCCATTTCCTGACTTTCTTTACCATTGTAGACCACATTTACTTTTATCTTTCCGATGGGGTATACTATTTGCCCCATGTATGTTTTCGATACAATCTCCGTATCCCTCAGGGGAATGTGCGAGAATAACCTTTTGTAATCTTGCTTATTCATGACCGTCAATGCCGATCCAGTGTCCAATTCCATCTTCACTTGGACTCCTGCTATCCGAAGCATGACCCAGATAGTTTGGTGGTCTGCTGTGTTATCCACATTATGTATTTTTAGACAACCCAGTTCCTTACTGCTGGAGTCTGAATCCATCTTCTGTTCATCCGAACTGTTCTCTGTCACCTTGTGTACTTTTTTGTACTTCTCCTGCGGCGACTTTTTGCTGCTGGTCTTCTTTCCTGACCGGCATACTCTCGCTATGTGACCAAGTTTGCCACATTGCCTGCATTCTTTATCTTTGAACCAGCACTGGTTCTGGTCATGCGTTGTCCTTCCGCAACGATAGCACTTTACTGCGCCCAATGCCATTTCATTGGTGCTGAATTCCAATGGCCTTTGCTGTATCTCTGCAGCGCCTTGTGCTGCTGCCTCATGCGATGCTGCAATGCTGAAAGCTTTGTCCAGCGTAAGATCCTTTCCCTCCAGCAGTCGCTTTTGGGTTCCTTCCCTTAGGAGCCCACACACAAACTTATCTCTCAGTGCATCTGCTAGTCCTGTACCGAACTGACAGTACTTTGATAACTTGCGCAGTTCGGTTAAGAATTCAGCGTTGCTTTCCTCTTTAAGTTGAATTCTTTTGTAGAATTTAAATCGTTCCGCTATCAGCAGCGGCGTGGGGTTTAAATGCTCTTGCAGGATAGTAACAATATCCGCGAAACTCTTTCCTACCGGTTTATCTGGTGTTACAAGGTTCCTTAATAACCCGTACGTCTTCGCACCCATTGAGTTTAATAGGGTTAGTGCTTTCTTATCCTCCGGTACCTCATTCGTTGTACAGTAAACTTCGACGCGTTCCACACAAGTGGCCCAATCTTCCACATCGCTATCAAAAGCAGTGATGTTACCCATTTTTGGCATCCTTGTTGAGTTTCCTTTCCTTCGGATATGATTATTATTTTATTTTATTTAATTTTCAAAATGGCGGCTTTCCGCGCTTGGCGGCTTTTCCGCGCTTGGCGGCTTTTCCCGCGCTTGTCTTCTTCCCCCGCCGACTCAAAATGGTGATTACTGCGCTGTTGCCGTTCTCGCCTCCCAGCGGTCCTTTATTTTCCCCTACGCTGCTGCTCTTATTCCCCGCCGCTCCCGCGGTCCTTGTGGACATAAACGCTTTTCTGGCTGCTGCGCGTCTCTGCCCCGATTGCAGTCCGGGCCCTGACACCGGCTGCGGTCGTGTTCTCCGCCCTTTTCGTCATTTCCCTCCCCTTCTCTTACTGACAACTCGGCCGACCTCCCCCCCCGTGCCGCTCGATCGGGCTTACCCGCCACTGTCGTCGAAGGGATGTTCACTGATGTTTGACTTCGTGGCCAGAAACCAACCCGGGTTCCCGATGGCCTCCCATGCTATGCAGTGCCCAGCAGGATGTTGAGGGTGGATGTCCCTGTTCGAAGCCCGTTTCAGAGGCGAAGCTTCCTTTGATGCAACTGCCGCTAGGTAAGATCAGACTCGTCGCCACTGTTGAGTCTGTGTTTTCAAATGTAGTTATGCTGAATAACTGGACACAGATTACAGAAATAATTAAACAGGTCTTTAGTAATTGAGGGTCAGGGCTGAACTGGAATACACTTTGCTCCACAGGGTTTATATACCGGTGTGGTCACCACCGGTACTACAATGTACAGGAGCCATCAAAAAGTAGTCCATCACCTTAAGGTATCCTCTTAAGGTGGTACAGGTTACATACACTACACAGGGAACCTTGGATGTCAAGGGACATACGAGAATGTATTAGGAAAAAAAGGAGGGCTTTTGGCAGATACAAAGGACTAAAGACAGAGGAAGCCCTAGAGGAGTATAATATAAAAAGTGCAGGGGGATACTTAAAAAAGAAATTAGGAGAGCGAGGAGGGGCCATGAAATAACACTGGCGAGCAAAATAAAGGAAAATCCTAAGGTGTTTTATAAGTATATTAAAGGCAAGAGGATAACTAGGGAAAGAGTAGGGCCCATTAGGGACCAAAGTGGCAATCTGTGTGTGGAGCCAGAAGATGTAGGTGGGATTTTAAATGAATTTTTTGCATCTGTGTTCACTATGGAGAAGGACGATGTGGACATAGAAATCGGGCAGGGGGACTGTGATATACTTGAACATATTAGCATCGAGAGGGAGGAGGTTCTGGCGGTTTTAGCAGGCCAAAAAGTGGATAAATCCCCAGGCCCGGACGAGATGTATCCCAGGCTGCTTTGTGAGGCAAAGGAGGAGATTGCAGGGGCTCTGACACAAATTTTCAGAACCTCTCTGGCCACAGGGGATGTGCCAGAGGACTGTAGAACAGCTAACGTAGTACCATTATTCAAGAAGGGTAGTAGGGATAAACCAGGGAATTACAGGCCAGTGAGCCTAACATCAGTGGTAGGGAAATTATTGGAAAAAATCCTGAGGGACAGAATTAGTCTCCACTTGGAGAGGCAAGGATTAATCAGGGATAGTCAGCATGGCTTTGTCAAGGGAAGATCATGTCTGACTAATTTGATTGAATTTTTCGAGGGGGTGACTAGGTGTGTGGATGAGGGTAGTGCAGTGGATGTGGTATACATGGATTTCAGTAAGGCTTTCGATAAAGTCCCGCATAGGAGACTGGTCAAGAAGGTAAGAGCCCATGGGATCCAGGGTGCCTTGGCACATTGGATCCAAAACTGGCTTAGTGGCAGAAGGCAGAGGGTGATGGTCGAAGGTTGTTTTTGTGACTGGAAGCCTGTGTCCAGTGGGGTACCGCAGGGATCGGTGCTGGGTCCCTTGCTGTTTGTGGTCTACATTAATGATTTGGATGTGAATGTAAAAGGTATGATCAGTAAGTTCGCAGATGACACGAAAATTGGTGGGGTGGTAAATAGCGAGGAGGGTAGCCTCAGTTTGCAGGACGATATAGATGGGTTGGTCATATGGGCGGAACAGTGGCAAATGGAATTTAACCCTGAAAAGTGTGAGGTGATGCATTTTGGAGGGACTAACAAGGCAAGGGAATACACAATGAATGGTAAGACCCTAGGAAGGATAGAGGATCAGAGGGACCTTGGTATGCATGTACATAGATCCCTGAAGGCAGCAGAACAGGTGGATAAGGTGGTTAAAAAGGCATATGGGATACTTGCCTTCATTAGCCGAGGCATAGAATATAAGAGCAGGGAGGTTATGATGGAGCTGTACAAAACGCTGGTAAGGCCACAGCTGGAGTACTGTGTGCAGTTCTGGTCGCCACACTATAGGAAGGATGTGATTGCTTTGGAGAGGGTGCAGAGGAGATTCACCAGGATGTTACCTGGGCTGGAGCGCTTCAGCTATGAAGAATGACTGGACAGGCTGGGGTTGTTTTCCTTGGAGCAGAGAAGGCTGAGGGGGGACCTGATTGAGGTGTACAAAATTATGAGGGGCATAGATAGGGTAGATAGAAAGGAACTTGTTCCCTTAGTAGAGGGGTCAATAACAAGGGGGCATAGATTCAAGGTAAGGGGCAGGAGGTTTAGAGGGGATTTGAGGAAGAACTTTTTCACCCAGAGGGTGGTTGGAATCTGGAACTCACTGCCTGAAAGGGTGGTAGAGGCAGGAACCCTCACAACATTCAAGAAGCATTTGGATGAGCACTTGAAATGCCATAGCATACAAGGCTACGGACCAAGTGCTGGCAAATGGGATTAGATTAGACAGGGCCTGATGTCCGGCGCAGACACGATGGGCCGAAGGGCCTCTTTCTGTGCTGTATAACTCTATGACTCTATGACTCTAAATAATACCTCTCCTTCAATATTGACCCACCTGTTAAATGATGGACTTTTCCGCCCACTCAGGAATATCCTCCACCATCAATAAGTACCATAGCTTAGATAGCAGGAGAGCGGACACCACTGTTGCTCTTCCTTGCACTTTCAACCATCTTCTTTCCCATCTTCCCAAAATCTTTTTAATTTTCATAACCTTTCATTCCCAATTTAATCGATCCACTTCATCCCACCCAGCACGGTGGCATAGTGGTTAGCACTGTTGCCTCACAGCGCCAGGGACCCGGGTTCGAATCCGGCCTTGGGCGACTGTCTGTGTGGAGTTTGCACATTCTCCCTGTGTTTGCGTGGGTTTACTCCGGGTGCTCCAGTTTCCTCCCACAGTCCAAAGATGTGCAGGTTAGGTTGATTGGCTATGATAAATTGACCCTTAGTGTTAGGGGGATTAAATACGTGGGGTTACGGGGATAGGGTGGGATATGTGTTGGTGTAGGGGTTACGGGGATCGGGTGGGATATGTGTCGGTGCAGGCTCGATGGGCCGAAATGGCCTCTATCTGCACTGTGGGGTTTCTGTGATTCTGTGATTCTTGCACCCCATATGCACCCCCAGAACTTCCAAAACCTCCACCACCTTAAAGGGACTTTCCTCCAACCATTCCCCCCTACCCCTTCCTGCAACCAGGCATTGGGACTTACAATAATTCACATTGGCTCCTGAAGCTCTACAATACTCCTCCACTACGTCCATAGCTTTCCTCACTGACTTCCCATTTCTCAATGTTATGGTTGTGTCATCTGCATATTGGTGTATCACCGACACCAGCTGGGAACTGGGAGCTGCAATTCCAGCTACACCTTGTTTCATCGCATCATGTAACCTAATGGTTCTGTTACCAATGTGTACAACAATGGGGATAGGGGACAACCCTGTCTCACTGAACTCTGTTTCGGAAAATACTTGGATAAAAAAACATTACATTTAACACAGCTACATGTGGTTGAATAAAAATCCTTATCCACTCAAGGAAATTTTCCCCAAAACCAAATGCTTCCAAAACCATCAATAAAAACTCATGAAAGACCCTATCAAAGGCTTTCTCTTGATCTATCTTTAATACATAAGCCTCCCTCCCACTCTCTTCCATGAGCTCTATCACATCTCGGATTGAGACCACAGAGTCTGCGATGTCCCGGCCTATGACTCCATAGGACTGAGAGGGCAAAATTATCTGCGGCAACTCCTCTTTCATAAGATTTGCCATAACCCTCGCCAAGATCTTATAATCCACATTAAATGGGCCTCCAATTCTTCAGATCTCTTCTATCCCCTTTATTTTTATATAAGCTAAGCTTACGACATCTCTCCTCATAGCTGGGGCCAGGCTTCCCTCAATTTTAATCTCCTTAAAAACCTCTAAGAGCAATGGACTTAAAATCTCAAAAAATTCTTTATAAAATTCTGCACTTAGTCCATCAGACCCTGGGCTTCCTCCCCCGCCGCCGCCCCCCCCCCCACACTTCATTCCACTTATTGATACTTTTATTTCCGCTAATCTTACTTCTTTGTCACACATGCTTCTTTTATCCTCCTTTAAAACCTCTTCAGTAAAAGCACTAACCTTCTCCTTCACCAAATTGGAAATGTCTTCTTTTGTATATAACTCTTGATAAAAGCTGGTAACCGCCTCTAAAATCTCTCCACTTTCATTAATGATCTTCTCCCCAACCTTCGGCCGTGATTTTCTCAGCGGTGTCGGGATGGGGGCGGGTCAGTTGGTTTCCGGGTTCCGGTCCCGCCCCCAGCTGCCTCTGCTCTGCAGACGTGATTTTCCCTTGATTGGCCTTGTTAAGTCCACCCTGCGGGTTTACCGGCCAATTAACAGGAAGCGGGCCCGATGATGTCATTTGATGACGCGTCATCTGCCGGTTTCCTTAAAGGGACCATGCACAATTTATTTTGACAGTTGATTTTTCAGTGTTTGACAGAATTCAGGTGCTGAAAGCACTGACAATCACTGCACAAAGGTGAACTCTTGCACTCAGGCTCTCCAATGACTCCCTCCATATGCTTATGGAGGGAGTCACAGTACGCAGGGAGGATCTCTTCCCTTCCAAGGGCAGAAGAGAACTCCCATGGACACCAACTTACCTTGCACCTCCACCCAACCCTCTCTATCTACTGCATCATTTCCCCATCTCACTAGCCACTCCTCACACACACCCTCATTCTACTGCAAGCATACCAACTAACAACACACAAGGGTCGGCACTTGAAAGGTTTAGCCAATGTCCATGTGAAGTTTCTGGTAATATGTTGTCATACAGTGAAATCTCTTTTACAAAAAGTGCCCCTTATTGGACAGATCTGAGCGAACCTTGAGAAGTGTCTTACTGAGTTCCAGTGATTGTTCAGTTATAACTCTGCCCTCCCCACCCCGCTATAGTGATGTGTGTGCATGGAATGGCTTGGACATTGAAGGGATGCTTCACGGTGCTGGTGTGGGATGGTGTCAACCTGGCGCATCATGTGGCAGCCAGGGCTTTTAGCATCACGTGAAGAAAATCTGGCCATGGTGATGCCATCGCTGGCCTCCCGGGCAGCAATGTTGTCAGGGGCTGATGCCCTGTGTCCAGGGCAGCATCAGGTGATGGCGGCGAAGGTTGATGATGTTGGTGTTGGGGATGATTGTGGAAGGATTCGGAGGACCAAGGTCTGATTGTTTCATTGGCTCCGATGTCGCTGAAATAGATGGCAGCTTCAGGTGAGATGACAGAAGCGATCTGTCACTGGTGAGAGAGGTTCTCCCAATGAGGTGGCACTGGACATACAGTTGGATTTTAAAACTTGTAAGGTAAAGAAACCTGTATATGTATTAAAAATGCAGTAACCGTCATTTTCTTTGCTCTGAAACTCACCATGAGCAACATGGCATCCTTGACACCACTTCTGCAGCTGTCATCATTCCACAAATATCAGACCAGACTCACAATACGCCACACTTACCTGGCGTGTTTCCGGATGTCATAAAACCAGACCCAGAAGCTGGAAAATCGAAAAAGATTCTAACTGCTCACAACTACCCGTTAATAGGCAGTTAATTGCCTTTAAACCGTTTCCTGCTGCTAGGTGTCGGGTCCATTCGCAAATCAGGGACCCAACACTTGGGAAGATTGTACAGAACCCGCTGTCAATCAAAACGACTTTAACCTCTGACCCGCCTCCTAACTCGCCGGCAAAATCGTGGCCGACTCTCCAATTAATGAAAATCTCTGTCGCAGCTCCTCTTGCTCTAGAAAATATCTAGTGCATCTTTCGCCCTCCAATGCATCTTTAGCCTTTGCACGGAGAATGGCCCCTTGCATTTTTCAGCTTGCAATAATTCCCACTCTTCCTTTAAAAGCCAGAACTTAGGGGGCGATTTTCCCAGCCCTGAGGAGATGGGTTTGGAGGCGGGACAGTTGGCAAAATGGCAAAAACTGAGGGCGGGTTTGGAACCGGCCTCCAACCCGCATCCGTGCAATTTTGCCAGAGGCGGGTTTGATGGGTGCGATTTGGTCCCGCCTCCATCAGTCGGGAGAGGTAGTTAAGACCCTTAAATAGTAGTTAAGGGCCTCTATAATCCTATTTTGACAGGCCTTTGTTATTTTACCACATGTTCAATGTGTTGCACGACCCTCCTAAACCACGCCAGCTAATCCTTGCGGGTTGACAAGTGGGTGGCCTCCTCACAGTGCAGCTCCACCATTAAAACAGAGCTTTCATCAGGGATTAGTTGCAGGTGGCAGAACTTCAATTCCACGGGTCTTTCAGCACTTTTAGCAGGCTTACCGAAGTGGGAGGTGCTACAGCTTCTATCTCTCAACTGTGGGACCTCCTTGGAAGACCCTCTCCCCGCTTGGACTGAGCGCTTCCCCAACGGAGGGATCAGCCAGCAGCATGGGAACCATTTATTTCCTTTCACCATGGACCTCAGAATCGGATGAGGAGCATCCACAGCAGCAGCAGAACCAGGCAGCTCAGCAGCAACAGCAGCAGGAGCGCCAACCTCCTGCTCACCCACCTGATGCTGCACAGGGCAGAAGGCGCCAGCACATGGAAGCACGTCGTGCAAGGAATGCACTCATCCTGGCCAGATTTGCATTGTTTGCCTATTGTGGCACATGTGCTTGGCTCCTTCTTAACACATGATAGACAATGAACATGACTCTCTGGCCTCCTTTCACTCTGACCACCAACCTGACCACGCAAGTGTCGCGGAGCCCGCAATGTGGAGCTGCCTAAGCTGAAATAACAGATGCCATCACGCCAACAGTTTGCCATCACCTAATTTTAATACATTCCCACAGGGATGACATTTCATCAATAAACAGAAACAATCACCCAATCTGCACACAGACCTGGAGGTTATATCCCTTGCCAGCTGGACCCACACAGCCTTGGTTTCTTTGGGAGGCCTCATCCTCTTCATCCCAGATGAGGGGAAGAGCACCTCCCTGCTGGCTCTCACTCCCTCAACCAGCATACCCAGCGCCTCATCCGAGAATCTCGGGAAGGCCCTTACCTTGGAGCTGGGCATTCTTCAAGGAGATAACAGCTTGGAGGTGGTGCAGCATCGACCAAAAACCAGTTGAATGAGCCAAGGCAGCAAGCAGCCTTTAAATGAAGCTGGATAAGTGACGTCAGCAGAGGCGAGTTTCAGTCCCAAAACACTAATTGGCCCAGGGGAACCCACACCTCTGAAATCAACTGGCTAATTAGGGGAAAATCAAAAATTTTCTCACCTCGCAGTGGAGGCGGGTTTGGAACCCAACAAACCGAAACCCGCCTCCAACCCTCTTCCATTGGGAAAATCGCGCCCTATGGGCTCGATTTTGCCATTGGGGTCGGTCTGGGTCGTGTCAGGTGGTTTTCGTGTCGGGACTCCGACTCCGATGTAAAGTGGGAAAAAAGTGCGATTTCCCCCTAATTGGGTACTTGATTTCCAGTGTGTGGGAACCACTGGCCCAATTAGTCTTTCCAGCCTGAACGGCGCCTCCGATGACATCATCAGTGCTGCTGGATTTAAGGCCTGCAAGCAGCCTTGCTTCTTCTGGAGACTGGAAACGCTTTGGACATTGTATGAAGGACTTAACTTACCGACCATGTCCACCAGCAAGCAAAAGTGTGCACCTCGCTTTGGTGAGCCCTCCCTCCAAGCTCTGGTGCAGGGAGCAAGATCTAATAAGGAGGTGCTCTTCCCTTCCTCAGGGAGAAAAAAGCCACTTCAACAGACTAAAGCTGTGTGGCTGCAAATGGCCCAGGAGGTCAATGCCATCTCTTTGTGCCGCAGAACCTGGCTGCAGTGCAGGAAGAGGTTTCATGACCTTCTCCGCACAGGAAAAGTGGGTATGACTTTCTCATCACCCTCAATCTCATCCCCATCGCCTCTCTTCACCAGCACTCTGCTTTGCCAACCTCTTCCTCCACATGCCACTTGACACTGACACCCCTGCACCCTTACCCATTCCCTCTCTCTCTCTCTATGGTCACATTCACTTAACTATTTGATCATGCAGCCCTCACACTCCCTATCACTGTGACGCAATGACAACAACTTACAACACACAGGGAGGTCCCTTTGTCTCCTTCTAAGCATCTATGCTATGGATTCTCTACACTCACTCCATCATTCTCACTCAAACTCCACTTGTGTCCCTCATTGCAGGAAAAGAGAGCCCATAATAAGAGGGAAAGAGCGAGGACAGGAGGAGGGCCACCCTCAGTAGCCAAGCTCACCACCTCGGAGGAGGCGGCCCTGGAAATTGCTGGGATCGAGGAGGATTCCCAAGTGGGGGACGGGCAGGCGTGCGCATCACAGCAAGCTGGTGACAGAATAGTTTGGCATCTCTCTCATTGACATTGCATGAATGACTGATAATGATTCTGATGCTCTAACATTGACTTATGATCATCTGCACAATTAAATGTACATGCAACCTTTACCTCACATCTCTAACTCTTTCCTTTACTCCCCCACAGGACCATCGAGAGCCCCGGTCCCCACTGTCCAAGAGCCTGAACTTCCAGACTCCTCAGAGGAAGCTGCAACCTCTGAGGGCGCTCCGTCAGCAGAATTAAGCACACCCTGCACCAGCGCAGACACTCACACCTCGGTGGGACCTTCGGGACATAGAGTAGAGTTGTCACCTGGTGTATCACAGCTCACAAGCGAGCATCAGCAGATGGTGGAGACAGGGACAGCAGTGGAGAGTCCTTGTCGCAGTGGAGAGGATGCTCCCAGCTTGGCTCCGCTGCATGTCGACCCTGTGCCTCCGGGTCCATCCAGAAGGAGAGCGGTGCTGGAACTCCAGGAACTGGTGCAGGAGTCTCTGGCACGTTTTGTCTCCAGGGTCGCTGCGAGTGTGGAGCGAATGGAGGAGTCCATCACTAACATGAGCAGAGCCTTTGTGGAGGCATTGGCGCATGAACGCATCACCATGGAAAGGATGGCAACCTCCTTGGAAAGGATGTCTACCTCCATGGTAAGGCTGGCTACCGTAGAGGAGAGGATGGCTACGGTAGAGGGGAGGATGGCTACGTCCATGGAGGAGCTTCGTCGCCAGGGTATGGAAAACATGGTAATTGTTCAGAATAGGCTGACATCTCTTGAGGAGCGATGGTCAGCTATTGAGCAAACAAACCAGACCTTCGTGCAAAGTATTTGTAGGGAAATGGTGTTAGGGAAATTGATAAATTGATGGGATTGAAGGCCGATAAATCCCCAGGGCCTGATAATCTACATCCTAGGGTACTTAAGGAAGTGGCCCTAGAAATAGTTGATGCTTTGCTGATCATCTTCCAGCATTCGATGGAATCTGGAACAGTACCCATGGATTGGAGGGTAGCTAATGTTACCCCACTATTCAAAAAAGGTGGTAGAGAGAAAACGGGGAATTACAGACCGGTAAGCCTAACATCGGTAGCAGGGAAAATGCTAGAGTCCATTATAAAAGATGTAATGGCAGAGCACTTGGAAAACAGTGACAGGATCGGACAAAGTCAACATGGATTTACGAAAGGTAAATTGTGCTTGACTAATCTACTGGAATTTTTTGAGGATGTAACTGGTAAAATAGATAAGGGAGAACCAGTGGATGTGGTGTATTTGGACTTTCAGAAGGCTTTTGATAAGGTCCCGCATAAGAGATTAGCGTGTAAAGTTAAGGCACATGGGATTGGGGGCAAGGTATTGACTTGGATAGAGAACTGACTGGCAGACAGAAAGCAAAGAGTTGGAATAAACGGGTCTTTTTCCGAGTGGCAAGCAGTGACTAGTGGGGTACCGCAGGGATCGATCCTTGGGCCCTAGCTATTCACAGTATATATTAATGATCTAGACAAGGGAACTAGATGTAATATCTCCAAATTTGCAGACGACACAAAGCTGGGTGGGCGTGTGTGCTGTGAGGAGGCTGCCGAGAAACTCCAGGATGATTTGGACAGGTTGGGTGATTGGGCAAAAGCATGGCAGATGCAATATAACGTGGATAAATGCAAGGTTATCCACTTTGGTGGCAAAAACAGGAAGGCAGATTATTATCTGAATGGCAATAGATTGGGAGAAGGGGAAGTGCAACGAGACCTGGGTGTCCTTGTGCACCAGTCGCTGAAGGTAAGCATGCAGGTGCAGCAGGCGGTTAAGAAGGCAAATGGTATGTTGGCCTTCGTAGCGAGAGGGTTTGAGTGCAGGAACAAGGATGCCTTGCTGCCATTGTACAGGGCCTTGGTGAGACCACATCTTGAGTACTGTGTGCAGTTTTGGTCGCCTTATCTGAGGAAGGATGTTCTTGCCATGGAAGGAGTTCAGCGAAGATTCACCAGGCTGATATCTGGGATGGCAGGAATGACGTATGAGGAGAGATTGGGTCGATTGGGCTTGTACTCGCTGTAGTTTAGAAGAATGAGAGGGGATCTCATTGAAACTTATAAAATTCTGACAGGACTGGACAGACTAGATGCAGGAAGGATGTTCCTGATGGTCGGGGAGTCCAGAACCAGGGGTCACAGTCTAAGGATAAGGGGTAGGCCATTTAGGACAGAAATGAGGAGTAATTTCTTCACCCAGAGAGTGGTGAACCTGTGGAATTCTCTACCACAGAAGGCAGTAGAGGCCAATACATTAAATATATTCAAGAAGGAGTTGGATATATTTCTTAAGGCTAAAGGGATCAAGGGATATGGGGAGAAGGCAGGGACATGGTACTGAATTTGGATGATCAGCCATGATCGCATTGAATGGCAGAGCAGGCTCGAGGGGCCGAATGGCCTACCCTGCAGTGCAGCAAGCTGCTGTCCAGCCACTTGCTATCTCTAAAGTGGGGCTGACCCATGAGAGGGATGTTGGTGGAAGACAGCAAGAAAATGGGGGCTCCTCTCCAATCACTCACACGACCATGCCACTGCAAAGCCCTCGGTCAGAGCCCCACCAGAGTCCCCACCCAACTGAGATTGGTGTCTCAACCTCTGCACAGCTGCAGGAGCAGCAGCCTGTTGCCGAGCCTGTTGTGTCCGTCAGTAGTAAGACACAGACTGCGGAGAACGGTACAACAGGTGTTTACTCAACGTGGCTCACTCTGGAACTGAACTATACAGCTTACTACTCAGTGCTATATACAGGTGTGGTCGCTGCCGGTACTACAGTATACATGAGCTGTAAAAAGTAGTTCACCTCTTAAAGGTATATACACTACAATTCCTCCCCTTTTAGATTAACAGTACCATAACACTTATTTAACAATTAAATATCAAACTAATTACAATTAACACTTTTAACATACAACGCTAGCTGAAAATAGCCCATTTATATATTCAGTCTTTGGGGAGGCTTCCTGATCCTTTCTGGATAGCGCCTTTCCCGAGTGTCTCGCTCTTGGTGCGGAGGCGATTCTGACCCCCTGTCGTCGGTTGGGTCATCAGCTTCCGATGCTACTGTTTCTCGGGTAGATGCGACCTGTACGTTGGGTTCCTCACCAGGTACGTATGGGTGAGGCATGGGGTTGACTTGTTCCTGTGACTCTAGGATCTGGTCAGCATGGCGTCTCATGATGTTCTCCCCAACGTCCACTGTGTACATTAGTGGGCCCTGCCGTGTGCATATCGTTCCTGGCTGCCATTTTTCTGTTCGGCAGTCGCGGGCCAAGACTGGTTGCCCTACATTGAAGCTCCTTGTTGGCTTCTCATGGATGTGCTGGAATTGCTTACTCTCAACATCTCTTCGTACGTTTGGTCTGAGCAAATCCAGGTGAGATCTTAACCTTCGGTTAAAGAACATCATGGCCGAGGCCTGGTTGGTGACTGCATGTGTCGCATTCCGGTAGGCGAACAGGAAATTGTCCACCTTATGCTGCAGCGGAATGTTGTCATTGTACATAGCCTTTATTGCCTTCTTAAAGGTTTGTACGAACCTCTCAGCCAATCCATTTGTGGCTGGATGATACGGGGTGGATGTGTAATGCCTTACCCCATTCTTCTGCCGGAACTCTTCGGACACAAACTGTGGTCCGTTGTCGGAGCAAATTTGTTCTGGCAAGCCGTTCCTGGCAAAAATGGTCCATAGGACTGCAATAGTTTTCTCCGTGGTGGTGGAGGACATTTTGATGTCCTCAGGCCATTTCGAGTGCGCATCCACGGCTATTAAAAACATTGAGTCCATGAATGGACCAGCAAAATCAATATGCACCCATTGCCATGGAGATGAGGGCCACTCCCATGGGTGTAGAGGGGCATGTGGTGGTGCATTTTGGACTTTCTGGCATCCTGAGCAGCTCTTGGTCAGGTCCTCGATTTGTTTATCGATTCCCGGCCACCACACATAAGCCCTGGCAAGGCTTTTCATTTTTACCCCTCCCAGATGACCCTCATGAAGTTCATTGAGCACTCTTTCCCTTAACTTGGGTGGAATTACCACTCGGGATCCACACATCAAGGACCCCCGGCACACTGACAGCTGTTCTCTTCTTGTCGAGAATGCTGGCAACATTGAGTCGCCATGTGCTGGCCATCCCTTCACCGTCAAATCATATACCCGAGACAGTGTCGGGTCATTTCGGGTCTCCTTTTCTATACGAGCGTTGGTTACCGGTAGGCATTCAACTATAGTCGAATGAAATATTTCGACAGGATCCACTGCTGGTGCTTCCTCCGCAGTAGGCAGTGACAGGCATGATAGCCCATCAGCATTTCCATGCTGTTTCATGCCCTTATATTCAATCTCATAGTGGTGCGCCCCTAGAAAGAGTGACCATCTTTGTAGTCGTTGCGCAGTCATCACCGGAACGCCCTTCTTCGGATTAAAAATGGAGACGAGGCTGGTGGTCAGTCAGCAAGGTAAATTTCTGCCCGTGCAGATAGTGCTTTTTCACTCCCCACACTAGGCTGAGGGCCTCCCTGTCAATCTGGGCGTAGTTACGCTCGGCTGAGGTTAGTGATCGTGACGCAAAGGCTATTGGCCTCTCTGAGCCGTCCGAGAATTTGTGCGACAGCACCGCAATATTGCCGTAGGGTGACGCATCACACGCCAACCGAATTGGTAGTGCTGGGTTGAAATGGGCCAATACCTCTTTCGATGTGATTACTGTTTTGCTCTTCTGGAAAGCTCGTTTACATTCGTCACTCCACTTCCATGGCACTCCAGTTTGCAGTAGGGTGTTCAGTGGGTGTAGCATTGTAGACAAATTTGGCAAGAACTTATGGTAGTTCTTCACCAGCCCGAGGAACGACCTCAGTTGTGACACGTTTTCCCGGTGCTGGAGCCTTGACTACTGCCTCAATCTTCTCTGGGGACTTATGTAACCCCTCTTTATCGATAACGTGGCCACAATACGAGATCTGTTTTTTAAAAAACTCGCATTTGGGGCGGTTAGCTCGGAGCCCATATTCCTTCAATCTAGTGAGCACCTGCTCCAGGTTGGTGAGGTGATCACTGTCATTTTCGCCCATGACCAGGATGTCGTCCAAATAACACTGGGTCCCTGGGATCCCTTGCAGGACTTGTTCCATTGCCCTTTGCCAAATAGCCGGAGCAGATGCTACCCCGAATACCAGCCGGTTGTATTGGTAGAGACCTTTATGGGTGTTGATTGTGAGGTATTTTTTTGATGCTTCTTCTACCTCCATTTGCAGATACGCCTGGGCCAGATCAATCTTAGTGAAGCATTTCCCTCCAGATAGCGAGGTGAAAATATCTTCAATCCGCGGAAGTGGATATTGTACGGTGTGAAGGACTGGGTTCACTGTTACCTTAAAGTCCCCACAGATGCGAACCTTCCTTGGTTCCCCAGGCGTGCTGCTCAACGACTTTTTCATCACAGGGACGATGGGTGTAGCCCACTCGCTCCAGTCTACCTTGAACAGTACTCCTGAACGTTCCAAACTCTCCAGCTCTGCTTCGATGGCTGGGCGGATCGCATAAGGCCTTAAAAAATTTTGGGCTTGCGTTTTCTTCGATTTTAATTGTTGCTGTCATGCCTTTTAGTGTTCCGAGTCCTTGGTGGAACACTTCTTGCGTGTCGGTTAGGATCTTTGACAGTCGCCCAGGTGTGACGTCGTCATCCTTTTTGGCAGCCACAGTCAGTGCTTGTATGGAATGCCAATCCAGCTGTATTTTCCGGATCCATTCACGTCCCAGTAATGGTGGTCCTCCATCTTGCAATACATACAGGTCTAGTTTTGGTATTTCCTTACCGTTATATATAATGGTCACCCTTATTTTTCCTTTGGGGTAGACTTTTTGCCCCGTGTACGTCTTCAAAATAATTTTTGTGTCTCTCAAGGGTATGTGTGAGAATAGCCGCTCGTAGTCCCGTCGGTTTATGACTGTTAGGGCTGATCCTGTGTCCAATTCCATTTTTACCTGGACTCCTGCTATCTTGAGAGTGACCCAAATGGTTCGGTGATCCTCCGTTTTGATCACATTATGTAGTTTCAGACAACTCAGCTCCCTGCTTTCGGAGTCGGTATCACTCTTTTGTTCGTCTGCACTATTCTCCGTCACCTTATGTACCTTCTTGTACTTTTCTTTTGGAGATTTCTTATTGCTGGTTTTCTTTCCCGACCTGCAGACTCGTGCTATGTGTCCTACTTTTCCACACTGTCTGCACACTTTGTCTTTGAACCAGCAATCATTGTGGTCGTGTGTTGTTCTGCCGCAGCGATAGCACTCCTCTGTTCTGTATGACATTTCGTTTGTGCCATATTCTTGCGGTCTCTGTTGTATCTCTGCAGCGCCCCGTGCTGCTGCTTCGTGTGATACCGCAATGCTGAAAGCCTTGTCCAGCGTAAGGTCCTTTTCAGATAAAAGCCGTTTCTGGGTTCCTTCACTTTGAAGCCCACACACAAACTTGTCCCTTAAGGTATCTGCCAGTCCCGTTCCAAACTGGCAGTGTTTCGATAGTTTGCGCAGTTCTGTTAAATATTCAGCATTGCTTTCATCCTTATGCTGGTTCTGTTTGTGAAACTTGAATCTTTCTGCTATCAGCAGCGGTGTGGGGTTTAAATGTTCCTGTAGTATCGTCACTATGTCTCCAAAACTCTTTTCCACTGGCTTCGCTGGGGTTACTAGATTTCGTAATAAGCCATACGTCTTTGCACCCATTAAATTTAACAATACCGACGCTTTCTTGTCATCTGACACCTCATTTGCCTTGCAGTATACCTCTATTCGTTCGACATATGTAGTCCAATCTTTGACTTCATTGTCAAATGCGGTGATACTGCCACTCTTCGGCATTTTGGGTGTGGTTTAAAATGGCTTAAAATGGCATCTCCCGCGCTTTCATTCCTCCCCCGCTGTTGCCAACGCCGCTCTCGGCGGTCCTCGTGGCAATGGCGGCACCCTGTAGTTTTCACGCGCTTCTCCTGCGCTGCTGCCAACGCCGCTCTCGGCGGTCCTTGTGGCAATGGCAGCGCCTCGCGGGTTTCTGCGCGTCTCTCTCTCTCTCCTCGACGCTGATCGGCCCCTGAACACCGGCTGCGCCCTGTGCGCTCTGCCCTCTCTCTCTCTCCCCCGTCGACGCTGCTCGGCCCTTTGCTGTGCCGCTCGGTCGGGCTCTAGCCCGCCGCTGTCCGGGAAGGGTCTGTGCACTACCTGTTGCCAGCCCGTTTCGCTGGACCACCGCGACTGGAAAGCCAAGCCTGGCTTTCAACAGCCTCCCCCGCAATTCTCGAGTCTCTGCTGGATGACTGGGCGGTTGCCCGTGGTCGACGCCCATGTCTCTGGCCTTGACCTCCAATCTACTGGTCTCCAGGAATGAATCCCTGGGAGGTGATGCAGAATTGCAGGTAGGATCGAATTTGTCTCATCGCCAACGTTGTGTCCGTCAGTAGTAAGACACAAGACTGCAGAGAACGGTACAACAGGTGTTTACTCAACGTGGCTCACTCTGGAACTGAACTGTACAGATTATTACTCAGTGCTATATACAGGTGTGGGCACTGCCGGTACTACAGTATACATGAGCTGTAAAAAGTAGTTCCCCCCTTAAAGGTATATACATTACAGAGCCCTCACAGGTTCGCAACCCCAGAGGACGCCCACCAAATGTGTCGAGACAGGAGCAGCAAGGAAGTGAGCAAGGGGCCTCCACATCTGCTGATGCCACAGGGGAAGCACCACGTAGGAGCACGTGTAAGAGGCAGATAATGCACAAGTAGTCACAAGGGTAATCACTTGGGTGTAATGTTGTGCTAAATTTTGAAAAGCCATCAGTTGCTTATTGTCATAAAAAATTCTGATGGCAAACTGTTGCAGTTGTGGCATGTGTCATTTCGCTAATAGGACTTCCACATTGAGGGCTTATGGCGACTTGCAATTGTCAGCATGGTGGTCAGAGTGATAGGAATCCGCAGGCTCTTGGCCATTGTCGATGGTCTGATAAGAAGGTGCGAGGCAAAAGTGTTTGATTGTGCAGACTAAGCAAATCTGGCCAAGATGAGTGCGTCCATTGCATCCCAGGCAGCAATGTGGTCGCGCGCTGGTGCCTTCTGGCCTGTGCAGCTTCAGGTGGGTGAGCAGCAGCTTGGCGCTCCTGTTGTTGCTGCTGCTGTTGGTGGTGCTGTTGTTCATGGTTCTGCTGCTGCCACGGCTGGTCTTCGTCAGAATCTGATGTCCAGGAGGAAACTAAATAAATGGTTGCCATGCTTCCGGTATATGCCTCAGTTGAGGAAGCGCTCAGTCAATGTGGCGAGAGGGGTTTCCCAGGAGGTCACACTGGAGATGGGTGTCAGGCTCCAAACTTCCACTACAATGGGTATGCCTTCCCTCTGACCTGAGACAACAAAGTTCTGCCACCTGCAAATGATGATTGCTGAAAACTCCTTTTTAATGGTGGAGCTGCAGCTGTTAGTAAGCAGTCCACTTGTGAGGATGCCAGGATTCACTGGCGTGTTCCAGAGGAGACGTGCAGGATGTGGGAAAAGTGGTAAAATCAGAAAGGCCTCTCAAAATGGGATTATAGAGGCACTTAACTGGTTGGAGCAGAGAAGGCTAAGAGGAGATGTGATTGAGGTGTTTCAAATCATGACGGGTTTAGATAGGGTAAATAAAGAGAAACTGTTTCCAATGGCTGAAGGCTCGATAACCAGAGGCCACAGGTTTAAGGCGAATGGCAAAAGAACCAGAGACGACAGGAGCAAAAAGTTTTTTACGCAACGAGTGGTTCGGATTTGGAATGCACGGCTTGAGGGAATTCAATAGGGAATTGGATGAATACTTGAAGGGGAAAAAATTGCAGGGATATGGGGAAAAAGCAGGGGAGTGGGACAAACTGGATTGCTCTGCGAGAGAGAGCAGGCGCAGACTCGATGGGCCGATTGGCCTCCTTCTGTGCTGTGCTATTCTCTGTGATTCAATAGGTTGCTTTGTGGGGTAGTTCAGAGAGAATTGAGCCAAAGGCTCGAGGGGCAGTTGTATCCAGGCAGAGCGGCAGCGTGCAGCAGTGTCTGTCAATGTCTTTGAATCCTTCCCGAGCACTCACAAGCTTGCTCAGGGTGCGCACGATTGCTAGGACACACTTTAAACAATCCCAGACTCCATCCCTTGGCTCTCCATTTGGCTCAGGTGAATGAAATTTGTTGGTGTCATATTTGACCTTGAAATGAGCTTCTGACCACATATCCGCAGCATAACAAAGACCGCCTACTTCCACCTCCGTAACATCGCCCGTCTCCACCCTCGCCTCACCTCATCCACTGCTGAAGCCCTCATCCATGCCTTTTTTACCTCTAGACTTGACTATTCCAACGCACTCCTGGCTGGCCTCCCACATTCCACCCTACGTAAACTTGAGATCATCCAAAACTCGGCTGCCCGTGTCCTAACTCGCACCAAGTCCCGTTCACCCATCACCCCTGTGCTTGCTGACCTACATTGGCTCTTGGTTAAGCAGCACCTCAATTTCAAATTTCTCATCCTTGTTTTCAAATCCCTCCATGGCCTCGCCCCTCCCTATCTCTGTAATTTCCTTCAGCCCCACAACCCCCCGAGAATTCTGTGCTCCTCTAATTCTGCCCTCTTGAGCATCCCTGATTATAATCACTCAACCTTTGGTGGCCGTGCCTTCTGTTGCCTGGGCCCTAAGCTCTGGAATTTCCTCCCTAAACCTCTCCGCCTCGCTACCCCTCTTTCCTCTTTTAAGATGCTCCTTAAAACCACCCTCTTTGACCAAGCTTTTGGTCACCTGCCCTAATTTATCCTTATGTGGCTCGGTGTCGAATTTTTTTGGCTTAAAATACTCCTGTGCAGCACCTTGGGACGTTTTACTACGTTAAAGGCGCTACATAAATACAAGATGATGATGATGTTGTTATAAAATGTTCCCAGGGACAAAAATGTCGCTGGGAGGAGTTTGTGGCGCAGTCAGTACAAATAAAAATTAGAGGAACATTAGTAATGAGGGCAGATTGGATGGAGACGTGTGTAAAGACTTGCAGCATGTTGAATGTGTTGTAGAAATGCAGTAAGGAAGAGTTTATGGCCGAGGGAAGATAACTCAGTAAGGTGGGAGCTTTTCCTGTACATTTGAAGCTGTCAACTCAACAGCTGATTCAATGGCCACTGAACTCCCGTCCCAGCTTGACAGACGCCGATGACAACAAACTTGGGGGTGTGGGAAACAGTGAGGATGATACCAATCGACTGCAACAGGACATAGAAAGGCTAGCAGAATGGGCAGACGAGTGGCAGATGGAATTTAATACAGAGAAGTGTGAGGTGATGCATTTTGGCAGAAGGAACAGGGAGAGGCAATATACACTTAATGGCACAGTTTTAAAGAGTGTGCAGGGACAGAGGGACCTGGGAGTTAATGTGCATAGGTCCCTGAATGTGGCGGGACATATTGAGAGAGTGGTTAGCAAAGCACATGGTATCTTGGGCTTCATAAATAGAGGTATTGAGTACAAAAGTAGAGAAGTTATGCTGAAGCTTTATAAAGCACTGGTTAGGCCACAACTGGAGTATTGCGTCCAGTTCTGGTCACCACAATTTAGGAAGGATGTGAAGGCACTTGAGTGGGTGCAGAGGAGATTTACCAGAATGGTTCCAGGGATGGGGGATCTTAGCTACAAGGACAGGTTGGAGAACCTGGATTTGTTTTCATTAGAGAAAAGGAGGTTGAGGGGTGATTTGATAGAGGTGTACAAGATTATGACGGGTTTGGATAGGCTAGACAGGGAAAGGCTGTTCCCACTAGTTGATGGTACAAGGACTAGGGGACATAGATTTAAGGTTTTGGGCAAGAGATGCAGGGGGGATGTGAGGAAAAACTTTTTTACGCAGCGAGTGGTGAGGACCTGGAACTCGCTGCCGACGGAAGTAGTGGAAGCGGAGACACTCAATGTTTTCAAGGGGAGACTGGATAGGCACTGGAGGGAAATAAACTTGCAGGGCTACGGGGATAGAGCGGGGGAATGGGACTGACTGGATTGCTCTACAGAGAGCCGGCACGGACTCGATTGTCCGAATGGCCTCCTTCTGTGCCGTTATTCTATGACTATGACTCTATGACTATGACAGACGTGATGCACAACCAGCGTTGTGCCCTGGGCCAACTGTCCAATACAGAAGCTGAGCTGAAATGCATTCTTAAGTGACTCTAAACAAGCCACTAATTACCTGAATTGGGGCCCCTGCTGTGAGCCCGCCATTGCCTGTCGGGTCTGCTCAGCGCTGACAGACCCTACATTAGAGAAAGGCGTGTGGCGGCGGGTTCACAGCGGGCTCCCGACCCACTGGGGAAAAAATATATTCCCACCCGACCCCCCACCGATCATGTCCGCAGATCCCCTGCTAAATCCAGCCCACTGACTTCAGTCTTCCCAATATTTAGTTGGAGGAAATTTCTGCTCATCCAGAACTGGATGTCAGGCAAGCGGTCTGCCAATTTAAAGCCAGTGAAGGGTTGAGAGAGGCAGTGGTGAGGTAGAGCTGGGTGTCATCAGCGTACATGTGGAAAGTGAAGCTGTGATTTCAGATGATGTGACCGAGGGGCAGCATGTAGATGAGAAATAGGAGGGGCCCAGGATAGATACCTGGGGACAACAGAGGTCATGATCTGGGAGTGGGAAGAGAAGTCATTGAAGGTGGTTCTCTGGCTACAATTAGATAGATCAGAATGGAACCAGGCGAATGCAGTCCCACCCAGCTGGACGACGGCAGAGAGACGTTGGAGGAGGATGGAGTGGTCAATCATGTCAAAGGCTGCAGACAGGTCGAGAAGGCTGAGGAGGGATAGTTTGCCTTTGTGACAGTCACATAGGATGTCATTTGTGACTTTGCTAAGAGCGGTTTCAGTACTTGAGTGAGTGTGTGCGAGGGTGTGCGTGTGTGTGTAAGTGTGAGTGTGTTTACACGCTTCCAGTCACACAGCTGCGGAACCCGCACCATTTGAAGATCGACCGAGAGTTGCAACAACAGGATATCTATTTATTTACAATTCTTGAATTTACATATTTACAAGTCTTGATGGAAAATTGCTCAGGCTGTTTCAAAGACGAGGAGGTGGAGGACGATCAGGGCCTGTGTGTTTAGGCTTCATTCTGACGGCGACAGCAGCAGTTCCTTATGCAGCTGTTCCACCAGGTGAGCCTCCGGGTGGATCGGACACGTTCTGACTGCTGGAGAAGTAAAGTTGAAAAGGTCGCAGCACGTGCTTGGAGCTGCTCCTGGGGGCTGTGGAGGAAGGACTGGCAATCCATGGCGTAGGAAGTGATCCTGTTGGGGAAATCTTCAGCCAACTGTCGTGAAAGGTCCCTTAGGAGATCCATGTAGTTCCCCTTAGGCTCCCCTAGATAGTTCTTGATTAATGAGGAAGCCTCAGCCGATCCAATGAGGGGGAGAACCAGTTGCAGTGTTGAACTGCAAGACCTGGTGACCTCCTCACTCTTTCCGTCCAGGTGCAGCAACAAACGCACAAGGTTGGAATGGATCAGTCGGTAGAAGAAGGATCTGGAACTTCCGATTCCACATTTGGTTCCCCAACATGCTGATCGCTTCAGCCCGCACTAGATCACACTCGGCATCAAAGAATGGTTGAATGCTGGTGAGGATTTTTTTTTACAAAGGGTTGGATGATGCTCCCTCCCAATTTAGTTATGTTCTTGGAGAGGCACGACAGCACCTCAAACATTAGTGTAGTGTATGTAACTGTTCTACCTTTAAGAGAACTATTGTATGTAACCGTTCACCTTTAAGAGAACTATTTTAGGTGTGGCACTACTTTATCTTGGCTGCTGTATACTGTAATACCAACGGTGACCAAACCAGTATATAAGTGCTGTGTCAGGATTTATTGGGCAGATTCGCCCTGACCTTCGAATGGTAAAGTCCTGTTTAAGTTACTCTTGTAGTCTGTGTATTACTTCACTATACAACCCACAGACTTTACAGTGGCGACGAGTTCGATCTTACCCTGCGGCAACAATACTTCTGAAGAAGTAAACGAGCGTCGAGAAGAGGCACCCGCCCTCGTCGTTTTGCTGAGAGAAAACTCGAGTCTGCAGACCAAGAAAGGAGGAAGATTTCAAACACGAAGTCTTCCATCAGCAACAGGCACGGATTGTCCCTTCTGCCACGGTGGTGAGTGAGCCGATCAACACGAGAAGCAAGTCGGCCACGGTGACTGTGAGTAAAGGGAAAATAGAAACAAATAAACGGAGGATAAGGGCGGTGCACTCGACCACGGTCGAGGGGGAAAGGAGCCGGACAGAAGTCGGGCCCAGAGGCGCTGAGACTGGGGCAGCGTGGAGCAGAAGCCGCGGTACAAGCGGGCTGGGGAGCGTCGTGAGACGGCTAGACCGCGACGGCGAAAAAGGCCGGACAACTACCGCGACCACGAGGCACTGCGACCGGGATCGTAAGGCGCGGGAAGATATAAAAATAAATAAGCCACGGAGAACTCAGCCGCAGCCGGGGAGGAAAGCACCGGACTGCGAGAAGCTGGGAGGCGCGATTGGGGTGAAAAAGGCCAGACAGTGATTGAGGCCACGAAGCGCTGCGACCGGATCGTAAGGCGCGGGACGATATAAAATAAATAAACCACGGAGAACGTAGCCGCAGCCGGGGAGGGAAGCATCGGACTGCGAGAGGGCTGGAGGCACGATTGGGAGCCCGAGCGAGCGGGAGAGACAGAGCCCGAGCGAGGAAGGCTGAGCGAGATCCAGCCCAGCGGCTGAAACTGTTCGCCGCCAACGGGTTGTACCCAGCACCGGCTGCCCTGCCGAGAGAAGGGAACGCGCTGAAGCCGACGCACAGGCTGCAAACCCGAAAGCCAGCGGCCGTCGCCCGAGGGAAGCTTACCCCTCCTGCCAGGGGAAGAAACGCGGGAAGCCGCCAGTAGGCGGGGAAGAAGACAGAAGCGGGAACCACCATTTTTAAAGTGGGCGGGGAAAGAAGATAAGCGCGGGAAACCGCCATCTGGAAAAAAAAAGTTAAAGAATATTGTTGTTGTTTCTCAGGAAGAGTGTGAAGATGCCGAAGCATAGTAACAGCAACGGTTTCAATGCCGAGGTGGAAGACTGGCCCACGTATGTAGAACGCATCGAGATATATTGTACGGCTAATAAGATAGCAAATTATGAAAAAGCTCTAACCTTATTAAACTCAATGGGTGCGAGGACATATGGGTTATTGAAGCATCTTCTATCACCAGCTAAACCGGCGGATCAGTCTTTCGATAATATTGTTGCTGTCCTGAAGGATCATTTTAACCCCGCACCGCTGATGTTAGCGGAACGATCTAAATTTTACGGGAGAACGCAACGAAAAGAGGAAAGCAACGCAGAGTACTTGGTCGAGCTGCGTAGACTAGCGAAATACTGCCAGTTTAGAGGAAATCTGACAGAGGCATTGCGAGACAAGTTCGTGTGTGGATTGTCGAAGGAAGGAACGCAAAAACGACTACTCGAAGAGAACGATCTTACACTTGATAAGGTTGTCCTTATTGCAGCATCGCACGAAGCCGCAGCGAGAGGCACGGCGGAAATGCAGCGGAAGACAGCGGTACTCAGTGTGGATCAAATGACTTCGGGTACAACGAAATGTTCTCGTTGTGGGAAGACAACACACGACCAGAACCAATGCTGGGTTAAAAACCAGGACTGTAGGAAATGTGGCAAGCTTGGCCACATAGCTAAGGTATGCCGGTCAGGAAAGAAGAACAACAATAATAAGTCACCGCAGAAGAAGTACAGAAAGGCACATGAGGTGACTGGGAAGAGTCCAGATGAACAGAATTCGGACTCAGACTCCAACAGCAAGGCACTGGGTAGTCTGAGGATTCATAATGTGAGTAAAGAAGCTGACCGACAAACTATCTGGATCACACTACAGATTGCAAAAGTCCAAGTGAAGATGGAAGTGGACACCGGATCGGCGTTGACGGTCATGAATAAGCATGATTACAAAAAGTTATTCAAACATATTCCCCTACGGGATACGGAGATAGTATTGCAGACATACACGGGGCACAAAGTATACCCCATCGGAAAGATAGAAGTCAAGGTGAGATACAAAGACAAAGATCACCAAAGGATGGACTTGTATGTGCTGCCTGAGGGAGGTCCACCACTTCTGGGACGGGAGTGGATCAGGAAAATAAAGATAGACTGGCATTCACTAAACACAATGACGGTAGATTCCGGGAAGGAAGAGGTCAAACCTGAACGGTTGTCCAGAATATTGGACGAAGCTAAAGAGGTATTCCAGCAAGGACTGGGAACACTGAGAGGAATTAAAGCAAAAATCAAGATTGCAGAACATGCAAGCCCATAATTTTTCAAAGCCAGATCGGTACCTTACGCGATACGACCTGCTGTGGAGGCAGAACTGGAAGAGCTTGAACGTTCAGGGGTACTGTCTAAGGTGGACTGGAGTGAGTGGGCCACGCCCATTGTTCCCGTCATGAAGTCTTCATCAAGTAACAAGCCAGGGGGACTGGGGAAGGTCCGCATCTGCGGAGATTTCAAGATCACAGTTAATCCGGTGCTTCACACGGTACAATACCCGCTTCCGCGGATTGAGGATATCTTTGCTTCATTGTCTGGCGGGCAACACTTCACCAAGATAGACCTGGCACAGGCATACTTACAAATGGAAGTCGAGGAAGAGTCGCGCCAGTATCTCACAACCAACACGCACAGAGGCTTGTATCGTTATAATAGACTGGTTTTTGGAGTAGCTTCGGCTCCAGCAATTTGGCAGAGGGCAATGGAGCAGGTCTTACAAGGTGTTCCAAGCATGCAGTGTTACTTGGACGATATCCTGATTACGGGAGAAGACGAGGAGGAACACCTCACAAATTTGAAACTGGTGCTCACCAGGTTGAAGGAATATGGCCTTCGAGTTAATCGCCAGAAATGTGAGTTCTTCCAGAAACGGATATCGTACTGCGGTCATGTCATTGACCAAGAGGGGCTGCACAAGTCGCCTGACAAGATAGAAGCTGTCGTGAAGGCCCCCGCTCTGGAAAACGTTTCACAGTTGAGATCGTTTCTGGGGTTGATTAATTATTATCACAAGTTTCTGCCAAATTTATCCACGGTGCTACATCCGCTGAGTGCTCTGTTACGGAAAGAAGTGCCATGGAAGTGGAGCGAGGACTGTAAAAAGGCCTTTCGCAGAAGCAAGGCGTTGATTACCTCTGAGGAAGTGTTGGCTCATTTCAACCCAACGTTACCTCTTCGTCTAGCTTGTGATGCTTCCCCTTATGGAATTGGAGCAGTACTTTCACACAAGTTACCAAATGGCTCGGAAAGGCCAGTCGCATTTGCGTCCCGATCGTTGACCTCCGCGGAGCGAAATTACGCTCAGATAGACAGGGAGGCCCTCAGCCTTGTGTGGGGAGTAAAGAAATTCAATCATTACCTGCAGGGCAAGAAGTTCACATTACTGACAGACCACCAGCCGTTGGTGTCCATATTCAACCCTAACAAGGCCGTTTCCACTATGACAGCGCAAAGGTTACAGAGGTGGTCCGTGTTACTTGGGGCACATCAATATGACATTGAATACAAAAGCTCCAAACAGCATGGAAATGCTGATGGGTTATCGCGCCTACCGTTGCCGGTAGTAGAAGAGGCGGCTACAATGGACCCGGTAGTGATGTTCCACTCATCCATAGTAGAATGTCTACCAGTAACCAATTCGATGATCGAGAATGAAACAAGAAATGACCCGACTCTCTCACGGGTCTACGATCTAACAGTGGAGGGATGGCCAGCACATGGCGAACCAACACTGCCAGCATTTTCGCAACGGAAAGAACAGCTGTCAGTGTGCCGAGGAACCTTGATGTGTGGATCGAGAGTGGTGATTCCACCCAAACTTCAGCATAAGGTGCTAAAGGAACTTCACGAGGGGCATCTGGGTGGAGTGAAAATGAAGAACCTAGCAAGAGCGTTTGTGTGGTGGCCAGGTATTGATGGAGACATCGAGGAAATAACCAAGAGTTGTCTAGGATGCCAGAAGGTCCAAAACGCGCCACCACGAGCTCCTCTGCATCCATGGGAGTGGCCCTCATCTCCTTGGCAAAGGGTACACATCGACTTTGCTGGTCCATTTATGGACTCAATGTTTCTAATAGCGGTGGATGCACACTCCAAGTGGCCGGAGGTAATAAAGATGTCCTCCACCACCACGGAAAAAACCATCACAGTATTAAGGACCATGTTTGCCAGGAATGGGCTGCCGGAACAGGTCTGTTCTGATAATGGACCACAATTTGTGTCCGAAGAATTCAGGAAGTTCTTAAAAAGCAATGGGGTCAAGCACTACACGTCAGCCCCATACCATCCCGCCACCAATGGCTTAGCTGAAAGGTTTGTCCAGACCTTCAAGAAGGCCATAAAGGCCATGGGTAATGAGAACATCAACTTACAACATAAGGTAGATAACTTCTTGTTGGCGTACAGGAATGCAGCACATGCGGTCACAAATCAAACTCCCGCCATGATGTTTTTCAATAGAAGACTAAGATGCCGGCTGGATTTGATTAAGCCAAACGTCAGAAGGGACGTAGAGAACCGGCAATTCCAGGGCATGAATGAAAGGCCAACTAGATCTTTTCAGACAGGTCAACAAGTTTTGGCCCGGGACTACCGTACCGAGAAATGGCAGCCTGGAACTATTGTAAAAAGGCTAGGGCCGCTGCTGTATACAGTGGACATTGGTGACAGCATAATAAGGCGCCATGTTGACCAGATCATAGGGTCATCCACAAAGAGCCAACCTACTCCACAACCTTACACGGCTAATGTAGAAACAGAGATACCCAGAGCACCTACCTCCGATCTGGTAATACTGGAATCAGATGATCCTGACACTGTCCTTCAAGCTGAATCGGCCTTGCCGGAAGAACCTACTACCCCGCCGAAAACTACTACACCACCGAGGCGTTATCCGGACAGAGTCAGGAGACCTCCAGAGAGACTGAATCTGTGAACTGTTTTACATAATTTGTATATATGTTCTAATGATATGGTTAATGGGGAATAAGTATGTTGTAAGCTAAAAAAGGAGGATTGTAGTGTATGTAACTGTTCTACCTTTAAGAGAACTATTGTATGTAACCGTTCACCTTTAAGAGAACTATTTTAGGTGTGGCACTACTTTATCTTGGCTGCTGTATACTGTAATACCGACGGTGACCACACCAGTATATAAGTGCTGTGTCAGGATTTATTGGGCAGATTCGCCCTGACCTTCGAATAGTAAAGTCCTGTTTAAGTTACTCTTGTAGTCTGTGTATTACTTCGCTATACAACCCACAGACTTTACAATTAGCACTTCCCCTTGGGTCTCCTTGGTCCCCAGCAGACTCAGCATTGTGCCCATCACTTGGTGAGACCAGTGATGGGCTCCAATTGTAATGTTGCCCAGGCCCCTGACACACAGCAACTGGGCAACTGGACAAGCATCAGGCAAACACTTTAGCAATGTGCTGACCAGAGTGTCTGTGAGCTGCAGATGTGAAACCAGTGGAGATTTTAATAGCTCTCCAAAGAAGGAAGCCACGGTGACTGCCTGACACTCTTGGAGGGTATGGATCTGAGCTGCCAGCTCTTCCACAATGCCAGGCAGGCTGACGCCAGCAAATCGCACCATTCCTCTGGCCAGCAAGACAACCCCCTCATCAAATATGCAGAGGTTCTTCATCTGGTCCCATCCTCCACTGGTCACCATGTAAGTAGTTACTTCTCTATTGTTCGTCCGAGCCAGCAGGTCCTTTAGTGTCCTCACACAGTTCACACACAGATCTCTACATTTAAGTGTTTCAGACGCAGTTGAGAATGGTCTCTGGTTAAATTTATCACCAGGAGCAAAACTATTGAGCAAACGTGAATGAAGAGTTGCAATGAATCAGCAGGGCGCTGAATAACTGCGGGAATAATGCAGTCACCGCCTTTACTGACTCGGGCTTAGTGATCATCTGTCGCGGCCCACAGACGGCAGCCAGGGATTCAAGGGTTGAATACGCTGGCGCCTTCTCACTGCCGGGACAGGTTCTGCTCATCCCAAAGGGCAACTGCTTTTTCAGTGTGTGCAGCAGCTCTCCCATTGTTCTCATAGCACATTCTGTGTCCTCAGCCAGTGATCGCCACATGCCACTGACGTACTTGTCCAAAGGGACGGGGTAGGTGAGGAGACAGGACAAAACTGTTGCTGTGTTGTGTGAGGCCAGAATGGCTACACTACGCAGAACTGAAAGTCTCACCTGCTCGTAAGGAATTGATTGCAATTCTAGTCTCAGTGCGTCTATTATCTCCGAGACCTGGTCCCCAAGTTCACTGCCTCGTAGTTTAATTGTGGTTTGCACGACAACAGCGGCTGCATTGGAACAGCTGGGCTGTTGGTCGGACAGTCCTTCAAAGACCGTGAAGTGTAAGTTGCCCAGCTGGTCATGGGGCAAACATTTGGAAATGACCTCTGTAATTTGAGAGCAGGATTTTAAGAGGACTGAATTGTCAGGGTTAGCCAACTGTTCTCTGACTCTTTCCAGTCCCTCTAACTGCTCCGTTAGCTGAACTAGATTGGTGCCTTCACACGACAAATGAATGGCCAGGATTAAGTACAAAGAGTCCAGGGCCATCTGTCGAACAGGAAGCGATGGGCCTGCACAATGCAGCATCAGTCGCCCAATCAGAGTCCCCGAGTTATTACCAGGCACTATCTTACTAACATTGAGCTTCCTCCAGTAAAGTTTCAGAAGCTCCAAGGTCATTTCCATGGCTCTCTCTCATTTATTGAACTGAACCAGGCTTCTACATGTTGGAAAATAGCCTCAAGTCCTTGAGGGGTCAGGTCCTGAAGTAATACTTGCTTCAGCAGATTTTGCAGAGAATCTGTGGTTTGGGTATAAAGCGTGGCCGTCTCCTTTGTATTATCATTCGTGTCCTCGTCATTGTTCAGGTCTGGAGGTACCAAGCCGAAAGTACTGTTCAGGCAGCTTTGAATCAACTGGCTGGTGTCAGCTTGCATTGATTCACTGTGTAGTTTCACGAGATGCGTGCAGGCGTCCATTGCAAACCATCGAACAGGGCTCTGCAGCTGATCTGGTGGATCGGCCTCGATAACATCCTGCATGTATGTCCGCAGCACCCTGTTTCTAATAAAGTTGTTGGGAAGTCTCCAGCGATTTCTATATAGGGATCTGGCTATCTGAGTCACGGTCTGTATTAGGCTGAGCTTTAGTGTGAGATCCCGGGATTCAGCCTTTATCCCCTGCCCACTTGTTATTAAATGACTCAGAGCTGGCAGAATGTGGCTCTCGATTGTGAAGAGCAGTTCGTCAGGTACGCAGACCGCCATGTTCCCGTAGCACAGAGCCAGTGTGCTCTTGACTTTATCCGATTCATCATCCATGACCCTAAATCTGTTGGCGTTAGTAAACTCCTCCAGGCTACTGAGCTTATCATCAAAATGTGCCATGGCACAGAAACCGATGGCGAGGGCCGCTCCCTCTTGCTCCGCACTCTCACTGTGCTGCACACTCAGTAATATTTGGTGAAGGTCCTCCCTTACATTCCTAGTGCGGGTCTGGCGGAGCACTGACGCAAGAGATTTATATAGAAAGCCCTTCTCTTGTGGGGAGTGATGGTTGGCGTTGAGTTGTTTTATTATTTCGTCAGCGAGCTGACATGTCCACTCCTCGTCATTAATCGTATTTAGAGCTAGGCACAAGACCGCCAATAATTTATTCTCCCATTCCGATTGGGACAGAGGCTCCTGGGAATTTTCCAGTAAATGGTCAACTAATGGGGCCAAATCGTCTTCTCACCACCTCACTGATTGTGAGTGGACATTGAGTCTCAGGACTTTCAGTAGACTCAGTGCTGCAGCTCCTCGGCCTCCTCCCTGATATGGGCAGCAAGACACAGCAAGGAGCTGGGTCAGCAGTGCCTAGGCTTTAGGGAGATTGGCATCTTCATTGTAAATAAGGGAAACGCTTTCTCTACCGGCTCGTAGTTTCTTTTTCCCAATGTGGGCTGAACAACTGCAGATTATTGGTAAAGCCTTGGTGTACTGGGTCATAGTGACAAACTCCAGTAAGGATGGCCAAAGGACATCCTCCATCTTCACTGCAGTTGTGATCAAACACATCACTCTTTTACACAGTATAACTAATTCTTCATCCGTTACTGGGTCTGACTGATGATTGGGTGGTACCAGGGTCCCTGAACCAATGGATGCCGCACACTGTTGGATGAGGAATTGCACCATTGCCTTTCCTTCCTCGGGATCAAAGTAACCTTGCTCGGCCATGACACAGATTACCTGGGCAATGAGCTTCTTCTCCCGATTGCTGCTCCTGTCAAGAAGGATTGGTTTTATTGCAGCCACAATCTGAGCCTTCTTCCTCTTCAAGTGCGATGACTCCCATGTGATGAGGTGTTTCAATACAGTCAGTGTTCCTACTCTCATTCGTTGGTCAGCGTTCTCTAACCGAGATAGGAGAAATTCCACAATTTTGTCTGAATAAGCTGGAGCCAGAACGCTGAAAGAGCAAAGGATCTCAGTCTGGTTCTTCAGAGCAAGATCATCAGTGGACTCCAGCGAAACGCAAATCTGCTGGTGGTGTGAGGGTACCGGTTAGTTCCCTCAGTAACCCCTAGATGGCACCTTCACTTGTTTTTGTCCCTTTGCTAATTGTTGCTAGTTTCTCCTGTGTTTATTATTTAACTGCCTTTTATCAGGTTTATTGGTTTCACCTGTTTTTGCTTGTATTTAAGTTCTGTGGTTTCTTCCCTCTGTGCTCAGTCTTGACAAGTCATTTGCCTAGTGGTAGCTTGTCTTGAGCTCCTATGTTGGTACTGTTTACCTGTGTGATTCTAGTACAGTACTTTTATTTAAGACTGCATACCTGCTTCTCGCCTCATCTGTCTGCACTTGGGTCCAGAACTAGCCCCGCCCTGACAGGTGGAGCTTGTTAAGAAGGATGCCCATTTGTGATTTTAGCCCGAGACACTTTATCTCTGTCACAACATCCAACTCATGCAGAAATGCACAGTTTGTAGCACTTTGCTGTATTTTGTCCAGCCCTGGGTTTCTGTATTGTTATGGTTTCCATTGTGAGGTCGGGTTACATAAGCCCTCGGTTGTGATGTGGCCCTAGGTCATGTGCCCATATAAGTCCTGCCAGCTCTTTGTGTCAGTTTAAGGTGGGTGCTGGGGGTTAAGGCCCAGGCCTGAGAGATAGATCACACAGACAAGGCAATATTCCCAACCCTTGGCAGCCATATTGGATTGAGCAGCTGTTTGTTCCTAATAAAGAACCCACCGCACCACAGACACTCAAAGTACTTGTGACAAAAGATGTGGAAATGGGAGTGTCGGACAGATACTTCTAGCAGAATTCTCCCAAATTGGGATCTTCATGTGTCAGGGATTGAAGCTGCTTCATGATGTCATCAGGAAGCTGCTGTGACATCAGAGCGGCCCGGTGTGACATCAGAGCGGCCCGTCGTGACATCAGAGCGACCCGTCATGACATCACAGTGGCCCGTTGTGACATTTGTTCTACTCTTGTCTCCTTTAAAGTCCTTGTTATCTGTTGCCCACCACCCCTGATTTCTCACCCACATATCCTCCCTGCTTTCCTCCTTCAGCCTCTGCACTCAGTGACTCCTCATCCTCGGTCATTTCAATCTCCATCTCAACTCCCCTTGTCCTTTCTCCTCCGATTTTACTGCCCCCCTGTTGTCCCTTAAACACCCCTACCCATCACGTCCACCCCTCTACTTTGCCGTCTCTCCTGTCCTCACTGCGTGCATGTTCTCAATCACTGACAAGGCCATCTCTGACCATTCATTATATCACCTGTAACCCCCTACCACCTTCCAAACTTATTTCCACCTGCGTCCACCCCTCCAAAAAACTCTTACAGGAAGATAGGAACAGAAGGAGGCCATTCAGCCCCTCGGGTGTGCTCCACCATTCAGTGAGATCCTGGATGATTTGTGGCTCAACTCCACTCACTCACCATTGCTCCAAATACCTTCATAACCTCACCCAACAAAAGCCCATCAGTCTGATTTCACTGATCAACGATTGATGTCGCCCCATTATGCAGCACCTATTCAGATAGAGGTCTGTCGCTCTCCACTCACTCAGCAACAACCACAACAACTTATATTAACAGAGCGTCTTTAAAGCAGTAAAACATCACAAGGTGCTTCACAGGAGTTTTATGAAACTAAATTTGACACCGAGCCACACAGGGAGAAATTAGGGCAGATACTTGGTCAAAGAGGTAGGTTTTAAGGAGCATCTTAAAGGAGGGAAGAGAGGTAGAGAGGCAGAGAGGTTTAGGGAGGGAATTCCAGAGCTTAGGGCCTTGGCAGCTGAAGGCATGGCCACCAATTGGTTGAGCAATTAAAATCAGGGTTGCTCTAGAAGCCAGAATTAGAGGAGCACAGATATCTTGGGGGGTTGAGGGGCTGGAGGAGATTACAGAGATAGGGAGGTGCGAGGCCATGGAGGGATTTGAAAACAAGGATGAGAATTTTAATATCGAGGAATATCAGTGTGTGTGGATTGGAGGAGATGAGCAGGCATTCGGCCAATGGCCGGGTAGGAGTCAGTGTGTGTGGATTGGAGAAGGTGAGCAGGCATTCGGCCAATGGCCGGGTAGGAGTCAGTGTGTGTGGATTGGAGGAGGTGAGCAGGCTTTGGGCCAATGGCAGTGTAGGTGTCAGTGTGTGTGGATTGGAGGAGATGAGCAGGCTCTGGGCCAATGGCAGTGTAGGTGTCAGTGTGTGTGGATTGGAGGAGATGAGCAGGCTCTGGGCCAATGGCAGTGTAGGTGTCAGTGTGTGTGGATTGGAGGAGGTGAGCAGGCTTTGGGCCAATGGCAGTGTAGGTGTCAGTGTGTGTGGATTGGAGGAGATGAGCAGGCTCTGGGCCAATGGCAGTGTAGGTGTCAGTGTGTGTGGATTGGAGGAGATGAGCAGGCTCTGGGCCAATGGCAGTGTAGGTGTCAGTGTGTGTGGATTGGAGGAGATGAGCAGGCTCTGGGCCAATGGCAGGGTAGGTGTCAGTGTGTGTGGATTGGAGGAGGTGAGCAAGCTTTGGGCCAATGGCAGTGTAGGTGTCAGTGTGTGTGGATTGGAGGAGATGAGCAGGCTCTGGGCCAATGGCAGGGTAGGTGTCAGTGTGTGTGGATTGGAGGAGATGAGCAGGCTCTGGGCCAATGGCAGGGTAGGTGTCAGTGGCTGTGGATTGGAGGAGATGAGCAGGCTCTGGGCCAATGGCAGTGTAGGTGTCAGTGGGTGTGGATTGGAGGAGATGAACAGGATCTGGGCCAATGGTAGTGTAGGTGTCAGTGGGTGTGGATTGGAGGAGATGAACAGGATCTGGGCCAGTGCCCGGGTAGGAGTCAGAGGGGGAAAAATTCAGTCACGCCCCCTTTGGGGCGCTAAATTCGCCGGAGCGCTACCTTTAGTGCCCCGAGAATGTTCGCACCCCCGCACCCGAAATTCACTGGCAGCGCACCAAGAGGGAGGCGGGAAGCACCCTGAGGGGGCGCTACTGAAGTTTGCAGCTGGGGCGCGAGCGGGGCACTGCGCACGGTGATACCGTCATCAGCGGAGGCGCAGCGCCACGGGGCGCTACCGGTTACCACCGCCCCTAACTTCCCGCTGAATTTCACGGGAGGCGTTAGCGGCACCGCGCACGGGTGCTAGTTGCTTTGCGCCCCGTTAGTGCCCTCATAGGGCAACGGGAGGCGCAAAGTGTAATGTCCGTGTGTAATTGAGACACGGACTGCAGAAGTAGGTTACAACAGGTGTTTACTGAATGGAGACAAAACTGGAACTACTATACAAAGTTACTACACAGGCTTATATACAGGGGTGGTCACTACTGGTACTGCAGTATACAGGGGCTGCAGAATATAGTTCCTTCTTCAAGGTACATACATTACAATTCCTCCCCTTTTAGCTAAACAGTACATAACATTCGATTAATAATTAAATAACATATTTACAATTACAGTTGCTATATACATTAGCTGAAGTTAATCAATTATAAATTCAGTCTTTGAGGAGGCTTCCTGATTCTGTCCGGATAACGCCTCTTTGGGGTATCAGGTTCTTCTGGCAAAGTTGATTCGGGATCAACGTCGTTGTTTGGTTCGTCTTCTTCCAACATCACCGATTCTGAGGTAGATGCAATTGGTACTTCGGTTTCATCACCAGGTGTATAGGATCGTGGTGTAGATTTGACGTTTTCCAGTGACTCTAGAATCTGGTCAGCATGGCGTCTTACAATGCTCTCTCCAACATCCACGGTATACATTAGAGGCCCTTGCCATGTGCAGATCGTTCCTGGCTGCCATTTCTCTGTGCGGTAGTCCTGGGCCAAAACTGGTTGACCTATCTTGAAACTCCTGGTTGGCCTTTCATTCATATTCTGAAACTGCCTGTTCTCCACATCTCTTCTGATGTTTGGCTCAACCAAATCCAAGCGGCATCTTAGTCTTCGATTGAAGAACATCATGGCTGGAGTTTGGTTGGTAACCGCATGTGTCGCATTCCGGTAGGCAAACAAGAAGTTATCCACCTTGTGTTGTAGGGGTATGTCTTCATTACACATTGCCTTGATAGCCTTCTTGAATGTTTGAACGAACCTCTCAGCCAATCCATTGGTGGCTGGATGATATGGGGCGGATGTGTAATGCTTAACACCATTGTTCTTCAAGAACCTCCGGAACTCTTCAGACACAAACTGTGGTCCATTGTCGGAGCAAATCTGTTCAGGCAGCCCATTTCTGGCGAATATGGTTCGTAAGACTGTGATAGTTTTTTCTGTGGTGGTTGAGGACATTTTAATTACCTCTGGCCACTTTGAATGTGCATCCACCGCAATTAAAAACATCGAGTCCATAAATGGACCAGCAAAATCAATGTGTACCCTTTGCCATGGAGATGAGGGCCACTCCCATGGGTGTAGAGGGGCTTGTGGTGGGGCGTTTTGGACCTTCTGGCATCCTGTACAGCTCTTGGTCATCTCTTCGATTTCTCTATCGATTCCCGGCCACCACACAAACGCTCTGGCTAAGTTCTTCATTTTTACCCCTCCCAGATGACCCTCATGAAGCTCATTGAGCACTCTATCCTTCAATTTGGGTGGAATTACTACTCTGGATCCACACATCAAGGTTCCTCGGCACACTGACAGCTGTTCTCTTCTCGGCGAGAATGCTGGCAACAGTGGTTCGCCATGTGCTGGCCATCCCTTCACCATTAAATCATAGACCCTGGAGAGTGTCGGGTCATTTTGTGTTTCCTTTTCTATGTTTGCATTCGTCACAGGGAGACATTCGACTATGGTCGAGTGGAATATCTCCACAGGATCCACTGCAGGTGCTTCTTCCACCGTCGGCAATGGTAGGCGCGACAATCCATCAGCATTCCCATGCTGTTTAGTTCCTTTGTACTCGATGTCATATTGGTGTGCCCCTAGGAAAAGGGACCACCTCTGTAGCCGTTGTGCTGTCATTATCGGGACGCCCTTCTTAGGGTTGAAAATGGAGACAAGATGTTGATGATCAGTTAGTAGAGTAAATTTCTGTCCGTGCAGGTAGTGATTGAACTTCTTCACCCCCAACACCAGGCTGAGGGCCTCTCTGTCAATCTGGGCGTAGTTACGCTCGGCTGCAGTTAACGAGCGTGACGCAAAAGCTATCGGCCTCTCTGAACCATCAAGGGATTTATATGACAGTACCGCTCCAACGCCGTAGGGAGACGCATCACACGCCAGTCTTATCGGTAGTGATGGGTTGTAGTGAGCCAATACTTCTCTTGAAGTGATCAGGCCTTTACACTTCTGAAAGGCCCGCTTACATTCATCGCTCCATTTCCATGCTACTCCAGTTTGTAGCAGGGCGTTCAGTGGGTGCAGAATTGTGGACAAATTCGGCAAAAACTTATGGTAGTAATTCACCAATCCGAGGAATGACCTCAGTTGCGACACATTTTCAGGCGCTGGAGCTTTAACTACCGCTTCAATTTTGTCAGGGGACTTATGTAACCCCTCTTCATCAATCACGTGGCCACAATACGATATTTGTTTCTTAAAAAACTCGCACTTGGGGCGATTGGCTCGTAGCCCATGTTCTCTTAGTCTAGTGAGCACCTGCTCTAGGTTGGCAAGGTGTTCACTGTCATTTTCACCTGTCACTAGGATGTCGTCCAAATAACACTGAGTCCCCAGAATCCCTTGCAGAACTTGTTCCATCGCTCTTTGCCATATAGCCGGAGCTGATGCTACTCCGAATACCAGTCGATTATACTGGTAAAGACCTTTGTGAGTGTTTATCGTGAGATATTTCCTAGAGGATTCTTCAACCTCCATCTGCAAATATGCTTGCGCTAGGTCAATTTTTGTAAAACATTTCCCTCCAGATAGTGAGGCGAAAATATCTTCTATCCTCGGAAGAGGATACTGTACTGTGTGAAGGATTGGGTTCACAGTCACCTTGAAGTCCCCACAGATGCGAACCTTCCTTGGCTCCTCAGACTTATTGTTTAACGTTTTCTTCATGACAGGAACGATGGGTGTCACCCACTCGCTCCAGTCTGCCTTAGATAATATGCCTGCATTCTCCAGATTCTCCAGCTCTGCCTCGACGTCTGGGCGAATTGCATACGGTACCGGTCTTGATTTTAAATACTTGGGAATTGCATTCTCTTCTATTTTTATCGAGGCGGTTACGCCTTTAAGAGTTCCCAGTCCTTGTTGAAATACCTCTTTAGCGTTAGCTAAGATTTTTGACAATCGTCCAGGTGTGACGTCGTCATCCTTTTTACCAGCCACAGTCAATGCCTGAATGGAGTGCCAGTCTAAACTTATCTTTCTGATCCATTCACGTCCCAATAACGGTGGTCCAACATCTTGCAGTATGTACAGATACAATTTCTGTATTTCCTTGCCGTTGTATTCAACAGGCACCCTTATTTTCCCTCTGGGGTATACTTTCTGCCCCGTATATGTCTTCAAGACAATGGATGTGTCTTTCAAGGGTATGTGTGAGAATAGCCGCTCGTAGTCTCGTCGATTCATGATGGTCAGGGCTGATCCTGTATCCAATTCCATTTTGACTTGGGCCCCTGCTATCGTGAGGGTGACCCAAATGGTTCGGTGATCCTCTTTTGTGATTACGTTGTGTAGTTTGAGACAGCTTAGTCTCTTGTTCCCGGATTCACTATCGCTCTTCTGGTCTTCGGAACTACTGTCCGTCATCTTTTGTACTTTCCTGTACTGTTCCTTAGTAGTCTTTTTGTTGTCGTTAGTCTTCTTCCCGGACCTGCAAACTCGTGCAATGTGTCCCATCTTTCCGCATTGCCTGCATGTTTTGTCCTTGGACCAGCAGTCCTTCTGGTCATGGGTTGTTCTGCCGCAGCGATAACATTTTTCAAATCCCCGTGTCATTTCATGGGTGCCGTATTCCTGTGGCTTTTACTGTATTTCTGCAGCTCCCCTTGCTGCTGCTTCGTACGATACTGCCACGCTGAAAGCCTTATCTAGTGTCAGCTCTTTCTCTGAGAGTAACCTCTTCTGGGTTCCTTCACTCAGGAGTCCACAGACAAATTTGTCCCGTACGGTATCTGCCAGTCCTGCTCTGAACTGGCAGTGCTTTGATAGCTTGCGTAGTTCCGTAAGGTAATCAGCATTGCTCTCATCTTTATGCTGATTTCACTTGTGGAATTTAAATCTTTCTGCTATCAGCAGCGGTGTAGGATTTAGGTGTTCCTGTAGGATATCAGCAATTTCGTTAAAACTCTTTGCCATCGGTTTGACTGGAGTGATCAGGTTCCGCAATAGGCCGTACGTTCTTGCGCCCATTAAGTTTAGTAGTACCGATGCCTTTTTCTCATCGGCTACTTCATTTGCCTTGCAATATACTTCGACTCTTTCCACATACGTGGTCCAGTCTTCTATTGCATTATCGAAGGCAGTGATATTGCCAGTCTTCGGCATCTTGGAGATCTAAGATGGCACCTCCCGCGCTTTGCCTTCTTCCCCGATTGAACAAAATGGCGTCTTCCGCGCTTTGCCTTCTTCCCCGCTGGATTAAGATAGCACCTCCCGCGCTTTCTGCCTTTTCCGCTGCTGCCAGCGCTGTTGCTGGCATTTTTATGCCTTGATGGCGACGCCCTATGGTCTTCGCGCGCTTCCCCCCCGCACTGCTGCCAATGCCGCTCTCCGCGGTCCCCGTGGCAAACTGCAGCTCCTCGCGGCTTTCTGCGCTTCTAATTTCTTTTTCTTTTATTTTAATTACTGTTCCCGTCGTGAGAGCAGACCCTATGGGACACTTCTCTCCCTCTTCTCGGGTCTGTACGCTGCCCGGCTTCGTAGCACCAGCCGCGCCCTGTGTGCTCCACCCTCTCTCTCTCCTCTTCCCGACAACGCTGCTCGGCCCCGTTGAAAAGCCACCCGATCGAGCTCTAGCCCGCCGCAGCCCAGGAAGGATCAGTGTACTACCTGCCACCAGCCCGATTAGCTGGAACACCATAGGCTGGATAACCAAGCCCAGCCCTCGACAGCCTCTCCTGCAAATCTTCGAATTCGATGAATCAGAGGGCGGTTGCCCACGGTCGACGCCCGTTTCTTCTGTTTGTTTTTTTTTCTTTTCGGATTTCTTCCTTCTGGCTTCGACCTCTAACAACTTCACTTCAGGGATGGATCCCTGTGAGGTGGTGCAGAACTGTAGGTAAGTTCGGATCTGTTCGTCGCCAGTGTAATGTCCGTGTGTAATTGAGACACGGACTGCAGAAGTAGGTTACAACAGGTGTTTACTGAATGGAGACAAAACTGGAACTACTATACAAAGTTACTACACAGGCTTATATGCAGGGGTGGTCACTACTGGTACTGCAGTATACAGGGGCTGCAGAATATAGTTCCTTCTTCAAGGTACATACACTACACAAAGCAACCTTGGTCTTTTAAGAGCCACCCTTCCACTCTGCTGTTTCTTCATATAACTCTGGTGAACCCTCCTCAAGCTGACTAACTATGGAAGATATTGATGGTCAATGGCCCTCTCAGCAACATCATGCCGGGCAATTCCTGCTTCTCAGACAGAAGTCATGATTCACCTGCTTTTGGATTATTTGAAGAAGTAGCAGACCACAGGCATCTTCAATCATTGCTTTAGATGCATGGACAGATCACTAGGCAGATCCATGTAAATCCTGCTGGGAACATATGAACATAGGAACAGGAGGAGGCCATAGCCCCTCGAGCCTGTTCCACCATTCAATTAGATCATGGCCGATCTGTATGTTAACTCCATTTACCCTCCTTGGTTCCGTAACCCTTAATACCCTTGCCTAACAAAAATCGCAGTTTTGACCCCCAGCAGCAACAGCTTTTTGGGGGAGAGAGTTCCAGATTTCCACTATCCTGTCTGTGAAGAAGTGCTTCCTGACATCGCCCCTGAATGGCCTAGCTTGTAGGAATTGACGAATTCCTAACTAATAACTGAGGTTGACTCAGGAGATCAATCAAACAGGTCTTTAATGTAAAACTAAACGAGTTCAAACAGTTTGATGAGATCGATACAGGAGAACCACGAAAACAGGTCTTAACAAGATGGAGATTCCACGAGGACTGCCTGGGCAGTCACGTGGTTTGTGACATGACGTCATCGCGTTTGCCCGCGTTTTCCTGCGCTCTTAAAGGGGCCATGCCCCGTGCATACAAACACTATATACAAAACGAAGTAATGTCTAACACAATGGTACAGGCTTAGGCTGGTGTTAGAACATCGTTAAAGGGAATTATGTACAGTTGCCCAGAGTCATTCAGTGGCTCCGCCACAAGCTCTAATTTTAAGAGTATGTCCCCTTGTTCTGCACTCCCCCACCACAAGGATCTCCAAGGCTATTGTCTGTTGCCTCCTGCAAAACCTTCCCATCCAGAGAAGCCTAAGCATGAAGCAGGAGGAGAAAGTGGAACATCTACAGCCCAGAGCAGAGCAGAACTCTCACAGTGACCCTGAAGGTACCAACCGGTCTGTTCATGTGTGCACCAAGCATTAACCCAAGCACTCAGGCACAGCTGCACAGATGTGGGGTAGTGAACTCCTCTACAGTCACCAGCAGAATTGCAGTATGCTTGTAATACCATTTAATGACAGCAAAAAGCATTAGCATTAAGATAGCATCCATCTTTTAAATGCAGGCACTGTGACGTCTAACTGCCTGTGCGCTGCAGCTGAGGAAGATTATGAGCTGGCATTTCAACTGGCAGGTTTCTGCTCTCCCTCTGTCACCATCACTGGTCTTGCTCATCATGCTTTCGGTCTACTTTGGGTCTACTCTGGGTCTACTCTGTCCAAGACATTAATAACAAACCTTCACTTGGTTATCATGCAGTAACCGGAAGCACTGCACTCAAATTTCATGCTGAACGGCAATGACTTCACCCCCTCTGCGAACCGCACCTTTACATAACGGTTTCCATCTGCTACCCATGTTCCTGACTAGTATCTCCTCTTTATTGCCGAGGAAATTTTAATGTCCCACGCCTCCAACTTTTTGATTAGCGCATCGTCCTCAATATCACAGAAATCACAGAAACCCCACAGTGCAGATAGAGGCCATTTCAGCCCATCGAGCCTGCACCGACACATATCCCACCCGATCCCCGTAACCCCTACACCAACACATATCCCACCCTATCCCCATAACCCCACGTATTTAATCCCCCTAACACTAAGGGTCAATTTATCATAGCCAATCAACCTAACCCGCACATCTTTGGACTGTGGGAGGAAACCGGAGCACCCGGAGGAAACCCACGCAAACACGGGGAGAATGTGCAAACTCCACACAGACAGTCACCCAAGGCCGGATTCGAACCCGGGTCCCTGGCGCTGTGAGGCAACAGTGCTAACCACTATGCCACCGTGCTGCCCCTGGCAAGTTTAAGAACGAGACCACCACCTCTTCCGAATATAGCAGAGATACCTCCAAGAACTTATCACCAACCTTCAAACTGAGTAAAAGTCTTTCCACTTCCCCTCAGTCACTGACCATCACCTCGATCCCAACATTCGGCTTTGGTCGGCAGGCAAAGCAGCTTCCCTCACTGCAGTCCGCATGTACCGCCTGGATAATATCCCAAGCTCGTATCTCCTTATCCTCACACTGAACCACCACTGTGTTTACTTTTCCAAACCTCCTGGGGTCCCGGCCCAAATCTTTGTGCCTTTTTCTCTCCCCCCAACATTTTCTCCCCTAATTAAATTCATCTTGGGAATGTTGTCCTCTGAGGGGCCTGGAGTGCCATTTGGCTGCTGTTTATGGACTAAAAAGACTCTAAAACCTGAAAAAAAACCACCACCATCTTTTTACAAGCTCACTCCAACTCCGTGCAGTAATCAAGCAACCAGCAGCACCTGCTCACTCCTAGCCCCTCCCAGTGCTGTCCACTGAGCCACAGCTGACACTGTGAGCACAGGAGAGTTTGTCAATTCTTTAGTCTCGAAGATAATCCTGCTCCAAACTTGCTGAGTCGAGCAGCAAAGTCCCTTGTAGCTGCGAGTGAGTTCTATCAGCTTCATATCTGAGTGTTCCCTCCATTAAACAGACTGGCCAATGTTTGTGTTTGTAACATTGAAGTTGAGATTTTGCCTCTATTTGTGGGAAAGGGTTTTGAGGTCTGATGGTCTTGGGTAGAAAATCCAAGTGAAGCTCTTCATTCTGGGTGTGGGTCTTTCTGACATCTTGTGCTGGGTTTGTTACTTGAATTTGAGATTCTTTGCTCATTTTGAGATGTAATTTCCAGCAGAGCTTCTCTACCTCAGGGCCTTGTGGCAAACAGTCTGAAGGGTGGTGAACAGTCTGAAGGGTGGTGGAGGCTCAGTCATTGAGTATATTCAAGACAGAGGTCGATAGATTTTTGAATATTAAGGGAATCAAGGGATATGGGGATAGTTCAGGAACGTGGAGATGAGGTAGAAGATCAGCCATGATCTCATTGAATGGTGGAGCAGGCTCGAAGGGCCAAATGGCCGACTCCTGCTCCTATTTCTTACGTTATGTTCTTATGTCTCATATCCCAAATCCTTATTGAAAACAACACCCTCCACCTTTCTAATACTTCCTTCCCATGTCAGGAAGCTCCCCCCGCCCCCTATTGCACAGTTTTCCATCCCCAGTCTTTGGGATCGCTCCATGCAGCTTCTCCTCCCTCCCCACCCTGACCAAAAATCGCACGTTAGAAATCCTGAGGCTTGAATCATCTTAACAGGACAGGATTGTATTTTTGGAACTTCAAGGCTGGCCAGCTGGACTGAAAGGGTCTTTCCGCTCAACAAAACTAAAAAGAGTGAGTGGACAGGTCTGCTCTGCTGCCACCGCTGCTTTGGGGCCTACCTGCGCCTCGGGCTCGCTTTAAAAGTACTTCATTGGCTGTAAAGCGCTTTGAGACATCCGGTGGTCATGAGAGGCGCTATATAAATGCAAGTCATTCTTCTTTCTTTCTGGTAAGAAGGTTCAACCTGCAGCCTATGGATCACCTGCAGCCTCTGAACTCTGGCAGGAAATTCACTTTCAGTTTCTCATTCATTGCTTTGCCCTGTTTGAATGTTGGGAGCATGGAGGTTTGGAATGGACTGCTCTTAGTGCTGTTCCTTCACTGGTGGATAAATCCTGAACCAGAACACTGAGATCTGTTAAAGGAAGGTGGCTAGTGTAACGATATCAGCAAATAGTGATGTTATTTGCCTGTTTGATTATCATGTCTTACCAGCATAGTTGCCTGATTGATTACTTATGCCTGACCAGCAGAGGTCATGTGACAGAGACAAGCAGTTTGGTTTAGTTTCAGTTTCGTTCTAGATGCATCACTAGCTTGATGTCTCCTGTAAATGCTGTTAAAAAGAGTTGAACAAGACTTTAGATTAAAAGACATTCTCTTTCATAAATGTCTCATCATTGAACCCACAAAGAAATCAATACATGGTGTCAGAAGTGGCTGAAAGAGATGAAGAGAAAAAATCTGAAGTTAAATCAGCTCTCCACAAATTAGCAAGCCAAAAGAGAACATCGTTGCTTACCATTGGAGAATAGCTAACGAAGTGAAAAATGGAAGGTTTACACCCACCGGTGACGCTTCAGTTGACAGGTAATGTGGCTGAAAATTGGAGGAGGTTCAAACAACATTTGGGGTTGTATTTATCAGCAATTGGAGCTGACGAGAAAGGTGATAAGATGAAAGCGTCACTGTTCTTACATGTCGTGGGTGATGAAGCACTGGAGGTGTATAATAACTTCACATTCGCTGCTGATGGAGACAAAATGAAGCTAGATAAAATAATGGAACAGTTTGAGGCCTACTGCATACCTAAATGTAACGTGACATTTGAGAGGCACAGATTTTTCACATGTGTACAGAAAATGGGTGAGACTATTGATCAGTATGTGACTGAACTGAGAAACCGAAGCAAAACATGTGAATTTGGGGGACTGACAGACTCGCTGATAAAAGACAGACTGGTGTGTGGTATTCCAGATAATGGCCTAAGGGAAAGACTGCTAAGAGAGCAAGATCTAGACCTGGGAAAAGCCATAGCACTGTGTAGGGCTACAGAGACTGTGAAGTTGCAGGCAAAAGAGCTGTTCAGTGACAGTAGCTGCAACATGGATGCAGTGAGAATGAACGGACACAAACCGTTTAACAAAAAGAGCGCCAATGTGAAAAAAGAGGCGTGGCCAGCGAACAAAAATGAAAGGGGCAACCGAAAATCATGTAGTCGATGCGGTACACAGCATCCACCAAGAAAGTGTCCAGCATATGGTAAAACATGCAATAGTTGCAACAAAAACAACCATTATGCCCGTTGCTGTAAGAACCAAGCGCAACAAAGCAAGGTCCATACAATAGATGAAAGCAAGATAGAGGAGTTCTATGTAGATGTTGTGTCTGAAAACAAAAAAGAAGAAAGAGACTGGATGTTGACACTAAAAGTGAATGACATACACATTCCATTTAAATTGGATACTGGAGCACAAGTTAATGTGATATCAGAGACTGATTTTAAGAAAATTAGACCCAGACCAAAGATACATGGAATAAAAGTGAAAGTGACAGGATACTCAGGTACTGATATACCAGTGAAAGGAAGATGCATTGTCAAAGTAACACACAAGGACAGAGAGCACACGCTAGCATTAATCGTGGTGCCAAAGGATGTGCAAGCCATACTAGGTTTAAAAGCCTGTGAGAGACTGAACCTGGTAAAGAGAGTCCTCGTTGTGGAAAGCGAAGGAGAGACAGTCTATGATGAACTGAATGTTGCGTACACACTGGGTTAGCTGATGTATACAGCAGACACGTTGTCCAGAGCTGTTGACCCAGGAGAGCCCGCAAACACAGTGAAAAGTCTGATGTACAAGGCAAAAGACAGTGGAACTGACTTCTACCAAAGCATGCTTGTATACCGCACAACGCCGCTCGAGTGTGGTAAGTCACCAGCCCAACTCCTGATGGGACGTCGGCTAAGGTCAAACCTACCCATCCTGGAGAACCTCCTGAAAACAAAAGAGGGGGAGAAAGTGAGGAAGTTCAAAGAACAACAGAAAGAAAAGCAAAAGTACTACTATGACAGAGGAACACAAAACCTACCTGAATTCCACACTGGTGACCAAGTAAGGTTGAAAGACAAAACAAACACATGGACTCAGAAGGGAACTGTCCTGAGTGAAGTTCAACCAAGATCATACACCATTCAGACAGATGAGGGTGCTGTTCTGAGAAGAAATCGTCGAGATCTTCTCATGGGACCAGCCACAGCAGGTCAAGAGACTGATACTGTTGAACAACCTGGTCACACAGCTGAGAACCAATCATCTGAGGCAACAACTCAGATTCAAGGACAATCAATCAGAAAATCCTCAAGACACGTGAAGCCTCCTGAGAGACTCATTGAGCAAATTTAAGGACTATTGTTATAGAAGGAAGTAATGTTATCTTATTCTTTCTTCAAGTTCTAGTGTATTGACATATTTCATGTGAACACACAAAGCAAGGTTAAAAAACCTTGATCATGATAATGATAATGTAAGTTCATTAAGTGTTACAGTTAAAATGCAGATTAATACAAAGAAAAGGAGATGTAATGATATCAGCAAATAGTGATGTTATTTGCCTGTTTGATTATCATGTCTTACCAGCATAGTTGCCTGATTGATTACTTATGCCTGACCAGCAGAGGTCATGTGACAGAGACAAGCAGTTTGGTTTAGTTTCAGTTTCGTTCTAAATGCATCACTAGCATCGTGTCTCCTGTAAAGCTGTATAAAGAGTTGAACAGACTTTAGATTAAAAGACATTCTCTTTCATAAATGTCTCGTCATTGAACCCACAAAGAAATCAATACAGCTAGTAAGGTATCAGTCTTTGCTCAGTGGGAGCACCCTCACCTCTGAGTCAGAAGGTCGTGAGTTCAAGTCCCACTCCAGAGATTTGAGCACATAATATAGGCCGACACTCCAGTGCAGTATTGAGGGAGTGCTGCACTGTCGGAGGTGCCATGTTTCAAGTTGAGGTCCCTCTCAGGCTGATATAAGTAATACCTTGGCATTATGTGACAAAGAGCAATGGAGCTCTCCCTGTGCCCTACCCAATAGTTACCCCTCAACCAACATCACTGAAAACCAGATTATCTGATCACTTATTTCTCTGCTGCTTGTAGAACTTTGCTGTGCACAAATTGGCGACTGCACTTCCTACATCACAACCATGACTACACCTCACTGGCTGTGAAGCGCTAGGGGACATCCTGAGGTTGTGAAAGGTGCTGTATAAATGCAAGTTCTTCCTTTGTTCCATTTTGTCCCACTGAGCAAAGACTGCTACTTTACAAGCCACCTTCCTTTAGTGCCTGAAACTTTATGGTACACATCAGTGAGACCCACACAGGCAAAGAACTCGGTGTGTATAGGGATTGGAAAGTTAAACTAGTGTGCGGAAAGTTGGGAGTTTGGCACACATACAGGTTTCTTTACAAAACTTTCTTATGTTCTTATGTAAGTTAATGTAGGAAACCGCTGAAATATCCATCTCTCTGGACTACGTTTGATGCTGTCACTGTGTAAAGGGAAAAATATCCCATTTCCTAGAACAGTGTACTGTTGTCCCATATCTTGGAAGCATGTATACGAACACACGCATTCACAACTTACAGCCAAGCTCTCATTAAGCTTTTACTTGCATTAACTCTCACAGTCCAAAAAACCCATAGTATTGAACTCCCTATAGCACAAACCTCAGCTTTCTGTTTTTTTTTTTAAGTTCCCAGCCTCATTTCACTCAATGTTTTGTTGTGTACTTTCCCTGAAGCCTCCACATTGAAAACTGATGGGCACCATGTGCTTTGGTAAGATGATCAGAGATGAAAACTTTTCATTGAAATGAACCAGAAGTGACACCTTGTCAGGTTTGGCATGTAGCTGGCACAATGACATGATTGGCACCCAGCAGCCACAGTTGGCACTGCCCCAAGCTGCAGGATTCACTGCCAGTACAGTCAAAACAAACTGAATAAGCTGCCCTTCCATCAGAGCAAAATGCATGATATCCCATGGGTGTTTGAATGCCAACATGTAGTCTAAACTACTACAGTATATAGACAGTTGACAGCTGCTGGGTGAGTGAAGAATGATGACCATTGCTATTTAACCTTGGACCAGTATAAGAATGAAAGACTTGTATTTATAGAGTATCTTTCACAACCTCGGGATATCCCAAATTGATTTACAACCAATTAACTACTTTTGAAGTCTAGGCCACGATTTTGCCGGCACTCAGAGGGCGGGTTCGGAGTGGGTCAGGTGTTAAAGTCACAATGATAGATGTCGGGTTGGAAACCCACCACGAATCCACCTCTGTATGAGTTTCAAGAGTGCTGGGTCTGCGATTTCACAACAGACCCGATATCAAGCGGCGGGTAAGGGTTTTAAGGCACTTAACTCCTTGTGAAGTGCTTGTTAACTGCTATTTTGAGAGCCTTTTGCAATTTTCCAACATTTTAATCGAGTTTCACGACGTTCGGAGATCACGCCAGGTAAGTGTGTCGGCAAGACCAACGAGCTGGAAACTTCACAGCTGCAACTGGAGTCTAATAGCTGCACTCTCACATCTGGTCAGTTTCAAATGTCAGAGGTTGCTGATTTCACGATTTGGGAGACTGTCTTCAGGCTGTAAGGCTGTGGTTTTGCCGGTGCTCAGAGGGTGGGTTTGGAGGTGGGTCAGAGGTTAAAGTCGTTTTGATTGATGGCAAGTTCTGCACAATCTTCCCAAGTGTCGGGTCCCTGATTTGTGAATGGACCCGATGCCTAGCGACGGGAAACAGTTTAAAGGCAATTAACTGCCTATTAACAGGTACTTGTGAGCAGTTTTCAGGGTCTTTTTTGATTTTCCAGCTTCTGGGTCGGGTTTTACGACACCTGGACAACACGCCAGGTAAGTGTGGCATGTTGAGAGTCTGGTCTGATGTTTGTGAAAAGATGACAGCTGCAGAAGTGATGTCAAGGATGCCATGTTGCACATGGTGAGTTTCAGAGCAAAGAACATGTAGGTTACTGCATTTTTAATACATATACAGGTTTCTTTATTTCACAAGTTTTTAAATCCAACTGTATGTCCAGTGCCACCTCATTGGGAGAACCTCTCTCACCAGTGACAGATCGCTTCTGTCATCTCACCTGCAGCTGCCATCTATTCCATCGGAGCCAATGAAACAATCAGACCTTGGTCCTCCGAATCCTTCCACAATCATCCCCAACACCAAAATCACCAGGCACACCATCATCACCAACAACATCACCAACCTGCTCCGCCATCACCTGACGCTGCACTGGACACAGGGCATCAGCCCCTGATGACATTGCTGGCCGGGAGGCCAGCGATGGCATCACCATGGCCAGACTTTCTTCACTTGATGCTGTAAACCCTGGCTGCCACATGATGCGCAGGTTGACACCATCCCACACCAGCACCGTGAAGCATCCCTTTAATGTCCAAGCCATTCCATGCACACACATCACTATAGTGGGGAGGGGCGGGCAGAGTTATAACTGAACAATCATTGGAACTCAGTAAGACACTTCTCAAGTTTTGCTCAGATCTGTCCAATAAGGGTCACTTTTTGAAAAAGAGATTTCACTGTATGACAACACCTTACCAGAAACTTCACATGGACATTGGCTAAACCTCTCAAGTGCCCACCCTTGTGTGTTGTTAGTTGGTATGCTTGCAGTAGAATGAGGGTGAGTGTGAGGGGTGGCTAGTGAGATGGGGAAGTGATAAAGCAGATAGAGAAGGTTGGATGGAGGTGCAAGGTAAGTTGGTGTCCTGGGGAGGTCTCTTCCGCCCTTGGAAGGGAAGACAACCTCCCTGCGTACTGTGACACCCTCCATAAGCATATGGAGGAAGTCATTGGAGAGCCTGTGTGTAAGAGATCACCTTTATGCAATGATTGTCAGTGTTTTCAGCACCTCAATTCTGTCAAAAACTGAAAAATCAACTGTTAAAATAATATTGTGCATGGTCCCTTTAAGGAAACCAGCAGATGACACATCATCAAATGACATCATCAGACCTGCTTCCTGTTAATTGGCCGGTAAGCCCGCAGGGTGGACTTAACAAGGCCAATCAAGGGAAAATCACATCTGCAGAGCGGAGGCAGCTGGGGGCAGGACCGGAACCCGGAAACCAACTGATCCGCCCCCATCCCGACACCGCTGAGAAAATCATGGCCTAAGTGTCTGGTGTTAACTCTATATCCACTGTCACCTGCATTGCTGGACATAAAAGTTGCCCTCACCCTTCACTGTGCCGCCTTAAATTGTGATCACACAAATGGCAACAATGTCAAACCTTCATACAAGATTAATTTATTCTTGTAGTGTATGTACCTTTAAGAAAGAACTACTTTTACAGCTCCTGTATACTGTAGTACCGGCAGTGACCACACCTGTATATAAGCCCTGAGCAGGGATCTGTACTTTAGTTTTTAGACTACCCTCATCCAGTAAACACCTGTTGATTGTTGATCTGCAGTCTCCGTCTATTTATTGAAGAACACCATACCTTAAGATTCACGGATTTAACAATTCTAACATAATAAAAGAACAGAAACTTAACATTGAATTCTATCAGAACACCCAAGTGAGTACCCTTGTGATTATTTACGTGTCAGCTTTCTCTTACACGTACTTCTACATTGTGCTTTCCCTGTGGCTTCAGCAGATGTAGAGACAGCCTGCTTACTTCCCTGCTGTGCCTACTTAGACACCTTTGGTGGTCGTCCTCTGGGTTTTGGAGCCTTTGAAGGCCCCCCCAAAGTCTGCACCTCCTGCAGCTGTGTAGGGTTAGGGTCGGCCATCACTGCTCGGGCAGTCATCTGGGGCTCTGACCGAGATATTGGCAAGCGGATGGAAGTTGGTGTGCTTGGAGAGGAGCCCCTACTTTCATGTCGCATCCCACCATCATCCCTCTCATGGGCCACCCGCACTTCTCTGCTAGCAAGTGACTGTTGAGCACCTTGCTGCACATCATTGGGGCCATGAGGACCTGTCTCTGTACTGACAGTCCTCATAATGGGGACATCCATGGTCCTCTGGTTCCTCTCCATGATAGATGCCCATCTATCCTCCATAGCTGACCATCTATTTAGAAGAGTCACCATGTTCGTTTGAGTCTGGCGATTTATGTCCTCCATTGAGGTTGCCATCCTTTCCATGGCGGGACCTACATTCGCCATTGCGTGCACCACGGCATTGCTCATGTTTGAGATGGACTCCTCCATTCTCTGTATACTCGCAGTCACCGTGGTTGCAAACGGTGGTAAACCACTGTTATTGTTGCTCACCGTTGTTGTTGTTGTTGCACACTGTTGTATCTATGCATGCCTCAGCTGGCTCCGCCCCTGGCTCCACCCACACGCCCAGGTATAAAGGTGACTGCTCTGCAGCCCCCTGCCTTCTTGGAAACCAGTCAACCGCGAGAGGCATGCTCTGTTCTTTGTTAATAAAAGCCTTTTAGTTACTCTCCTAACTCTCCGCCTTTTATGAGTAATTAATAGCGCATCAATTTTATTAACAAAAACAAAATGTCGGCACCAAACGCTGAGCAGCAGGCGCTGCAGCAAATGACGGCACCAAACGCTGAGCAGCAGGCGCTGCTGCATGCCCTCAGACCAACATGCCTGGACCTAGACCCTTAAGAGACGGGTTTGTCTACCAAGTTCGTACAATGGCTGCGTTGCTTCGAAGCTTACCTGGAAGCCTCAGCCGTGACACTAGATGGAAACAAACTAAAAATCCTGGCCTCCAAGGTGGGCCACCAAGTCTACACGCTCATCCAGGACGCGACTACCTACACGGCGGCTATCGATCTGCTAAAAGGACAATACACACACCCGGTAAATACGGTTTATGCCAGACACCTCCTGAGATCCCGCAAACAGCAGTCCGGGGAATCGGTGGAGGCATTCCTACGGGCACTACAGATACTCGGCCGAGCCTGCGATTGTAAAGAGGTATCGGCCGCGACACACACGGAGGGACTTATCCGAGATGCTTTCGTTGCGGGCCTCAAGTCCGACTACTCCCGGCAGAGACTGTTGGAGAAGGGCGAAATCGACCTGAAGAAGGCAGTGTCCCTCGCGCTCTCGCTAGATGCGGCCCACCGGAATATGGACGCATTCTCCCCTAACCGCTCTGCACCGTGGACGCCGCAACCTTGGGTCATGGGACCGCCACCCCCGGCACCAACTGCTGCAGCGATGTCCAAGGGCCCGAAATGTTACTTTTGTGGCCAGGCAAAACACCCCAGGGCACGCTGCCCGGCGAAAAACGCTACCTGCTCTGGCTGCGGGAAGAAAGGACACTACGTCAGCGCCTGCAAAGGTAAAACCGCTAACGCCAGCAGCGCCGCGTGTGAACCGTGGGGGCAGCCATCTTGTCCGCCATCTTGGACACCTCCAGCCGCGTGGGGATCGGGATCATGGGCGCAGCCATTTTGTCCGCCATCTTGGACGCCTCCAACTCCAATCGCGGGTGACCCGGACTCAACCACCGCCTCGTCTGACGACCACAGCGACTCGCTCGACCATACGCTGGCCTCCGTGACGCTGGACCAATCTCTCCCTCACCAACTGTCCAAGTCCATGATGGACATTACGGTAAACGGCCGCGCCACTACCTGCCTTTTCGACAGCGGGAACACGGAGAGCTTTATCCACCCCGACACGGTGCGCAGTTACTCTCTCCCGGTCCTGCCAAAGCGCCATCGGATCTCTATGGCTTCCAAATCCCATTCAGCAGACGTCGGTGGCTACTGTGTAGTGACCCTTTCAGTAAGGGGCACAGAATACAAAAATTTTAAACTTCTTTTCCTGCCCCATCTCTGCGCTGCCGTTCTACTGGGGTTGGATTTTCAGTGCCACCTTAAAAGTGTCACATTAGCGTACGGCGGACCCCTCCCCCCACTCACAGTCTGCAGCCAGCAGCTTTTAAATCGCCCGCCGCGCACCATTTGCAGCCTCTCCACGCTTAAAGTCTCCCCCCCCCCTTGTTCGCTAACCTCACCCGCGACTGTAAGCCCATCGCTACCAAAAGCAGGCGGTACAATGCCGGGGATAGGAGCTTCATTAAATCCGAAGTAGCAAGACTCCTGAAGGAAGGGATTATTGAGGGTAGCACTAGCCCATGGCGAGCACAAGTGGTGGTAGTGAAGACTGGCGAAAAACAGCGCCTAGTTATTGACTACAGCCAGACGATCAATCGCTACACCCAGTTAGATGCATACCCACTCCCCCGCATATCTGACACGGTCAATCAGATAGCACAATACCGGGTGTTCTCGACGATTGATCTGAAGTCGGCATACCACCAGCTCCCCATTAGGGCTGAGGACCGCCAGTACACAGCTTTTGAAGCTGACGGTCGTCTCTACCACTTCCTCCGAGTCCCCTTCGGCGTCACCAACGGGGTTTCGGTCTTCCAAAGGGAGATGGACCGAATGGTTGACCAGAACGCGCTGCAGGCCACCTTCCCCTATCTAGATAACGTCACCATCTGCAGCCACGACCAGCAGGACCATGACGTTAACCTAGAGAAATTCCTCCGTACGGCCCAGCGGCTGAATCTAACATACAACAAGGACAAATGTATGTTTCGCACCACGCGCCTCGCCATTCTTGGCTGCGTAGTGGAGAACGGAGTCATCGGCCCCGACCCCGACAGAATGCGCCCCCTTATGGAGCTCCCCCTCCCCCACTGCCAAAAAGCACTGAAGAGATGCCTAGGGTTTTTCTCTTACTATGCTCAGTGGGTGCCCAACTATGCGGACAAAGCCAGACCCCTCATCAAGTCCACCTCCTTCCCCCTGACAGCAGAGGCATGTGCAGCCTTCACTCTCATAAAAAGAGATATTGCGAAGGCCACAATGCACGCAGTGGATGAGTCCATCCCTTTCCAAGTGGCGAGCGATGCATCCGACTTCGACCAAGCTGCAACCCTTAACCAGGCAGGGAGACCCGTGGCCTTTTTCTCAAGGACCCTCCAGGGCCCCGAGATTCGACACTCCTCTGTCGAAAAGGAGGCCCAGGCCATTGTGGAAGCGGTGCGACATTGGAGGCATTACCTGGCCGGAAAACGATTTACCCTGCTCACTGACCAGCGTTCAGTGGCTTTTATGTTTAATAATAAGCAGAGGGGCAAAATCAAGAACGACAAGATCTTGAGGTGGAGAATTGAACTCTCCACCTACAATTACGATATCTTGTACCGGCCCGGGAAACTCAATGAGCCCCCAGATGCCCTATCACGTGGTACATGCGCCAATGCACAGGTTGATAGACTGCAGACCCTCCACAATGACCTCTGCCACCCGGGGGTCACCAGGTTCTTCCATTTCATCAAATCCCGTAACCTGCCCTACTCCATCGAGGAGGTCAGGACCATGACCAGGAACTGCCAAATCTGTGCCGAGTGCAAACCGCATTTTTATAGGCCAGACAGAGCAAGCCTGATCAAGGCCACTCGCCCCTTCGAGCGCCTGAGCGTCGATTTTAAAGGGCCCCTCCCCTCCTCTGACCGCAACGTGTACTTCCTCAACATAATTGATGAGTACTCCCGTTTCCCGTTTGCCATCCCTTGCCCAGACATGACCAGTACCACGGTCATTAAATGTCTGAATGACCTTTTCGCCTTGTTCGGCTTCCCTAGCTATATCCATAGCGACCGGGGCTCATCCTTTATGAGCGACGAACTCCGTCAGTACCTGCTCACGAGAGGTATTGCTACAAGCAGAACCACCAGCTACAACCCCCGGGGGAACGGCCAGGTGGAAAGAGAGAACGCGACGGTTTGGAAGGCCGTCCTCTTAAACTTAAAATCTAAGGGCCTTCCGACCTCTCGCTGGCAGGAGGTCCTCCCTGCGGCACTCCACTCCATTTGGTCACTGCTTTGTACGGCCACCAATGCCACCCCCCATGAAAAAATGTTCACTTTCCCCAGGAAGTCCACATCGGGGACCTCGCTACCGACATGGCTGACGTCTCCAGGACCCGTCCTACTGCGGAAGCACGTGAGGTCCCATAAAACGGACCCCCTGGTCGAGAGGGTGAGCCTCCTCCACGCCAACCCCCAGTATGCTTACGTGGCGTACCCGGACGGGCGGGAGGACACAGTCTCCATACGAGACCTCGCACCTTCGGGTGCCCCTGAAACACTACCATTGCGGGAGGACACAGTCTCCATACGAGACCTCGCACCTTCGGGTGCCCCTGAAACACTACCATTGCCATCCACCACTACCCACAACCCAACCCCTGTAGACGGCATGCCGCAGCCCCAGGACCCGTCATTGACCACCCAACCACTCAATGAGACGCCAGATTCAACGTTGGATGCTGCGCCATCACCGCCGCCACCACGACGATCAGGACGGCATACAAGGCCACCTGATAGACTTACTTACACGAACCTTTACTACACTTCACCCCGCCGGACTCAAATTTAAACAAGGGGTGAATGTGGTAAACCAGTGTTATTGTTGCTCACCGTTGTTGTTGTTGTTGCACACTGTTGTATCTATGCATGCCTCAGCTGGCTCCGCCCCTGGCTCCACCCACAGGCCCAGGTATAAAGGTGACTGCTCTGCAGCCCCCTGCCTTCTTGGAAACCAGTCAACCACGAGAGGCATGCTCTGTTCTTTGTTAATAAAAGCCTTTTAGTTACTCTCCTAACTCTCTGTCTTTTATGAGTAATTAATAGCGCATCACAAATCTGGTCAGAGCCTCCTGCACTTGTTCCTGAAGCTCCAGCACCGCTCTCTTTCTGGATGGCCCCTGAGGCACAACGTCTACATGCAGCTGAGCAGAGCTAGGAGTGCCCTGCGGCCTCCGACGAGGCCTCTCCACTGCTGTCCCTGTCTCCACCATCTGATCTTGCTCACTCACAGAATCACAGAATCACAGAAACTCCACAGTGCAGATAGAGGCCATTTCGGCCCATCGAGCCTGCACCGACACATATCCCACCCGATCCCCGTAACCCCTACACAAACACATATCCCACCCCTATCCCCGTAACCCCACGTATTTAATCCCCCTAACACTAAGGGTCAATTTTATCATAGCCAATCAACCTAACCCGCACATCTTGCGTTGTGATACACCAGGTGACAACACTACTCTATCTCGCAAATGACCCACCGAGGTGTGCGTCTCAGCGCTGGTGCTGGGTGCGATCATTTCTGCTGATGCTGCTCCCTCAGAGGATGCAGCATCCTCTGAGGTGTACTCCTGCTTTTCCTCCTGGACAGTAGGGAGGGGGGCTCTTGATGGTCCTGTGGGAGAGTAAAGACATGAGTTAGGCATGTGATATGTAGATTGCAGACACATCCCATTGTGCACATGATGAGTGTTCAATTTCTATTGACATCAGATGCCATATGTATCACTCATGAAATCCAAATAAGATGGATGGAAAAGCATTCTGTCACCAAGTTGTTCAGCTGAGCCCATCTCTCCATCGCCCACTTCTAGCTGTTCCACTGATCCCACAATGTCCAGAGCAGCCTCCTCAGCATTGGTCAACTGTGATAAGGATGGTGGTCCTCTTCCTGTTCTCTCCCTCTCCCTCTTATTGTGGGCTCTCTTCCTGCAATGAGGGAACGAAGTGGAGTTTCAGTGAGAGTGATGGAATGAGTGTAAAGAATGGATTGGATCGATGTTTAGAGGGAGACTGTGAAGGAGTGGGGTGCCATTACAAAGTTCCCTCCTTTTGAGTTGTTAGTTGTTGTCAGTGCATAACCTTGAGGGGGTGTGAGGGGTGCATAGTAAGATGAGGAAGTGAATCTGTGCATAGAGAGAGAGGGATGGGGAATGGTGCAAGGGATGTCAGGTTGAGTTAGGATGTGCAGGAGTAGGGTTAGCAATGCAGAGTGATGGAGATGTGATGACAGGCACAGCAGAATTAAGGTAAGTGAGCATTTTTCCAGAACGCAGGAGATCATTGAACCTTTTCCTGCATTGGACCCAGGTGCGTCTATACACAGACCTGGCATTGACCTCCTCAGCTATTCGCAGCCAGGCTGCCATTGTCTGCTGAGGAGGTTTCCTTCTTCCATCACCTGGGTATAGGACCTCCTGACGTCCTCTGACTCCCTCCACAAGAACATGGAGGGAGTCTTCATTGAAGCGGGGAGCTGCCTTTTGTTTCTCTGCAGACATCGTGGTGAGAAGCAGCAGTCAGAAGCACCAGAAACCACCTGTGATCTAATGGGGGAAAAGGCCCCCTTATAAGAACCGGCTGCAAACGCGTCAGCACATCAGCTGGCCAGACCTGCACCTTGTGATCAGGGCGGGTGACACACACAGCGGGCTTAACCAGCCCAATTAACCAGAAATTGTCAGCAGGACCGGAACCCGCCGACTACCCACCTCCAGGTAGAAAATCACCGCCCTGGTGTCCATTATAACGTATGGAAAACTTTGCAGACAATTTGCACACAGCAATGTGATAATGACCAGCTAATCTGTTTTAGTGATGTTGATTGAGGGATAAATAGTACCCAGTTCACTAGGGAGAATTCCACCGCTCTTACTTTGAATAGTGCCATGGGATCTTTTACATCCACCTAAGAGGATTTAACATTTCATCTGAAAGACAGTGGGCTCGAATTTCCAAGCCCCGTGGAGGCGGGTTTGGAGGCGGGAGTGGTGGGAAAATTGCAGAATCGGGGGGCAGGAACCCATCCCGCCCCCAACCCGCCTCTGTGCCAATGTCCCAGGAGGCGGGTATCCGACCTGTGCTGGGAGCCGCCTCCCCGAGGCGGGAAGGGGGATTAGTGCCAATTACTTGCCTGTTAACAGGTAGTTAGCAGGCAGTTTTTTGCCTAATCCCTATTTTTAGCCCTGAAGTGTGGGCTTCCCAATGGCTCCGAACCATGCCAAGTTAGCGAGGTGGACCGTCGGTCTGATGGGTTGGAGGTGTCGAGATGTCCGTTGTGCCGGTGAGTGATGGGTGCATGTGCGCAGAGGTAAGTGTAAAGTGTTTTAATAAGTTTTACTTACTTTTACTTTCTCCTGCAGGCTTCCTTCCTTCAGTTCTCGGGAGTCCCTCAGTTCACCGGCACAGAAAGCAGAATGGCCGCTGAACTGTCAAAAGCTGCAGCATTATGCTTTCTGGTCTGGAGAGATCTCTAACTGAGTCTGAGTAGAAGGACTCAAGTTAGAAGACAGATTGTCAGTGTTTGACAGCTTCACAGAGCTGTCGAACGTTGATTTTTCATCTGTCAAAAGCTCTTGCCTGCACTTCAGGGCCTGCCATCTGTTCTTCTGCCAAACCAACATCGTCGACTCCCAGGTGTACTGCGTGGACCGGGGCGTGGGAGAGACAATCCGCCACCAGGTTGTCCTTGCCAGACACATGGGCCTAGAAATTCAGTGGCCTGCGCCACCAGTTTGCGCCCAAAGAGGGCACTCAGTGTCTTTTGCGCCACTGGCCACACCTACCACGATATTTAGCGGGGCGCTAATGGCGGCGTTAGCCTGTAGGGCTGCGCCGCCACCGATGACGTCATCGGTGTGCGCAGCGCCCCGCTATCGCCCCGATGGCCATATTTGGTCGCGCCCGCCTCTTCAGCGCCGGCCGCAAATAGCGACCGGTACACAGGGGCCTACCTGTGGCGGTAGTGGCGCTAGTTAAGGTGGAGGTGCGGCCGGCCGCTTTTTCGGCGCCCGCCTGCCCGCACCTCCGTCCCCGGCCTCCTACACCACCCCCTCCGCGGCATTGCCGGCTGTTTCCCGAGAGCCCGGCACTTCTCCTTGGTGCCGGGCTCATTTGCCGGCACTCGCGAGCGGGGATCGCGCTGTTGCAGGCACCTCCCCCTTAACAGTGGGAGGAAGGCCTGCAGTACCGCAGCCTGCCGTGCCGCAGCGTGTGGCGCTGCGGCCCTTAGCGCGCCGATATTCAGTTTCAGCGCCCCAAGCGGGGCGCGGGAAGCCTCGTTTAACGGCCCGCTTCCATTTGGGGCGCAGAAACTGAATATCCCGATGGCGCAAGTGGCTCCGCACGCAGCGGTAATTCCGGCGCCCAGGCGAGCTTGGCGCCCCAAACTGAATTTTTAGCCCATGTTGTATGTCTGTTGTAAATTCTGATATGAACGTAAGATGACGTTGTTGCCGAGCCAGCCATGGTTCCGCTGTCTTGGCCATGGCAAACATAAGTGGCTTGTGGTCTACAAAAGCCGTGAATGGGCGTCCTTCCAGTAAGAAGCGAAAATGGCGGATGGCCAGGAAAAGTGCCAACAACTTTTGCTGCACGGTGGCATAGTGGTTAGCACTGTTGCCTCACAGCGCCAGGGACCCGGGTTCGAATCCGGCCTCGGGTGACTGTCTGTGTGGAGTTTGCACATTCTCCCCGTGTTTGCGTGGGTTTCCTCCGGGTGCTCCGGTTTCCTCCCACAGTCCAAAGATGTGCGGGTTAGGTTGATTGGCTATGATAAATTGACCCTTAGTGTTAGGGGGATTAAATACGTGGGGTTACAGGGTTAGGGTGGGACATGTGTTGGTGTAGGGGTTACGGGGATCAGGTGGGATATGTGTCGGTGCAGGCTCGATGGGCCGAAATGGCCTCTATTTGCACTGTGGGGTTTCTGTGATTTCTGTGAACTCCCTATCAAAGGTACTGTATTTGCGTTCATTTTTTCACAATTGGCGGCTGAAGAAAGCCAGTGGTTGCCACGTGCCATTGACCAATTGCTCCTGCACTGCCCCGATGGCATAGTCAGATGCATCTGTGGTAAGAGCGATAGTTGCACCTGGAAGAGGATGTGCTAACATGGTCGCATCAGCCAAAGCGTCCTCAGTGTTGAGGAACGCCTGGTCCATCTGGGGTGTCCAGCCGATGGAGTCTTTACCCGATTTACCTTTTAGAGCCTCGTACAACGGTTGCATTAAGTAATGTGCTCTTTCTTGCTGGTACTGGCGATGAGGATGTCATCGAGGTAGACGAAGATGAATGGCATATCGCGCAACACAGAATCCATGAGACGCTGGAAGGCTTGCGCTGCATTCTTCAACCCAAATGGCATACGAAGGAACTCAAAGAGCCCGAAAGGCGTGATGACAGCGGTTTTGGGGACGTCCTGAGGATGAATGGGCACTTGATGATACCCCCGGACAAGGCCTACTTTGGAAAAGATGGAATTCCCTGCCAGGTGGGCCGAAAAATCCTGTATGTGAGGAATCGGGTACCGATCTGGAGTAGTAGCTTCATTCAAGCGTCTGTAGTCGCTGCATGGTCGCCATTCACCGCCTGGTTTAGGAACGATGTGTAATGGTGAAGACCAAGGACTATTCGATCATCGAATAATTCCCAGGCGCTCCATGGTATGGAACTCCGCCTTTGCGGCTGCGAGTTTACCGGGTTCCAGCCTTTGAGCCCATGCATAAACTGGGGATCCTGTCGTGGTAATGTGGTGCGCCACACCGTGCCTCGCGACTGAAGAAGAAAAAGTGGGCCTGGTGAACTCCAGAAACTCACCGAGAAGACGAGAGAACTCATCTGGAGATGGGACTGCACAGGCAACTGACCAAGACACTGCAGTGGCAGGGGACAGAATGAAAGGTGGCTGCGTTGATTAACCGGCAGTGCCGGACGTCGACAAGAAACCCATTGGCGCCAAAAAAATCTGCCCCCAGGATGGCCTGTGAGACTTTCGCCGTGATGAACTCCCAAACGAAATGCTGGCCGCCAAAACGCAACTGGACCCTACACTTTCCGAACGTGCGGATGGCTGCACCATTGGCTGCCTCGAGGGAGGGACCGTGACCGCCGGATTGAAGATCGAGCTTCGACGTTGGTAGGATACTGCATTGGGAGCCAGTATCACAGAGAAAACGTCGACCTGACGGGGAGTTTGTGATATAAAGGAGTTTCCCTGCGGAACCAACGGCCATCATAACTCCGGCGTGTCCCTCAGGCCCTGTCACCCTTCTCAGAAACCGTTGGTTTCAGGTAGGTTTTTTTCGGGGGAAAAACTGCAGGGAGGACGGTAGCATCGGACTTTCGCGCCAAAACGAGCGTGGTATGCACACCAGCCTGCTGGCGGAGGAGTCGGCTTCGCTCTTGTGGGGGATGGGCGCCTCGTGGCCGCACAACATTGTTGTGTGACGGTGAAAATTTTATCCGCTTCTGCAGCGAGTTCAGCACAGTCCATGATCGCAGAATTGGCCAAGGCCGCCTGTACGGGCTCTGGCAACTGGCAGAGAAACAACTCCCGGAACAGAAAACATTCCGATTCCAAGCCCAAGAGCGTGAGCATCTGGCTCATGAGCTCTGATGGCTTTGAGTCCCCGAGGCCGGGCATGGAGATAGTTCTGCGAGCGCGCTCCGACTTGGACAGACCGAAAACCTGCAGTAACTGTGTTTTTAAAGCTTCGTACTTGCCATCGTCCGGAGGACTCCCAAGGAGGCTGATGACCCGCGAGGCCGTGGCGCTGTCGAGGGCGGAGACCATATAATAATAACGGGTCGAATCCGCTACTACTCCCCGGATTGGAAATTGGGCTTCCGCCTGGAAAAGACACGCGGCTGGTTGTTGCTCCCAAAATTGCGGCAGTTTGAGGGTGACGGTGTTCGTGTCCATGACGTAACTTCAACGAAAATTGTTCAAAGAAATCGGGGTCACCAATGTAGGAACGGAGGTTCCTAGCTGAAGAATTGAGATTGACGCAGAGAATCAAAAACAATAAAATTTAATGAACAAACGAAGTTCAACAGTAAATTGCTGGATACAATGCAAATAGGTCTGGTCTGGTTGAAAGCCTCTCTAGAATTGCTAGAAGGTTCCGAGCACTGACGTCATGACGTCATCATGTTCTTCCCGCCATTGGGGGATCATGTGACGGGTGGCATGATGTCATCACGCGGAGTAAAGGAAAAGAAGCCATAGTACAGTTAACAGATACATTAAAGGTGCAGCCCCCGGTTGCACTACATTGCTGTTAAAGGAATTATAAACAATTGTCCTGAATCCCCTGCTGGCTCCGCCACAGTATCATACAAATCAATTCCGCCACTCTGCACAGCCATTCCGCCACCACACTTTAACATCATTGTACTTTAAAAATTGATTGTAAAATACTATCTTTAAATTCCTTTCTGAATAAAACATCCACACAGCCTTATAATGATCTTTTAGCGAGAATCGGCGGGAATCGCGGGCTGAGCGGCTGTATAAAGGCTCCCGAGACCCAGGTAAGGCCTCAGTGCGAGAATCGGCGGGAATCGCGGGCTGAGCGGCTGTATAAAGGCTCCCGAGACCCAGGTAAGGCCTCAGTGCGAGAATCGGCGGGAATCGCGGGCTGAGCGGCTGTATAAACTCCCGAGACCCAGGTAAGGCCTCAGTGCGAGAATCGGTGGGAATCGCGGGCTGAGCGGCTGTATAAAGGCTCCCGAGACCCAGGTAAGGCCTCAGTGTGAGAATCGGCGGGAATCGCGGGCTGAGCGGCTGTATAAACTCCAGAGACCCAGGTAAGGCCTCAGTGCGAGAATCAGTGGGAATCGCGGGCTGAGCGGCTGTATAAAGGCTCCCGAGACCCAGGTAAGGCCTCAGTGCGAGAATTGGCGGGAATCGCGGGCTGAGCGGCTGTATAAACTCCCGAGTACCAGGTAAGGCCTACCAATCTCTAATCTTGGAACTCAGAGGGAAGGAGAGAGGTAAAAAGTAATCCAAGTGTGACGTCACCAGAAAGTGGGTAAATGATTGGTTGGTGAGTATTTATCTCTTTTTTAAGCTTAAACTCTGTGGTTTATAGTTTCTAAAGTGCGATATTCATCATCCAGAATCGGGGCAGAGGGTATTTAAGAATAATATTAATAAATTTAATTAATTACATAGAATGGGAGATCAGGTGATGTGTTGCTGCTGCAATATGTGGGAGCTGGTGGAGACCATTGATGCTCACGGCAATCACATTTGCAGTAAGTGTTGGCTGCTCGAGGAATTCCGGCTCCGTGTTGAAGAGCTGGAGTCCGAGCTTCAAACACTGAGACACATCAGGGAGGGGGAGAGTTACCTGGACTCTGTGTATCAGGAGGCAGTCACACTAAATTAGATTAATTAATTCAGATGTAGTCTGTGGCCAGGGTCAGGATGGTGTGACTAGAAGTGAGGCAGGTACGGGGATCCAGGAGGTAGTGTTGGAGGAGCCGCAGCCCTTGCTCTTGTCCAACAGGTTTGAGGCTCTTACTCCCTGTGAGGATGGGAACGGGGACTGCGGGGAGGATGAGCAACCCAGCCACAGCACCGTGGAGCGGGGGGCCATTCAAGTGGGGGGAGATAAAAGAAATGTTGTAGTGGTAGGGGATAGTATCGTTAGGGGTATAGATAGAGTTCTTTGCAGCCGAGAGCGAGAGTCCTGAAGGCTGTGTTGCCTGCCCAGTGCCAGGGTTAAGGACATCTCCTCTGGGCTGGAGAGAAACTTGGAGTGGGAGGGGGAGGATCCACTTGTCGTGGTCCATGTTGGTACCAGCGACATAGATAGGACAAGGAAGGAGGTTCTGCTGAGGGAGTTTGAGCAGCTAGGGGCCAAATTAAAAAGCAGAACCACAAGGGTAATAATCTCTGGATTACTACCTGAGCCACGTACAAATTTGGCTAGGGTAAATAAAATTAGAGAGTTAAATGCATGGCTCAAAGACTGGTGTGGGAGAAATGGGTTTTGCTTCCTGGGACACTGGCATCAGTACTGGGACAGGAGAGAGCTGTTCCGTTGGGATGGACTTCACTTGGCCAGTGCTGGGACTAGAGTCCTGGTGCATCGAATAACTAGGGCTGTAGAGAGGGCTTCAAACTAATTAGTGGGGGGGGAGGTTTTAAGAGAGCGAAAAATAAAAATGACAGCGGAGAAGGCAATAGAGCAAGGTAGCAGTGGGGGAATTAAAAACCAGAGCGTGTCAGGAAGGGACTGAATGTATAATGATAAAGGTAAATTAGTAAAAGGGGTAAAAGCAGGAATAAATTGTCAGAAAACATATTTGAAAGTTCTTTATCTGAATGCACGCAGCATTCGTAACAAAATTGACGAGTTGACGGTACAAATAACTACACATGGGTATGATCTGGTGGCCATTACGGAAACATGGCTGCAAGATAATCATGACTGGGAACTAAACATACAAGGGTATTTGACAATTAGGAAGGACAGACAGGAAGGAAAGGGAGGTGGGGTTGCTATGTTAATCAAGGATGGAATCACTGCAATAGTCAGAAATGATATTGGGTCAAAGGATCAGGATAGTGAAATAGTTTGGGTGGAGATAAGGAATAATAAGGGGAAAAAGTCACTAGTGGGCGTAGTCTATAGGCCTCCTAACAGTTGCAACTCTGTTGGTCGGAGTATAAATCAGGAAATAGTTGGGGCTTGTAATAAGGAAACAGCTATAATCATGGGGGATTTTAACTTTCATATTGAATGGACTAATCAAATTGGGCATGGCAGCCTTGAGGAAGAGTTCATAGAGTGTATTAGGGATGGGTTCCTTGAGCAGTATGTAACTGAACCAACCAGGGGGCAGGCAATCTTAGATCTAGTCCTGTGTAATGAGACAGGATTAATAAAAAATGTCCTAGTAAAGGATCGACTTGGAATGAGTGACCATAATATGGTTGAATTCCAAATTCAGTTTGAGGATGAGAGAGTTGGATCTCAAACCAGCATACTGAGCTTAAATAAAGGAGACGATGAAGGTATGAGAGCTGAATTGACTAAAGTGGACTGGGAAAACAGATTAAAGTGTAAGATGGTACAAGAGCAGTGGTCTACATTCAAGGAGATATTTCACATCTTTCAAGATAAATATATTCCACTGAGGAAAAAGGGGAGTAAAAGAAAAGACAGCCATCCATGGCTTAGTAAAGTAATAAAGGATAGTATCCGACTGAAAACAAGGGCATATAAAGTAGCCAAATCTAGTGTGAGGATAGAAGATTGGGAAGCATTTAAAAGCCAGCAAACAAGAACTAAAAGATTAATTAAGAAAGGGAAGATAGATTATGAAAGTAAACTAGCAAAAAATATAAAAACAGATAGCAAGAGTTTCTACAGCTATATAAAAAGAAAAAGGGTGGCTAAAGTGAATGTTGGTCCCTTAGAGGATGGGACCGGGAAACTAGTGGTGGGGAACATGGAGATGGCAAAGACGCTGAACAAATATTTTGTATCAGTCTTTACAGTAGAGGACACTAAAAATATCCCAACACTGGACAAACAGGGGGCAAAGGGGGGGGAGGAGCTAAACACGATTAAGATCACTAAGGAGATGGTACTCAGTAAAATAATGGGACTTAAGGCGGATAAATCCCCCGGACCTGATGGCCTACATCCTCGGGTCTTGAGAGAAGTGGCGGTAGGGATTGTGGATGCATTGGTGATTATTTTCCAGAACTCCCTGGACTCAGGAAAGGTCCCGGCAGATTGGCAAACTGCTAATGTAACACCCTTATTTAAGAAGGGAAATAGACAAAAAGCTGGAAACTATAAACCAGTTAGCCTAACATCTGTGGTTGGCAAAATGTTGGAGTCCATTATTAAGGAAACAGTAACAGAGCATTTGGATAAACATAATTTAATAGGACAGAGTCAGCATGGTTTTATGAAGGGGAAGTCATGTTTGACAAATTTGCTCGAATTCTTTGAGGATGTAACATACAGGGTGGATAAAGGGGAACCAGTGGATGTAGTGTATTTGGACTTCCAAAAGGCATTTGACAAGGTTCCACACAAAAGATTACTGATCAAGATAAGAAATCACGGGATTGGGGGTAAGATTGGCTATCTAACAGAAAACAAAGAGTTGGGATAAATGGTTCATTCTCGGGCTGGCAATCAGTAACTAGTGGTGTTCTGCAGGGGTCAGTGCTGGGACCCCAACTCTGTACAATCTATATTAACGATTTGGAGGAAGAGACCGAGTGCAACATATCCAAGTTTGCCGACGATACAAAGATGGGAGGGAAAGCAGTGAGTGAGGAGGACATAAAAAACCTGCAAAAGGATATAGACAGGCTAAGTGAGTGGGCAGAGATTTGGCAGATGCAATATAATGTTGGAAAGTGTGAGGTTATGCACTTTGGCAGAAAAAATCAAAGAGCAAGTTATTATCTAAATGGAGAGAAACTGCAAAGTGCTGCAGTACAAAGGGATCTGGGGGTCCTGGTGCATGAAACACAAAAAGTTAATATGCAGGTGCAGCAGGTGATCAGGAAGGCCAATGGAATCTTGGCTTTTATTGCAAGGGGGATGGAGTATAAAAACAGGGAAGTCTTGCTGCAGTTATACAGGGTATTGGTGAGGCCACACCTGGAATACTGCGTGCAGTTTTGGTTTCCATATTTAAGAAAATATATACTTGCTCTCGAGGCGGTTCAGAGAAGGTTCACTCGGTTGATTCCGGAGATTAGGGGGTTGACGTATGAGAAAAGGTTGAGTAGGTTGGGACTCTACTCATTGGAGTTCAGAAGAATGAGAGGCGATCTTATCGAAACATATAAGATTATGAGGGGGCTTGATCAGGTGGATGCGGTGAGGATGTTTCCACTGATGGGTGAGACTAGAACTAGGGGGCATAATCTAAGAATAAGGGGCTGCCCTTTCAAAACTGAGATGAGGAGAAACTTCTTCACTCAGAGGGTAGTAAATCTATGGAATTTGCTACCCCAGAGAGCTGTGGAAGCTGCAACATTAAATAAATTTAAAATGGAGATAGACATTTTCCTAGCAGGTAAGGGAATTAGGGGTTACGGGGAGAGGTCAGGGAAGTGGATGTGAGTCTAAATTTGGATCAGCCATGATCCTATTGAATGGCGGAGCAGGCCCGAGGGGCCGTATGGCCTACTCCTGCTCCTACTTCTTATGTTCTTATGTTCTTATTTAAAATACTATTTTAGATTGATTCTCCTCCCCTTAAAAAAAGAGCATTCCTTCTTTGCACAATCATGAATCTAGCAAAACTGAACATTAAATTAATTGCTGCTCCGCTAGACTTGGGCAGACTCTCCTGCAATCCCCATCTCAAAATTGAGTCCCACAGGATTCCCATTCTCGCTCTTCGGTCCCCACCCAGCAAAAAAACTTCACACAACTGTTGAACATAGTAATTAAAATCATTTAACTGCAGACATAACACCGGTAAATGGGACAGAGTCTCATCCTGTGTCTCATACACTGGGTAAGTTGCCACTCCACTCGTCCAATCTTGCACAAGACCGTCATGGTCAACATTCGGTTATGAGCCAATTTGAAATCCAGTTCAATCCACTCTGGACATTTAAAATTCGCCCACACTCCCTTCCAAATCCTGTTGAAGTCCAGCTGTGGGTATATACTCTGCCAAAACTCCTGACCAGCAGGTGTTTTGAATCTCCATTCTCTAAATACCTCATAGAAATCTAAGTATTACAGTTGTCAAATTGGACCAACTCTCCCCCTTTCTCCAGTACAAAGCTTGGAAAAGCAGGACGCATTTTACTTCCTTTGGAGATTTCCGCATTTATTTCTTCCATCCAATCCTGTGGCATTGCCCTCACAATCTTCTCATACATGATTCCTATTGCTTTTCCTTCTACCTCCTGATCCTCCTCCCACACCATGTCCCTCACTATCGCTTCCGGCAACCAACCTGGAATTACCTCGTATAATACATCTTTCACATATATAATACCAGCTTTTATAAAAGCTTGATTAAATAAAACCTCTCCTTCGATGTTGACCCACCTGTTCAAAAATAAGGGCTGTTCTAATAATTCCTCAGCCCCCTTGGGCATAAACTGCATACTCTTTAAAAATTGGGCCCAAGTCTCTACAACCCCCTTATAAAACCTAGGGAGAAGTTTAATCGATTTCAAAAACATATTATTGTATTCCATATACAATATCCCCTGCCCTCCTATCCCACTTCATTTTTAAAAATGCTCAAAACAACTCTTCCAAAAACTTGTATTTGACTTCTGAAGAAATCTCTTCACCCATTTGATTCTAAAGGATTTTTTCTTCAAATCCATATCTGGGAAATTGAGTCCTCCCTGATTTCTCTGTCCAATGATGGTATTGTAAGCCACCAAGGCTGGTTTCCCTTCCCTCACAGAAGCCTCTCGGATGGACTTTTCCTCCCACTCAGGAATATCCTCCACCGTCAATAAGTACCATAGCTTAGATAGCAGGAGAGCTTCTTTCCCATCTTCCCAAAATCTTTTTAATTTTCATAACCTTCAGTTCCCAATTTAATCGATCCACTTCATCCCTGTCTTTCTTGCACCCCATATGCACCCGCAGAACTTCCAAAACCTCCACCACCTTAAAGGGATATTCCCCCAACCATTCCCCCCTACCCTTTCCTGCAACCAGGCATTGGGACTTACTATCATTCACTCTGGCTCCTGAAGCTCTACAATATTCCTCCACTACATCCATAGCTTTCCTCACTGACTCCCCATTTCTCAATGTTAAAGTTGGCATCTGCATATTGGTGTATCACCGATACCAGCCCAGAACTGGGGACCACAATCCCAACTACACCTTGTTTCTTTCGCATCATGTAACCTAATGGTTCTGCTACCAATGTGTACAACAATGGGGACAGGGGACAACCCTGTCTCACTGATCTCTGTATTGGAAAATACTTGGATAAAAAACCATTACATTTAATACAGCTAAATATGTTTGAATAAAAAGTCCTTATCCACTCAATGAAATTTTTCCCAAAACCAAATGCTTCCAAAACCTTCAATAAAAACTCATGAGAGATCCTATCAAAGGCTTTCTCCTGATCTATCTTTAATACATAAGCCTCCTTCCCACTCTCTTCCATGAGCTCTATCGTGTCTCGGATTGAGACCACAGAGTCTGCGATGTCCTGGCTTATGACACCATAGGACTGAGGGTGCAAAACTATCTGCGGCAACACCTCCTTCATGCAATTTGCCATAACCCTCGCCAAGATCTTATAATCCACATTTAATAATGTGATGGGCCTCCAATTCTTCAGAACCCTTCTATCCCCTTTATTTTTTATAAGCGAAGCTTATGATACCTCTCCTCATAGATGGGGCCAGGCTTCCCTCAATTTTAATTTCCTTAAAATCTTCTAAGAGCAATGGATTAAAATCTCGAAAAATTCTTTATAAAATTTTGCACTTAGTCCATCGGACCCTGGACTTTTCCCCCCCTTCATTCCACTTATTGCTACTTTTATTTCCGCTAATCCTACTTCTTTGTCACACACGCTTCTCTCATCCTCCTTTAAACCCTCTTCAATAAAAGCAGTAACCTTCTCCATTGCCGTATTGGAAATGTCTTCTTTTGTATATAACTCTTGATAAAAGCTGCTAGCCACCTCTAAAATCGCCCCACTTTCATTAATGATCTTCTCCCCAACCTTCAACTCTCCAATTAATGAAAATCTCTGTCGCAGCTTCTCCTGCTCTAGAAAATAACTAGTGCATCTTTCGCCCTGCAATGCATCTCTAGCCTTTGCACGGAGAATGGCCCCCTTGCATTTTTCAGCTTGCAATAATTCCCACTCTTCCTTTAGCACCCGGAACTTAGTCTCAGCTCCCTTATCCACTCTGTCAACTGCTTTACAGACATCCGTAAACCTTTTGTTTAGATTCTCTTCTCGACGCCGGTTAGCTGCCGCTCTCTCTTTCCCATAACGTACCAAAAAAACTTTTACCTCAAATTTGAAATTGTCCCACCAAACTCTTCTTTCTTTCAAGAACAAAGGTTCCTTCCGAGCATTCTTTATTATATTTAAAATCCCTTCTTTATAAGCAATTTCTTTCAGGTATTGATTGTTTAAAATCCACAGCCCTGAACCGATCTTAACTCTGCTGTTCCTAATTCTAAGAACCAAAGCCGAGTGGTCACTAAAAAATACTTTCTTATAATAAATCTCCATCACCTCCGAACTTAACACTTCCCACATTAACACAAAATCTATTCGGCTCTGTTTTAAAACTTCACCCACCCAACCTGTTCTGGAGAACTCCCTTTTTATGGGGTTCCGGTCCCTCCATAAGTCTCTCAAATTTAAATTTGCCATCATTTTTAAAATCATCCCGCTGGAGTTATCATCCTTAAAGGTCATTTGGGCTGAAATGTCCATCCGAGATAAAAATACATTAAAGTCCCCCACTATACAAGGATTTTCCACCTCTGCCACTTCAGTGAATAACCCTTGAAAAAACTTGTGAGGCTTGCAATGGTCGTTCGGTGCATAGATATTAAAGAGATCGCAATTAAATTCCTCCATTTTTACCCTTAGCCATAAAAATTTCCCCTCAGTGTCCTTGTCCACCAAGGCAACGTTCTCTTTTATGGACGGACTCACCAAAACAGCCACCCCTCTACGGTTATTGTTTGCACAACTTGCAAACGCCTCTCCCTTCCAAACCTTCTGATCTCCTTCTAGGATATCCTCATCCCAAAAGGTTTCTTGCAGACACAAGTCCGTACCTTTAAAACCCTGCAACAACTGCTGCAATTTCTTCTCACCCCTCAGTCCGTTACACATTAATCGAGACCAATGTAATGGATGTGCCTCAATAAATCCGAGACTCGATGTTAGCGAAACAAAACAAGGCTTTTATTGACTTAGAAGGTAACACACAGAGGAGAATGTATCTTCCATCCAGCGGTCTGCCGTACTGGATGTGCTGCAGGCTGGGCCAGCTTACATAGGAGCCAGGTATGGGCGGAGCCCTACACACAGTACAATACAATGGAAATGAAACTGAAACCAACCACAGTCACAGGCAGAGAAATACTGATGAGTGATGAATGGAATATTTCATCACATTCACCCCTTCTATAGATTTAGTCTGTTCGGGGGTTTGATAGTCCTCTGCGACCGACGTGGCTGTTGTGGTGCCGCGGGTGTCGGCTGGGTGTCCCTGGTGGCCTCCTGGGTCTCTGCCGGGGGTGCCGCCAGGGTTGTTGAAGGGGTAGTTGGTGGGGGTACCGTTGGTCGATGTTCTTCCGGGGGTGATGAAAGAGTAGTGGGTGGGTAAGAGTTGCTGTGGTCGTTGTTGCTGCTGTTGTCGTGGTTGTTGTCGTTACCGGCTGGGGCGACGTCTTTTATGGACACGGTGTCCTCCCTTCCGTCGGCCTGCCGGACATACGCGTATTGGGGGTTGGCGTGGAGTAGGTGCACTGACTCCACGAGAGGGTCCATCTTGTGGCCCCTCACATGCCTTCGCATGAATACCGGACCTGGGGTGGAGAGCCATGACGGCATGGATACGCCTGAGGTGGATTTCCGGGGAAAGACAAGCATTCGCTCGTGAGGCGTGGCATTAGTGGCAGTACACAATAGCGACCGTATCGAATGGAGCACATCTGGGAGGACTTCCTGCCAGCGGGAGATAGGGAGGCCTTTGGTCCTTAGAGCTAGAGTGACTGCTTTCCATACTGTCCCGTTCTCTCGCTCCACTTGACCGTTACCCCGGGGGTTGTAGCTGGTGGTACGGCTCATGGCGATCCCCCTGGACAGCATGTACTGGCGTAGCTCTTCACTAATGAAGGACGCCCCCCTATCCATATGGATGTAGCTCGGCATACCGAACAGGCAGAACAGGCTGTTGAGGCATTTAATGACCGTGGCGCTGGTCATGTCTGGGCAGGGGAAGGCGAATGGGAAGCGAGAGTATTCGTCCACAATGTTCAGGAAGTAAACATTGCGGTCGACGGACGGGAGGGGGCCCTTGAAATCTAAGCTGAGCCGCTCAAAGGGCCGTGTAGCTTTGATTAAGTGGGCTCTATCTGGGCGGTAGAACCGAGGCTTGCACTCAGCGCAAGTGCGACAGTTCCTGGTCAGGGACCGAACTTCCTCAATCGAGTAGGGTAAGTTGCGGAACTTTATGAAGTGGAACAGCCGCGTGACCCCTGGGTGGCAGAGGTCATTGTGGAGGGTCTGTAGCCGATCCCCGGTGGCGCTGGCACACATCCCTCGTGAGAGGGCATCGGGGGATTCGTTAAGGGCCCCTGGCCGGTAAATGATGTCATAATCGAAGGTGGAGAGCTCGATCCGCCACCTAAGAATCTTATCATTTTTACTCTTCCCCCTCTGTTTATTATTGAACATAAACGCTACCGACTGCTGGTCGGTAAGTAGGGTGAAGCGTTTGCCGGCTAGGTAGTGGCGCCAGTGGCGCACTGCCTCCACGATGGCTTGGGCCTCCTTTTCTACGGAGGAGTGTCTGATCTCGGGCCCTTGGAGGGTCCTCGAGAAGAAAGCTACGGGCCGCCCCGCCTGGTTGAGGGTGGCCGCCAAGGCAAAGTCAGACGCATCACTTTCCACTTGAAAGGGAGTGTTCTCGTCCACTGCCTGTAGCGTGGCCCATTCAATATCCTGCTTAATGCTTTTGAAGGCGGCATGGGCCTCAGCAGAGAGCGGAAAAGAGGATGCTTTCAAGAGGGGGCGGGCTTTGTCGGAGTAGTTGGGGACCCATTGGGAATAATAAGAAAATAACCCCAGGCACCTTTTCAGGGCTTTGGGAGTGTTGGGCAGGGGCAGCTCCCGTAGGGGGCGCAATCGGTTGGGGTCTGGTCCGATTTCCCCATTCTCCACCACGCTGCCTAGTATGCAGAGGCGCGTGGTGTTGTAAACGCACTTGTCCTCGTTGTAGGTGAGGTTGAGTTTTTGTGCGGTTTTCAGGAACCTCTCGAGGTTCGAGTCGTGATCCTGCTGGTTGTGACCACAGATGGTGACGTTGTCGAGGTAGGGGAAGGTTGCCTGCAAGTGGTGGTCATCGACCATGCGGTCCATCTCCCTCTGGAAGACCGAGACCCCATTCGTCACCCCAAAGGGGACTCTGAGGAATTGGTAGAGGCGTCCGTTCGCCTTGAAGGCGGTGTACGGGCGGTCCTCTGGTCTGATAGGGAGCTGGTGGTACGCTGACTTGAGGTCGATGGTGGAGAACACCCGGTATTGGGCGATTTGGTTCACCATTTCTGATATGCGGGGTAGCGGGTAGGCGTCTAGTTGGGTGTACCTGTTGATCGTTTGGCTATAGTCGATCACCATCCATTTCTTCCCGCTACCCCTTACCACCACCACTTGGGCGCGCCACGGGCTATTGCTGCGTTCAATAATGCGCTCTTTCAGGAGCCTGTCTACCTCGGTCGCGATAAACCGCCTGTCCTCCCAGCTGTACCTCCTGCTTTTGGTCGCTATTGGCCGGCAGTTAGGGGTAAGGTTCGCGAATAGCGAAGGCGGCTTTACCTTCAGGGTAGCCAGACCACACACTGTGAGGGGCGGCTGGGACCCACCGTAATTGAGCGTGATGCTTTGGTGGTAGCACTGGAAATCCAGGCCCAAGATCACGCTCGCACATAGATTCTTCATGATTAATACTTTAAAATTATCGTATACGGTTCCGTTAATGGACAATTGTACCGTGCAGTAACCCATAATGGTTGATGTCTGGGTTTTATCAGCCATAGAGATGGTACCCCGAGTAGGGACCACCTTTAGGGAGAGTTGTACCAGTTCAGGGTGGATAAAACTTTCCGTGCTTCCACTGTCAATTAAACATTTAACCCTGCACCCGTTTACCTCGATGTCCACCATTGATTTGGATAGCGGGTGCGGCCTGGTCTGGTCCACTGTGACCGATGCCACTGTAGGGCCCTGATCGAGACAAGATGGCGTCCACGCTGTCTGCTCACAAGATGGCGGACCCCACGAGGTCGGGCAAGATGGCGTCCAAGATGGCCGCTCCCACGGCGCACACGCGGCGGTGGCGGGTTTTCCGGCGGGGTTCCCTCTGCACACCTTCCCGAAGTGCCCCTTCTTACCGCACTTAAAGCAGGTGGTGTCTTTCGCCGGGCACAGGTTTCTGGTGTGCTTCGGCTGCCCGCAGAAGTGGCAGTTGGGTCCCCGATGCGTCGCGGCTGTCGTAGGGCTTCTGGGGGGAGAGCGGGGCCCCGACGGTGTCGGTCTGCCGGGCGGGGAAGATGCTTTCCAAGATGGCGGTGCCCTTGGTGCACACGTGGCGGCGTGGACGGCGCGGGCTGAAGAGTAGGCGTCCGAGTTTCTCTGGGCCACATCCAGGGATCGTGCTGTGTCCGCAGCCTGTTTCAGGTCCAATCCCGTTTTTTCCAGCAGTCTCTGCCGGATGTAAGTGGAGCTGAGGCCTGTGATAAAGGCATCGCGAAGAAGCTCGTCAGTGTACACTGCGGCTTTTACATCTTGGCACTTGCAGTCTTTGCCAAGCGTTTTCAGGGTGCCTAGGAACTCCTCCACCGATTCCCCAGGTCGCTGTGCGCGAGTAGCGAGCAGATGCCTAGCATACACCTCATTCGTAGGCTGCTGGTAATGCGTCTTTAAGATGTCGCAGGCGGCCGGGTACGTGTCGGTGTCTTGGATGAGGGGGTAAACCCGGTGGCTTACCCAATTCCGCAGAATTCCGAGTTTCATACTCGCAGCGTCCGTAGCGTCTTTGACGGCTGCGGAATTGTCCAGGAAGAATTGCATACACATAAACCAGTGTCCGAAGCGTGCCGATGCGTCCGAAGCATGCTGGTCCAAATCCAAACGTTCGGGTTTCAAGAGTTGATCCATTGTGTTGAAAATTAAGTCAATAAAATTGATGTGCCTCAATAAATCCGAGACTCGATGTTAGCGAAACAAAACAAGGCTTTTATTGACTTAGAAGGTAACACACAGAGGAGAATGTATCTTCCATCCAGAGGTCTGCCGTACTGGATGTGCTGCAGGCTGGGCCAGCTTACATAGGAGCCAGGTATGGGCGGAGCCCTACACACAGTACAATACAATGGAAATGAAACTGAAACCAACCACAGTCACAGGCAGAGAAATACTGATGAGTGATGAATGGAATATTTCATCACAGTAATCATGGCTCCGAAGAAGGGAAGTATGCCTGATAGTCTCCCCATCATTTAACCTCTGGCCCTTTCCTCCTCTTATGCTCCTTCCCAACTTTTCGGCCAGCTGTTGCTTTTTCCTGCAGCTTCCGACTAAATTTCACCTCCTGTTTGAACCTTCCCTGCTGTTTCAGCCTCTTCCTTGCATTAAGTTTGGGCAAGGAGCTGCCCTTTCTCCCTCCTTCTGCCCCTCACTAACCTTTCCCTTTCCACATGATGCCACCCCACCCTCCACTTCCATGTCTCTGTCCCCCTCTAATTCCTCACTCTCAAGCTCTTCTGTAACCCTCTGTGCCTGCTCCCCATCATATACATAATCCTGCTCCCTGTCTCTCACAGAGAGTCTTCCTGCTATCGTGGTTTCTCCAACCGTGCCGTTCCCTTCGACCTCTGACCCTTGCTCCCTGATCCTTCTCTCTCTGGGACAATGGCGCACCTATATTGCTCCCTTCTGCCGTCTTTGGCTCACCGCTCCCATCCTGCTGCCCCTTTAAGGCTCCTGCCTCTTGCACCTTCTCCTTGTCTTGCCCCCTCCTGCTCACCGAGATATCCGACTCACTGTCTTTCTTTGGAGTACTTACATTGACCACGCACCCCGCTCCCACCCATTCTCCCCCCACGGACACCAGATTCTTTAGAGAGAGCTGAACCATATTAAGGCTCGAGTCTGCACTCGACCCTTGCTGCCCTCTGCTGTCTTTGTTCTTTTCCACTGCACTTGGCGTGTTTTCCACCATCTCCATCCTGTTCTCTGCTCTGCAATTTTCTGCCTCTTCCTGTGCTCTTTTCTCCTTCAATTTACCAGCTGTGTCCTCTGACTGCTCCGCTCCTCCGGCTGTTCCACTCACACCTCCTGCTCCTTCTCCCATCTCCTCGTCACTCATAGAGCTTCCTTCTGCCTCACACTCACAGCAGGTGGGGCCTTTGTGACACACCCCACAGCTCTCCGCCTTGCAGCTCCGAGCAATGTGTCCAGACTCGCCACAATTATAACAGTACAAGTCTGGACAGTTTCTTACAAGATGGTCATTGTCAAGACAATAATAACAAACCTTCACTTGGTTATCATGCAATACTCGGAAGTACTGCACTCCTTCCATTGTCTCGAATTTCATGCTGTACGGTAATGAATTTACCCCCTCTGGGAACTGCACCTTTACATACCGGGTGCCATCTGCTACCCGTATTCCTGGATAGTATCTCCTCTTTATTGCTGAGCAAATTTTAATGTCCCACGACTCCAACTTTTTGATTAGCACATCTGGCAAGTTTAAGAATGAGACCACCACCTCTTCCGAATATAGCAGAGATACCTCCAAGAACTTATCGCCAACTTTCAAACTGAGTAAAAGTCTTTCCACCTCTTCTCGGCCACTGACCGTCACCTCGAACCCAACATTCGGCTTTGGTCGGCAGGCAAAGCAGCTTCCCTCGCCACAGTCCTCATGTATATCATGGATAATATCCCAAGCTCGTATCTCCTTATCCTCACACTGAAACACCACCGAGTTTTCTTTTCCAAACCTCCTGGGGTCCCAGCCCATATCTTTGGGCCTTTTTCTTTCCTTTCCAACCACAGTTTCTCCCCTAATTAAATTCATCTTGGGAAAACTGTCCTCTGAGGGGCCCAGCACCCCGGACCCCTCAGCAACCATCTGGCTGTTGTTTATGGGCCAAAAAGGCCCTAAAACCTGAAAAAAAACACCACCAACTTTTTACAAACTCACTCCAACTCCCTGCAGCAAACAGGCAACCAGTAACACCTGCTCACTCCTGGCCCCTCCCACCTAGAGAGTGCTACCCACTGAGCCATGGCTGACACTTGCACATGGAGCTGGTAAAAACACCAGGAGCTGGAATTTCCTCCGTTACTCTGTCTGAAAGCAGCAGGGCAGCAGTGGAAAATGAGACTAATTCAGGCCTATGGCCACAATCCCGCCCTAACATCAATTTCCCTCCCCCCTCTCACCAGGATGACTGCTGGCTGCCCCTTTCCCTCAGCCTCATGTTTGGATCCCTTCATGGCCTTGCCCCTACCTGTTAGATCCGTGTATCTTGATGTTGTGTGTCCTTCAATAATTAGACAAGAGACTGCAGGGAACAATCAACAGGTGTTTACTGGATGAGGGTTACTCTAAAACTAAACTGTACAGATCCCTACTCAGGGTTTATATACAGGTGTGGTCACTGCCGGTACTACAGTATACAGGAGCTGTAAAAAGTAGTTCTCTCCTTAAAGGTACATACACTACAATTCCTCCCCTTTTAGATTAACAGTACCATAACATTCATTTAACAATTAAATATCAACTAATTACAATTAATACTTTTAACATGCAACATTAACTGAAAGTAGTCTATTTATAAATTCAGTCTTGGGGCGGCTTCCTGATCCTTTCTGGATAGCACCTTTCCTGAGTGTCTTGCTCTTGGTGCGGAGGCGATTCTGGCCCCCTGTCGTCGGTTGGTTCATCAGCTTCCGATGCTACTGTTTCTGGGGTAGATGCTACCTGTATGTCGGGTTCATCACCAGGTATGCGAGACATGGGGTTGACTCGTTCCTGTGACTCTAGGATCTGGTCAACATGGCGTCTCACAATGTTCTCCCCAACATCCACTTTGTACATTAGTGGCCCCTGCCGTGTGCATATCGTTCCTGGTTGCCATTTCTCTGTTCGGTAGTCGCGGGCCAAAACTGGTTGCCCTACATTGAAGCTCCTTGTCGGCTTCTCATTGATGTGCTGAAATTGCTTATTCTCAACATCTCTTCGTACATTTGGTCTGAACAAATCCAGACGAGATCTCAACCTTCGGTTAAAGAACATCATGGCCGGGGTCTGGTTGGTGACTGCATGTGTCGCATTTCTGTAGGCTAACAGGAAATTGTCCACCTTATGTTGCAGTGGAATGTCATCATCGCACATGGCCCTTACTGCTTTTTTAAAGGTTTGTACGAACCTCTCAGCCAATCCATTTGTGGCTGGATGATACGGGGCGGATGTGTAATGCCTTACCCCATTCCTTTTCATAAATCTTCGAAACTATTCGGACACAAACTGTGGTCCGTTATCAGAGCAAATCTGCTCTGGCAAGCCGTTCCTGGCAAATATGGTCCGTAGGACGGCAATAGTTTTCTCCGTGGTGGTGGAGGACATTTTGAACACCTCAGGCCATTTCGAGTGTGCATCCACGGCTATTAAAAACATTGAGTCCATGAATGGACCAGCAAAATCAATATGCACCCATTGCCATGGAGATGAGGGCTACTCCCATGGGTGTAGAGGTGCATGTGGTGGTGCATTTTGGACCTTCTGGCATCCTGAGCAGCTCTTTGTCAGGTCCTCGATTTGCTGATCGATCCCCGGCCACCACACATAAGCCCTAGCAAGGCTTTTCATTTTCACCCCTCCCAGATGGCCTTCGTGAAGCTCATTGAGCACTCTCTCCCTTAACTTGGGTGGAATTACCACTCGGGATCCACACATCAAGGTCCCCTGGCATACTGACAGCTGTTCTCTTCTGGATGAGAATGCTGGCAACAGTGAGTCGCCATGTGCTGGCCATCCCTTCACCGTCAAGTCATATACCCGAGACAGTGTCGGGTCATTTTGGGTCTCCTTCTCTATATCAGCGTTAGTTACTGGCAAGCGTTCAATTATAGTCGAATAAAATATTTCAACAGGGTCCACTGCTGGTGCTTCCTCCGCAGTAGGCAGTGGCAGGCGTGATAGCCCATCAGCGTTTCCATGCTGTTTCGTGCCCTTATACTCGATTTCATATTGGTTCGCCCCTAGAAAAAGGGACCATCTTTGTAGCCATTGCGCAGTCATCACCGGAATGCCCTTCTTTGGATTAAAGATGAAAACAAGTGGTTGGTGGTCAGTCAGCAAGGTGAACTTCTGCCCGTGCAGATAGTGGTTGAACTTTTTCACTCCCCACACTAGGCTGAGGGCCTCCCTGTCAATCTGGACGTAGTTACGCTCGGCTGGGGTTAGTGACCGAGATGCAAAGGCTACTGGCCTCTCCGAGCCGTCCGGGAATTTGTGCGACAGCACCGCTCCAATGCCATCGGGTGATGCATCACACGCCAACCGAATTGGTAGTGCTGGGTTGAAATGAGCCAACACCTCTTTTGATGTGATCAATTCTTTGCACTTCTGGAAAGCTCGTTTACATTCGTCGTTCCACTTCCATGGTACCCCCGTTTGCAGTAGGGTGTTCAGTGGGTGTAGTACTGTAGACAAATTCGGCAAGAACTTATGGTAGTAGTTCACCAGCCCGAGGAACGACCTCAGTTGTGACACATTTTCCGGTGCTGGAGCCTTGACTACTGCCTCAATCTTTTCAGGGGACTTATGTAACCCCTCTTCATCAATAGCGTGGCCACAATACGAGATCTGCCTCTGGAAAAATTTGCATTTGTGGCGATTAGCTTGGAGCCCATATTCCTTCAATCTAGTGAGCACCTGCTCCAGGTTGGCGAGATGATCACTGTAATTTTCGCACGTGACCAGGGTATCATCCAAATAACACTGGGTCCCTGGAATCCCTTGCAGGACTTGATCCATTGCCCTTTGCCAAATAGCCGGAGCTGATGCTACCCCGAACACCAGCCGGTTGTATTGATAGAGACCTTTATGAGTGTTGACCGTGAGGTACTGTTTCGAGGCTTCTTCTACCTCCATTTGCAGGTACGCCTGGGTCAGATCAATCTTAGTGAAGCATTTCCCTCCAGATAGCGAGGCGAAAATATCTTCAATCCGCAGAAGCGGCTATTGTACCGTGTGAAGGATTGGGTTCACTGTCACCTTAAAGTCCCCACATATGCGAACCTTCTTTGGTTCCCCAGGCGTATCACTCAACGACCTCTTCATTACAGGAACGATGGGTGTAGCCCACTCGCTCCAGTCCACTTTGGACAGTACTCCTGAATGTTCCAAACCTTCCAGCTCTGCTTCGACGGCTGGGCGGATCGCATAAGGCACCGCTCTGGCCTTAAAACATTTTGGGCTTGCATTTTCCTCTATTTTGATCGTCGCTGTTATGCCTTTTAGTGTTCCGAGTCCCTCCTGGAACACTTCTTGTGCGTCAGTTAGTATTTATGACAGCCGCCCAGGTGTGACGTCGTCATCCTTTTTGGCATCTACAGTCAGTGCTTGTATGGAATGCCAATCTAGCTGTATCTTCCGGATCCATTCACGTTCTAGTAGTGGTGGTCCTCCATCTGACAATACATATAGGTCCATTTTTGGTGTTTCCTTGCCGTTATATATAACGTTCACCCTTATTTTTCCTTTGGGGTAGACTTTTTGCCCCGTGTACGCCTTCAAGACAATCTCTGTATCTCTCAAGGGTATATGTGAGAATAGCCGTTAGTAGTCCCTTCGGTTTATGACTGTTAGGGCTGATCCTGTGTCCAATTCCATTTTCACTTGGACTCCGGCTGTCTTGAGCGTGACCCAGATAGTTTGGTGATCCTCCGTTTTGATTACATTATGTAGTTTCAGACAACCCAGCTCCTTGCTTCCGGAGTCTGTATCACTTTTCTGTTCGTCTGAACTACTCTCCGTCACCTTATGTACCTTCTTGTACTTCTCCTGTGGAGATTTCTTGCTGCTGGTTTTCTTTCCCGACCTGCAGACTCTTGCTATGTGTCCTACTTTTCCACACTGTCTGCACACTTTGTCCTTGAACCAGCAATCATTATGGTCGTGTGTTGTTCTGCCGCAGCGATAGTACTTCACTGTTCCGTATGACATTTCATTTGTGCCATATTCTTGTGGTCTCCATTGTATCTCTGCAGCGCCCCGTGCTGCTGCTTCGTGTGATACTGCCATGCTGAAAGCCTTGTCCAGCGTAAGATCCTTTTCTGATAGAAGCCGTTTCTGGGTTCCTTCACTTTGAAGCCCACACACAAACTTGTCCCTTAAAGTATCTGCTAGTCCCGTTCCAACCTGGCAGTGTTTCGATAGCTTGTGCAGTTCCGTTAAATACTCAGCATTGCTTTCATCTTTATGCTGGTTCCTTTTGTGAAACTTAAATCTTTCTGCTATCAGCAGCGGTGTGGGGTTTAAGTGGTCCTGGAGGATTGACACTATGTTTTCAAAATCCTTTTCCACTGGCTTCTCTGGGGTTACTAGGCTTCGCAGTAAGCCATACGTTTTTGCTCCCATTGAATTCAACAATACCAGTGCTTTCCTGTCATCTCGCACTTCATTCGCCTTGCAGTACACTTCTATGCGTTCGACACATGTCGTCCAATCTTCGACTTCATTGTCGAACGCTGTGACACTGCCACTCTTCGGCATCCCTGGGTGTGGTTAGACTGGCTCAAAATGGCGTCTCCCGCCCTCTCCCTTCATCTCCGCTGTGGCTCAAAATGGCGTCTCCCGCGCTCTCCCTTCTTCTCCGCTGCGGCTCAAAATGGCATCTCCCGCGCTTTCCTTTCTTCCCCGCTAACGCTGCTCGGCCCTTGATCACCGGCTGTGCTCTGCGTGTTTTCCTGTGCGCCGCTCTCTCTCGTTGACGCTGCTCGGCCCTTGAACACCGGCTACGCTCTGCTCTCTCTCGTTGATGCCGCTCGGTCCTTAACACCCGCTGCGCCTTGTGCGCTCTACCCTCTCTCTTCTCCCGTCGACGCCGCTCGGTCCTGAACACCGGCTGCGGCCTGTGCGCTCTACCCTCTCTCTTCTCCCGTCGACGCTGCTCGGCCTTTTTCTGTGCCGTCGGTCGGCTCTAGCCGCCGCTGTCCGGGAAGGGTCTGCGCCGTACCTGTTGCCAGCCCGTTTTGTTGGACCACCGTGACTGGAGAATCAAGCCCAGTTCTCAACAGCCTCCCCTGCGATGCTCAAGTCTCCGCTGGATGGTCGACGCCCGTGCTTCTGGGCTCGGCCTTCTTCTTTCACTGTTCTCCAGGAGCGAAACCCTGGGAGGTGATGCAGAGTTGCAGGTAGGTTTGAATCTTCTCGTCGCCAATGTTAGATCCGTGTATCTTGATGTTGTGTGTCCTTCAATAATTAGACAAGAGACTGCAGGGAACAATCAACAGGTGTTTACTGGATGAGGGTTACTCTAAAACTAAACTGTACAGATCCCTACTCAGGGTTTATATACAGGTGTGGTCACTGCCGGTACTACAGTATACAGGAGCTGTAAAAAGTAGTTCTCCCCTTAAAGGTACATACACTACACTACCTGTCTCTGAAACCCCCACTCCCTGAGCTCCATGCCTCTGACTCTGGCCTACTGTGCACCACCTCCTCCTTTACCCTGTAATTGATGGCCGTGCCTTCAGCTGCCTAGGACTCGTGATGTAGAATTCCTTACCTTAATCACTCTACCACCCGCTCCTCCTTTAAGATCCTCTTTAAAAACCCACTTCTTTCACCAAGCTTTTGGTCATCCCTCCTCTTTTCTCCATCTTTGGCTTGGTGTCCATTTCCTTTAGCTGTGCCTCTCTGAAGCACCTTTCTACATTAACAGTGCTGATAGCGTCATTATACAGCACAGAAAGAGGCCCTTCGGCCCATCGTGTCCACGCTGGCCATCAAACCCTATCTATTCTAATCCCATTTTCCAGCATTCGGTCCGTAGCCTTGTATGCTATGGCGTTTCAAGTGCTCATCCAAATGCTTCTTGAATGTTGTGAGGGTTCCTGCCTCTACCACCCTTTCAGGCAGTGAGTTCCAGATTCCAACCACCCTCTGGGTGAAAAAGTTTTTCCTCAAATCCCATCTAAACCTCATGGCCTAGAAATTCAGTATAGCCACTTTTGGGGCGGTAAAGTCGGGCGGCCGCTAAAGTTTGCGCCCGGCGCAAAGTCGCGCCCCCTTCGCCGATATTCAGTCGCATCGCCCCAAGAGGTTGCTGCTGCGCAAAAACAGGCGATGCACGACTATCTTTAGGCGCTAAGCCGGCGGTGCTGAGCGATACCCCCGAGGCCGGGCGCAGCGCAGGTGCGGCGAGTTCTTGATTGACGGCAGACACTCTGGCGCCGGTCACCTCTTAAAGGGGGAGGGTGGATTTGTTTGCCTGCCACGCCCTGCACACTGAAGCCCTCAACCTAGGCCTGACCACTTCAGCTTCACCTGTACAACGCCCAGGACTATGGAGAAGGCCAGGGAGAGAGCGCAGCGCTTCAGCGACGGTGACCTGAGGCTGCTGGTTGGCGGAGTGGAGCGCAGGCGCCATGTTTTGTTCCCAGAAGGTGGCAAGAGGCCGCTGCCCAGCGCCTACCGGAAAGCCTGGAGGGAGGTCTCAAACAGGGTGTCTTCCAACAGCGTGGTTGCCAGGACTCCTGTGCAATGCTGGAAGAAGTTCAACGACCTCACTCGGGTTGTCAGGGTGAGTACCCTTTCCAGTGTCCTCCTCATCCTTGCATGTGCACCTCACATTATGGGCAAAGGGACCTGAAAGCCCTAATGGCCAGCCCTCATCCAGCAGCTATGGGACTGGCATGAAAATCAATTGCACATTCAGCACTTTACACACTGTCCAAGCTATTCGACCATGGGAGGCATTGCAGACAAGATCAGGGCTACACACTGTACTAGCTATTCGACCATGGGAGGCAGTGCAGACAAGATCAGGGCTACACACTGTACTAGCTATTCGACCATGGGAGGCAGTGCAGACAAGATCAGGGCTACACACTGTACTAGCTATTCGACCATGGGAGGCAGTGCAGACAAGATCAGGGCTACACACTGTACTTAGAGGCCGTCCTTTCTCTTGCAGGCCAAGGTTGCGCACAACCGGCGCAACCAAACTGAGACCGGGGGAGGCCGTCCTGACCTCAAAGAGCTCTCCGACCTCGACCGGCGTGTGGAGCGCATTATGGGAGACCGGCTGATTGGCCCCGTCGCCACTGGAGATGCCGACCCTGTTCTGGGCACCAATGGTAAGGGCATCACCTTTTGGACCTCTCTCGTTCCACTTGCGCATCAGATCAGCATCCTTTGCCACTGTCCGACCAATGCAGTGAATGGCACCACTCATGCCTCCCTCGCTGCCGCCCTGTCCTCACTCTAAAGCTACTCTTGTGCCTTCCTGCTTTCAGATGGTGAATCGCCAGGTGAGGAGGCGGGCCCTCAAACTGCCACTGTCAGCCCTTCGGAAGACGAGGAGGAGGAAGAGGAAGCCGGCCCATCAGTGCCACCCTCAGCCGTGCCAGCCCATGGCGATGTAGGGGACACGTCTTCCCTGGAGGGGAGCCGGGGGGAAGGGTCGGAGGAGAGTGAAGCTCCGGGGCCCAGCGGCCTGCAGCAACGCGGGAGGGGTGGGGAAGCTCGGCAGACTTCTCCCCAGAGGGTGAGTGCGGCCTCCAGTCCTGCGATGGTCAGCGCAGAGGAGGTGCGCCTCCTAGAGGAAATGGCCGTCCAGGCTGAGCGCAGGCACACTGAGCTCATGGCTGCAGTGGGAAGGATGCCTGACTCCATAGAGTCACTGGCAAGGAGTGTGCAGGAATTCGGGGCAGCACAGGCCACGAGTCTGCAACAATTCATTGCAGCACAGGCCAGGAGTCTGGAACAGTTCAATGCAGCACAGGCCAGGAGTCTGCAGGACATCAATGCAGCACAGGCCAGGAGTCTGCAGGACATGCGGCAGCACAGGCCAGGAGTCTGCAGGACTTCGCGGCAGCACAGTCGGCTTCTAGCCAAGTGCTCAGTCGTGCCGTCCACTCACTGGCTGGTGTGATGCGGACACAGACCAGGGCCACACGGGCACTAACTGCTGCCACCCTCGCTGGATCAGCCAGGCATCGCCAGGGCACTCGCCGCGCAGCAGCAGCCCAGCAGTCTGTCCTTCAGCTGTTTGCTGCGCATGCTGCAGTGCTGGCCCGTGCGAGTGCCAATGTGTCAGGCGACCAGCGAGCACCTGCGATCTGCCAGGTTGCCACCATTCCTGCAGCCGACACTGCCACTCCGCCATTGCAGCTGCCAGGAGCTGCTGGACACACTGCTGCCGCCCAGCCAGAGTTGGAGCAGTCAGCAGCCGGCCACTCCAAGGCCAGAGCTGGTGCAGGCCGACCCCCAAGGGCATCTGCCGTCTCGCCATCTGCCCCTCAGCTGCCTTCCCCCAGCCTTGCTGCAGCCACTGGGCTCCCATTGAGGAGGAGCAGCAGGGCGGGCAGGGGCCAGGCAAGGATGCGCAAGGCATCGCCCTCGCAGGGCAAAAAGTAGAGGTATGCACAAATGCCTGGTGCTTGTTGGAAGGCCGACACTGGTGCAGTTGTTTTTGTGTAAGGCCGAGACTGGTGTCTATCTTTATTTGTGTAAGGCCGAGACTGGTGTCTTTCTTTCTTTTTGTAAGGCCGAGACTGGTAGTTTTGTGTTTTTGGAGGGGGCTTCTCCACATGAGCATGTAATGTGGGAAGGGCAGAGGTTTTCAATAAATTTTTGTTGTTAAATTGCAGTGTCCATGGTTTTTTGGTTAAGTCCTGGTTGCCCTGCTCGGCTGAGGGCTTGTGGAGCGGCTACATTCATCTGCTGACATTGGCACAAGCCAGTCCCTGAGAGGGGGCCTAGAACCGACGTTCAATAAGCCGGCGACGGGCGGCCCTTGCACTTTGTGCCTCCCTCCTGTGCTGGTCCTCCTCCTCCTCCTCCTGCTCCTCCTCCTGAGGTGGTCCTCCAATCTGTGGTGGCAGTGGCTGAGTCCTGCGGATAGCCAGGTTGTGCAGCATGCAGCAAACGACCACGAAATGGGAGACTCGCTCCGGAGAATACTGCAGGGCTCCACCGGAACGATCGAGACAGCGGAACCGTTGCTTCAGGACGCCGATTGTTTGTTCGATGATGTTCCTGGTCGCTTGATGGCTCTCGTTGTATCGCTCTTCAGCAGGGGTGCTGGGCGCACGGAGCGGGGTCATCAGCCAGGTACACGAAGGATAGCCTTTGTCCCCGATAAGCCATCCTCGTGGGCGAGGCTGTGCCTGGAACATGTCTGCCACAGAAGTCTGTCGCAGGATGAAGGCATCGTGGCTGCTGCCTGGAAAGCGGGCATTGACAGCTAGGATGAGCTGCCTGTGGTCACACACCAGCTGTACGTTCAGCGAATGGTAGCCCTTCTGGTTGCGGTAATCCTCGGCATTCTCCAGAGGTGCCCGCAAAGCCACATGCGTGCAGTCAATGGCGCCCTACACCATGGGGAAGCCCGCGAATGCTGCAAAGCCCATTGCACGCTGTTGCTGCTTGTCAAGGGCCATGGAGAAGGAGATGAACTGACGTCTCCTTTTGAAAAGGGCATTGGTCACCTGGCAGATGCAGCAATGCACGGCGAACTGGGAGATGTTGGCAATGTCCCCAGTAGCGGATTGGAAGGAGCCGGTGGCATAAAAGTTGAGAGCCACCATCACCTTCACTGCCACCGACAGAGACGTCCTGCTCCTCAGCTGTGGCTGCAGATCAACGGCAAGCAGCTGGCAGATCTCTGTGACCACCTCCCTTCTGAATCACAGCCTCCAAACACACTGCTCCTCAGACATGTTGAGATAGGAGAACTGCTGGCGGTATACCCTGGGTGGGTAAGGCCTCCTTTGCCGACGCCTGTTGCCCCCTCTCTGTCTAACCAGGGCTGCCACTCTCTCACGGCGTCTGTGAGCCCTTTGGATGTAATTGAGAAAGCCAGCGTTGACACCCATTGCAGCCCCCATAATATGCTGGCAAACAATGAGATGTCAATGAAGGCAAAAACTTTTTGAAAGCTGTGGCCTGAAGCCAGAAGTACCTGTCCGAGTGCTGGGCCAAAGCAGAAAGCTATCTACCTTGGTCTCTCTCCAAAGATCCGTTTCGCAAGAAGGTGTGCTGCAAAATGGCAGCCTTTTATATTGCAGGATGAGTGCCCTTTAATTTGCGCCCCCCGCGCCCCGCATCGGCTGAGCACCGTTCCACTTAACAGTCGCTAGGGGCGCCAGGCGCACAATGGGGCGGCGTGACTGAAGTTCCGGTTGGGGGCGCACAAAGGGCGTTGCACGAGGAAATAACGTCATGATCTGCGCGCGCAGCTGAGCACGCGCAAAGACTTTGCGCCGGCGCTAAATCTCTAGTGAAGTTGGGGCGAGGCGCAGTTCGCGCTGCGCCCGGGCGCTACCCGCCTAGCGCCCGACATCTACTCCTCCTAAGGCGCTAACGGCTGGCGCAACCAACTTAATTTCTAGGCCCATGTCCCTTATCTTGAAACTATGCCCCCTGGTTATTGACCCCTCTACTAAGGGGAAAAGTTCCTTTCTATCCACCCTATCTATGCCCCTCATAATTTTGTACACCTCAATCAGGCCCCCCTCAGCCTTCTCTGCTCTAAGGAAAACAACCCCAGCCTGTCCAGTCTCTCTTCATAGCTAAAACGCTCCAGCCCAGGCAACATCCTGGTGAATCTCCTCTGCACCCTCTCCAATGCAATCACATCTTTCCTATAGTGTGGCGACCAGAACTGCACACAGTATTCCAGCTGTGGCCTATCTAGCGTTTTGTACAGCTCCATCAAAACCTCCTTGCTCTTATATTCTATGCCTCGGCTAATGAAGGCAAGTATCCCATATGCCTTTTTAACCACCTTATCTACCTGTCCTGCTGCCTTCAGGAATCTATGTACATGCACACCAACGTCCCTCGGATCCTCTATCCTTCCTAGGGTCCTACCATTCATTGTGTATTCCCTTGTCTTGTTAGTCCTCCCAAAATGCATCACCTCACACTTTTCAGGGTTAAATTCCATTTGCCACTGTTCTGCCCATCTAACCAACCCGTCTATATCGTCCTGTAGCCTGAGGCTTCCCTCCTCGCTATTTACCACTCCACCAATTTTTGTGTCATCTGCAAACTTACTGATCATACCTCCTACATTCATACCTAGATCATTAATGTACACTACAAACAGCAAAGGACCCAGCACCGATCCCTGCGGTACACCACTGGATACAGGCTTCCAGTCACAAAAACAACCTTCGACCATCACCCTCTGCCTCCTGCCACTAAGCCAATTTTGGATCCAATGTGCCAAATTGCCCTGGATCCCATGGGCTCTTACCTTCTTGACCAGTCTCCCATGCGGGACCTTGTCAAAAGCCTTACTGTAGTCCATGTAGACTACATCAACTGCACTACCCTCATCCACACACCTAGTCACCACCTCGAAAAATTCAATCAAATTGGGTAGACATGATCTCCCCCTGACAAAGCCATGCTGACTATCCTTGATTAATCCTTGCCTCTGCAAGTGGAGACTAATTCTGTACCTCTGAATCTTTTCCAATAATTTCCCTACCACTGGTGTTAGGCTCACTGGCCTGTAATTTCCTGATTTATCCCTACTACCCTTCTTGAATAATGGTACTACGTTAGCTGTTCTCCAGTCCTCTGGCACCTCCCCTGTGGCCAGAGAGGTTCTGAAAATTTGTGTCAGAGCCCCTGCAATCTCTTCCCTTGCCTCACACAGCAGCCTGGGATACATCTGGGCCTGGGGATATATTCACTTTTAAGCCCGCTAAAACCGCTAGTACCTCCTCCCTCTCAATGATAATTTGTTCAAGTATATCACAATCCCCCTGCCTGATTTCTATGCCTACATCGTCCTTCTCCATCGTGAACACAGGTGCAACATATTCATTTAAAATCTCACCTACATCTTCCGGCTCTACACACAGATTGCCACTTTGGTCCCTAATGGGCCTTATTCTTTCCCTGGTTATCCTCTTGCCCTTAATATACTCATAAAACAACTTGGGATTTTCCTTTACTTTGCCCGCCAGTGTTTTTTCATGCCCCCTCTTCGCTCTCCTTATTTCTTTTTTAAGTACCCCCCTGCACTTTCTATACTCCTCCAGGGCTTCCACTGTTTTTAGTCCTTTGTATCTGCTAAAAGCCTCCCTTTTTTTCCTAATCCATTCTTTTATATTCCTTGACATCCAGGGTTCCCTGGGCTTGTTGGTCCCACCCTTGACCTTTACGGGAACATGTTGGCGTTTTACTCTCTCTAGTTCCTTACTGAAAGACTCCCACTGCTCTGATGTGGATTTTCCTACAAGTTGCTGCTCCCAGTCCACTTTGGCCAGATCCTGCCTTATCATATTAAAATCGGCCTTCCCCCAATTTAGAACCCTTATTTCTGGTCCATCTTTGTCCTTTTCCATGACTACCTTAAATCTCACCGAATTATGGTCACTGTCACCAAAATGCTCTCCTTTGACACTTCCACCACTTGCCCGGCTACATTCCCTAGAATTAGGTCCAGTACTGCCCCCTCTCTTGTAGGACTTTCTACATGCTGGCTCAAAAAGCTCTCCTGGATGCACTTTAAGAATTCTGCACCCTCTAAGCCTTTCACACTCTGACTATCCCAGTTAATACTGGGGAAGTTGAAATCCCCTACTATTATTACCATATTATTTCTACACTTCTCTGAGATTTGCCGAAATATCTGTTCCTCTATCTCCCCCTGACTGTTTGTGGGCCTATAGTACACTCCCAGCAAAGTGCTTGCCCCCTTTTTGTTTTTAAGTTCTACCCATATGGCCTCATTAGAGGAACCTGCTAAGATATCATCGCTCCTTACAGCAGTAATTGACTCCTTAATTAATATTGCGACACCCCCTCCTCTTTTACAACCTACTCTGTCTCACCTGAAGATTCTATACCCCGGAATATTGAGCTGCCAGTCCTGCCCCTCCCGCAACCATGTCTCTGTGATAGCTCTATTAATGCAGCCTGTTGCTGCTGTGAAGATGCCAGTGAAGAGGTGGGGTCCAAGATCCTGGCCAATTTTCCTTCTTGCCACTGCTGACCCCAGCTCACTGGGCTGCTGCTGGATGGAGACAGCCTCGTCGTAATCTTCTCTCCTTTCATAATGGCCGCAGAAACTTACTCGCGGAAGGCCTCGGCCCAGTCTGAAGCCTTCAGTAAGACATTTTCCAACCTCTTTGGGGCACTTCCACCTCCTTTAAGAGCTTCTCCCCCACCACAGCACTTCTCCCCAATGGTGGGCTCACTCCTTGTGGCAGGAACCACATTGGGAGTCCCCCCGGCATCGTTACTGACCCACGACCCAGAAAAATGGGTCGAGGTTACGGTAGGGTCACGGAGGCGGCTGGAAGGCCTACTCTGCCATTATTCACTAGCAAGGGGAGAATCCAGTCCCACGAGCTGTGGGGCTCCTTCCTGCAGGCCAACCCTGACAGCTAGGCTGGTCCCAGGGCCCCAGAAATCTGCACAATGCTGACAGGGATATGCTATAGTCAATGAAGTATTTTTGAAATGTACGGAAATGTTGCAGCCAATGTGCGCACAGCAAGGTCCCACAAACGGCAGTGAGATAAATGACCAGGTGACCTGTTTTAGTGATGTTGGTTGAGGGATAAATATTGACCAGGACACCGGGGAGAACTCCTCTGCTCTTCGAATAGTACCATGGAATCTTTTACATCCACCTGAGAGGGCAGGTGGAGCCTCAGTTTAACATCTCATTCAAAAGACGGCACCTCCGATGGCGCAGCACTCCCTCGGTACTGAACCTCTGACAGTGCAGCTCTCCCTCGGTACTTAACCTCTGACAGTGCAGCACTTCTTCAGTACTGAACCTCTGACGGTGCAGCACTCCCTCGGTACTTAACCTCTGACAGTGCAGCACTCCCTCGGAACTGAACCTCTGACAGTGCAGCTCTCCCTCGGTACTTAACCTCTGACAGTGCAGCACTTCTTCAGTACTGAACCTCTGACGGTGCAGCTCTCCCTCGGTACTTAACCTCTGACAGTGCAGCACTTCTTCAGTACTGAACCTCTGACAGTGCAGCACTCCCTCGGTACTTAACCTCTGACAGTGCAGCACTCCCTCGGAACTGAACCTCTGACAATGCAGCACTCCCTCGGAACTGAACCTCTGACAGTGCAGCACTCCCTCGGTACTTAACCTCTGACAATGCAGCACTCCCTCGGAACCGAACCTCTGACAGTGCAGCTCTCCCTCGGTACTGAACCTCTGACAGTGCAGCTCTCCCTCGGTACTGACCCTCTGACAGTGCAGCTCTCCCTCGGTACTGAACCTCTGACAGTGCAGCTCTCCCTCGGTACTGAACCTATGACAGTGCAGCACTCCCTCGGTACTGAACATCTGACAGTGCAGCACGTCTTCGGTACTGAACCTCTGACAGTGCAGCTCTCCCTTGGTACTGAGCCTCTGACAGTGCAGCACTTCTTCAGTACTGAACCTCTGACGGTGCAGCACTCCCTCGGTACTTAACCTCTGACAGTGCAGCACTTCTTCAGTACTGAACCTCTGACAGTGCAGCACTCCCTCGGTACTTAACCTCTGACAATGCAGCACTCCCTCGGAACTGAACCTCTGACAGTGCAGCACTCCCTCGGAACTGAACCTCTGACAATGCAGCACTCCCTCGGAACTGAACCTCTGACAGTGCAGCACTCCCTCGGTACTTAACCTCTGACAATGCAGCACTCCCTCGGAACCGAACCTCTGACAGTGCAGCTCTCCCTCGGTACTGACCCTCTGACAGTGCAGCTCTCCCTCGGTACTGAACCTCTGACAGTGCAGCTCTCCCTCGGTACTGAACCTATGACAGTGCAGCACTCCCTCGGTACTGAACATCTGACAGTGCAGCACGTCTTCGGTACTGAACCTCTGACAGTGCAGCTCTCCCTCGGTACTGAGCCTCTGACAGTGCAGCACTCCCTCGGTACTGAACATCTGACAGTGCAGCACTCCCTCGGTACTGAACCTCTGACAGTGCAGCTCTCCCTCGGTACTGAACCTCTGACAGTGCAGCACTCCCTCTGTACTGAACCTCTGACAGTGCAGCTCTCCCTCGGTACTGAGCCTCTGACAGTGCAGCACTCCCTCGGTACTGAACCTCTGACAGTGCAGCACTCCCTCGGTACTGAACCTCTGACAGTGCAGCACTCCCTCGGCACTGAACCTCTGACAGTGCAGCTCTCCCTCGGTACTGCCCTAGGAGTGTCAGCCTAGATTGTGGCCTCAGTGCTCTTATCTGAATAGAGTAAAGTGTTCTCTTGATGGCCCCTTCCAGGGTTAGTGATTGGGGCAGAAACTATGCCAACAATCAAGATTAGATTGGATGAAGGAAAAGGAGTTGCTGGGATCTGGGAACAGGGTGGGTAAATGTGATGAGGACTATTTGCTCGCATGGCGGGTAAACACTGAGACGGACTTGTGGAGCTGAATGGCCTGTATCCGTGTTGTAACTTTGATGTATTTCTATGTCTTGGCCACCCTTGATTCTTCAGCCAACCCACAGCCGTGTGACTCAGAGGCAAGAGTGCTGCCACTGAGTCAAGGCTGATAAAGCAAGGCCCCATCGACCTGTTCAAGTGGATATAAAAACTATCCAGGGCTCTAACCGAAGAAGATTAAGGCATTCTCCCAGTGTCCCGGCCAACATTCATCCTACAACCAACACCACCACAGCTATTTCCCTCAGTTCCTGCTTGTGGGATCTTGCTATGTGCAAATTGACGGCTGTGTTTGTTAACGATCCGCTGGCTGTGAAACGCTTTCGGAGATCCTGATCAGGTGACTATTTAAAGCAAGTTATTTCTTTCTTAATACAATAGTGTGGCAAAACCACTAAGAGACTCTTACAGTGACTTACATAATTGTCTGTAACCAATGTTATTACCTTTCAAGTTGGCTCTGGTTAAACAGAGCTAGATCGACAACATCGCGATCTGACGCGATGACGTCATCACGTGGGTCACGTGACATCCCCTTCGGCGGGAAACGTGATGACGTCATGACGTCAGAGGTAGAGGGCGGGGCCAGCCAGTCCTCGTGTGGATTGAAAGAGAAAAGACCTGTTTTGAGCTTCTCCTGTAGTTTCTTGTTTTGTAAAGTTCTTAGACAATAAATTCAGTTTGTTAACTTCCAGTAAGTTATAGATTCTTTGTTAGGAGTGCAGAGACTCCTACATTGGTGACCCCGATTCCTCGCGATCGTTTTTCGCGGTGAACGCCGAACACAGGCCTGTGATGGAGGCTAACGCAGTGGCCTTGAAGCTCCCCCAATTCTGGGAACAACAGGCGGCCTCTTGGTTTGTGCAAGCCGAGGCGCAATCTGAGCTCCGCAACATCGTTCAGGATCAGACCAGATATCTCCACGTGGTCTCCGCCCTCGAGAGCTCGACGGCGTCGAGAATCATCAGCCTGCTGGAGAGTCCTCCGACTGCTGACAAGTATGTCGCCATCAAGACACGATTGCTGCAGGTATTTGGTCTCACCAAAGCGGAGCGCGCTCGCCGTTTACTGGCTCTACCAGGGTTAGGTGACTCCAAACCCTCAGAAATGATGAGTCATATGCTGACTCTCCTGGGGTCCGAGCCCCAGTGCTTTCTGTTTCGCGAACTGTTCCTTACTCAACTTCCTGAGCAAGTACAGGCATCCCTCGCCCGAGCAGAAACTGCAGACTGCGTCGCGCTCGCCGAAGAGGCGGATAAGATTTACGCAGTCCGGCAACATCACTGCGCCCTCGCGCAACGCCCCGCCACGAAGAGCCCGGCCCCGGCTCCGACAAAGGCGCCTCCGACGACCGGTTTCTGCTACTACCACACCCGTTTCGGCCCGAAGGCCCGCTGCTGCCGCTCGCCGTGCAGTTTCGTTACCAGATCATCGAATAGACTGCCGCGAGTCAAGCACGCTGGTCCCGGTACTTCCCCCGCGGCCGTGATGGCGATCGGTGCTTCCGGGAATCTCACCTACGTAACCGACTCCATCTCCGGCCGTCGTTTTCTATGCGACACGGGGGCGCAATGCAGCATACTGCCCACCTCGGTCATAGACCTTCGCTCCGGCAGCCATGGTCCCCCTATGCGAGCGGCCAACGGGGGTTCGATCCGCACTTGTGGGAAGCGCCTCGTCCGAGTATGTTTCGGTGGACAGTTTTTCAGCTGGAATTTCACCACCGACATCCGACATGTGGCCGGTAAGGACAACGTCGTCGCCGATTGCCTATCCCGTGCCGCCGTCCAGGCCGTCCAATTGGGCATTGACTACGCACAGATGGCGGTTGACCAAGCGGACGATCCGGAGACCCAGGGTTTTCGTTCGGTTCCAAACAGCCTCCAGCCGAGGGATGTGCCTTTCCATTCCGCAGGTACCACTCTACTCTGCGACGTTTCGCTGGGTGCACCCCGTCCGATCGTCTCGTCTAAATGGCGTCGTACGATTTTCGATGCCTTACACGGCCTATCGCACCCTGGAGTGCGGGCATCGCAAAAACTGCTGGTCTCCAAATTCGTATGGAGGGGAATACGCAAAGACGTCAGAGACTGGGCGAACACTTGTGTTGTTTGCCAATGGTCCAAGGTGCAGCGCCATGTCAGAGCCCCGCTCGCCACCTTCGAGGTCCCGGAACGGCGATTTGATCATATTCACATCGACTTAGTGGGACCACTCCCACCTTCCCGGGGCTTTACGTACCTTTTGACGATGGTGGATCGCACCACGAGGTGGCCGGAGGCAGTTCCCCTGATGTCCACCACATCTGTGGACGTTGCTCGAGCTTTCGTTTCATCCTGGGTAGCCCGTTTTGGTGTCCCTGCGGATATTTCGTCGGATCGGGGGCCGCAATTTTTGTCCGAACTGTGGAACGAGGTGATTTCCGTGTTGGGCGTTAAACTCCACCGCACTACGGCCTATCACCCACAAGCGAACGGCTTATGCGAGCGGTTGCACCGCTCCTTGAAGGCGTCGCTCAGGGCCAGCCTGCTGGATGCATCCTGGGTCGACAAACTACCGTGGGTGATGTTAGGACTCCGCACGGCGCCGAAGGAAGATCTCCAGTCGTCGGCGGTGGAGATGGTTTACGGGTAACCGCTTCGAGTCCCAGGTGAATTCCTGCCGTTACCTACGCGACCATGGTCCGCGGCCACACAAAAAGAGACCCTCCGGGATGCGGCCCGCTGCTTCCGCCCAGTTCTGACCTCACGGCACAGTTTGCTTTCGGCCAATGTCCCGGGGGAGTTGTCGAAAGCCAAGTTCGTGTTTGCGCGCCAGGACGGCCATCGTACCCCGCTCGCACCGCCGTATGCCGGACCCTTCAAGGTTTTGCAGGCAGGGGACAAGAGTTTCGTGATTGACGTCGGGGGCAAACCGGATCACATCTCTGTCGATCGCCTCAAGCCTGCGCACCTGGACCTTGAACGACCGATCGAGCTGGCGCAGCCTCCGCGCCGCGGCCGGCCGCTACCACACCTGACAACGCCGTGCTGCCTACCAGTTCGCCGCCTGCTCAGCGTTTTCCCCTCCGGGAATTTCGGAGTCGGTCCAACAGACTTGTCCGACCTCCTCAGCGATTGACTCTTTTCGTTAAAGACAATTCTGGGGGGGCATATGTGGCAAAACCACTAAGAGACTCTTACAGTGACTTACATAATTGTCTGTAACCAATGTTATTACCTTTCAAGTTGGCTCTGGTTAAACAGAGCTAGATCGACAACATCGCGATCTGACGCGATGACGTCATCACGTGGGTCACGTGACGTCCCCTTCGGCGGGAAACGTGATGACGTCATGACGTCAGAGGTAGAGGGCGGGGCCAGCCAGTCCTCGTGTGGATTGAAAGAGAAAAGACCTGTTTTGAGCTTCTCCTGTAGTTTCTTGTTTTGTAAAGTTCTTAGACAATAAATTCAGTTTGTTAACTTCTAGTAAGCTATAGATTCTTTGTGAGGAGTGCAGAGACTCCTACAATAGCAAAATACTGCGGATGCTGCAAATCTGAAATAACAACAGAAAGTGCTTGAAACACACAGCAGGTCAGGCAGCATCGTGGAGAGAGAAACCGAGTCACTGGGCTGGATTTTACCAATGGGGAGCTTTTGGAGGCGGGACTCCCACTTGTCAGGTTTTAGTCCCGCCTCCATCGACTTCTGGGCAACCCACGCTATTTTCCCTTGATTGACCTTGTTAAGCCCATCCCAATGTTTACAGGGTTCCCAGGGAGTGTGTCAGTATTTACAAGGTCCCTGTGAGTGTGTCAGTATTTACAAGGTCCCCGGGAGTGTGCCAGTATTTACAACATCCCCGGGAGTGTGTCACTATTTACAGGTGGTCCCCAGGAGTGTGTCAGTATTTACAGGGGGTCCCAGGGAGTGTGTCACTATTTACAGGTGGTCCCCAGGAGTGTGTCAGTATTTACAGGGGGTCCCTGGGAGTGTGTCAGTGTTTACAATGAGTCCCCGGGAGTGTGTCAGTATTTACAGGAAGTCCCCGGGAGTGTGTCAGTATTTACAACGTCCCCGGGAGTGTGTCAGTATTTACAAGGTCCCCAGGAGTGTGTCAGTATTTATGTGGTATCTTGAGGTGGCCATAGATGGAAACGGACACCGGTTAACTCCGTAACATGGTTTAATCAACACTTGCACATAAAAGCTTCTGCCATGAGGCAGCCAAAAACAAAGAGTACAACCAGTACAGATCAGACTTAACTCAGGAGACCAATTGCCACAGCACCACCTGGTGGATCAGGTTACTCATAACCTCCCAGGTTACTACACTCCTCCCCCCTTAAGATTGCCGTATGCAATTCTTAAACAATAACCCTTACTAGGTACTACGTTTTAATTAACCAGTATGCTCTAACCATGGTTAACCCCTGACTAATTTAACAGGTTTGTATAAGTCTTTCTGGTTGCTTGCGAATCCTTTGTGAACGTCTTAATTCCACTTGTGGTGGATTCTCAGATTCATTCGCACTTGATATTGGAGTAGTCTCTGATGTTGGTTTTACTCTGTCCCGCTGTGGCCTGGCAGTGTCAGTGTCCACTGGCACCTTATAAGCCATGCTGGGTCCTGGAACAGCTTCCTCTACTGCCCTTTGTTCCATCTGAGGCAGTTCCCCCTGCTGCCGGCTGAAAAGCTGATCCACATGCCGACAAACCCCTCGACCATCCCCTAGTAACACAGAGTATGACACAGGTCCTGTAATGTCCTGGATTAGTCCTGGTATCCATTTAGGTCCATAGCCGAGGTTCCGGGTGTACACAGAGTCCCCTATGGCGAAATGGCGAGCTTTAGTATGTTTGTCATGGTACGCTTTTTGGTTTGTTTGTTTTGTCTCAACCTTGCTTTTGAGATCTGGGTGTATCAGGTCTAACGTGCACCGCAACTTTCTCCCCATCATCAACTCAGCCGGAGAAAGCCCCGTGGTAGCTTGGGGTGTTATACGATAACTAAACAAGGCTCTATTGAGCTTGGTCTCCAGGGTGTCACCTGAGCTCTTCCTCATGAGCTCCTTAAAAGTCTGCACGGCTCGCTCGGCTAACCCATTTGAGGCTGGGTGATATGGAGCCGAGGTGAGATGTGTGATTCCATTCCTTACCATGAATTATTTGCTCCCTTCACTAACAAAACACTGTGCATTGTCGGATACAATCATTTCAACCGGGCAGCACGGTGGCATAGTGGTTAGCACTGTTGCCTCACAGCGCCAGGGACCTGGGTTCAAATCCGGCCTCGGGTGACTGTCTGTGTGGAGTTTGCACATTCTCCCCGTGTTTGCGTGGGTTTTCTCCGGGTGCTCCGGTTTCCTCCCACAGTCCAAAGATGTGCGGGTTAGGTTGATTGGCCATGATAAAAAAAATTGGCCCTTAGTGTTAGGGGGGATTAAATACATGGGGTTACGGGGATAGGGCTTGGGTGGGATGGCTGTCGGTGTAGGGATCGGGTGCTAGGGTTTGGATGATCAGCCATGATCTCGTTGAATGGCGGAGCAGGCTCGAAGGGCCGAATGGCCTATTCCTGCTCCTATCTTCTATGTTTCTATGTTTCTGGAATACCATGCGTGCTGAAGCTGTTCCTGAGACAATTCAGTGTGGCATCAGTCATTGCAGAGCTCACTGGATAAATGTCGATCCACTTTGAGTGAGTGTCTACCAGCACCAAAAACATTTTGCCCCTAAAAGTTCCCGCATAGTCTATGCGAATTCTCCTCCAGGGTTTGCTGGGCCACTCCCAGGGATGGAGTGGTGCCCCGGCAGGTGCTTTCCTCTGTTCCTGACATATAGTGCATGACTTTACCTTTGACTCAATTTCAGCATCCAAGTTAGGTCACCACAGGTAGCTCCTAGCCAGTCCTTTCATTCAAGTCATTCCTGGGTGTGATTGATGCAACTGTTCCATCAAAGTAGAGCGTCCCCGCTCTGGGACTATGATGCGTGCTCCCCATAGCACACATCCATCTTGGACACTGAGCTCGTGCTGTCTCTGTCTGTACGGCGCGAACTCCGGTCCCTCACGGTGATCTGGCCAGCCTTTCAACACATACTCACGGACCCTTGACAGAACGGGGTCCTTGGCTGTCCAGCCCTGGATTTGTGCTGAAGTCATCAGGGGACTGATCTCTTGATCCAGCATCAGGACGAGCTCCTCAGGGGAAGTACTGCGAGGAGATTTTGAGAGGGGCAGGCGGCTGAGAGCATCCGCGTTACCGTTTTCCTTGCCGGCTCTGTACGTGATCACATATTCATAGGCTCTTAGTATTACTGCCCATCTCATTATTCTCTGTGATGCCATTTGAGGCACCGCTTTCATCTCATTCAGTAAGCTAATAAGAGGCTTGTGGTCAGTACTAATTACAAACTTCCTCCCATATATGTACTTATGGAATTTCTTTACTCCAAATATAATGGCCAACCCCTCTTTATCAAGCTGCGAATACTTCTTTTCCGCAGCTGTGAGCGTGCGTGAAACAAACCCGATGGGCCTTTCCGCTCCATCTGGCATGCGGTGGGCCAACACTGCCCCACTCCATAGGGTGATGCGTCGCAGGACATTATCAGCTCCTTCTTCTCATCATAATGCACCAACAGCCTGCTGGACTGAAGTAGCTCCTTTGACTGCTGAAATGCTTTCCTTACTCTGGCCCCCAACGCCATGGCTCCTCCTTTCTCAGCAGTTTGTGCAGGGGTGCCAGCAGCATCGATAAGTTTGGAAGAAACCGGTTATAATAATTCAGGAGCCCTAGATAGGCTTTCAGTTCAGCCACTGAGGTGGGTGCCACTGAGGTGGGTGCAGGTGCATCCTGCACTGCCCGCACTTTCCCTGGTAATGGATGGAGGCCTGTGGCATCCACCCGATGTCCTAGGAATGTAACTTCCTTCTCCATGAAACTACACTTACTCCGTTTCAGGCGTAGCCCCGCCTCTTCCAGCCGCTGTAGCACTTTGTCCAGTGTTTTTAAGTGATCCTGATCGTCACTTCCTGTTAGCAGAATATCATCTAAGTACACGGCCACCTTTGGAATGCCCTGCAGAATGCCCTCCATAGTCCGTTGGAATATTGTTGGGCTAGAACTGACACCAAATGGTAACCTGGCATACGTGAACAGCCCCTTGTGCGTGTTCACCGTGACAAACTTTTTTGATTCTTCATCTAGCAATATCTGCTGATACGCATGACTCATGTCCAGTTTGCTAAATCTTTCTCCCCCAGCGAGCGATGTTAACATGTCCTCCATTCTCGGAATGGGGTACTGTTCCAGTGATGATACTCTGTTCACTGTTAACTTATAGTCACCACACACCCTTACGTTACCGTCGGGCTTCAATACCGGGACTATTGGTGCCGCCCAGTCTGAAAATTTCACTGGTTCTATTACTTTGTCCCTTAGCAGGCGATCTAGTTCCGCCTCAACCTTGGTTTTACTTGCAAAAGGTACCGACCTTGGTTTAAAGAAACGAGGCGTGGCATCACTGGCTACATGAATCTTTGTAAGAAGTCACACAACACCAGGTTATAGTCCAACAGCTTTATTTGAAATCACAAGCTTTCAGAGCGCTGCTCCTTCTTCAGGTGAAGTGGAGAAATGCATAAAGACACAGCTTATATAGTCAGAGAATCATGTCACATGTTTACAGGTCTGCTTTCTTGCATCTCTGTAGAAACTTGATGTCTGTGTCGATATGCACGATCTTCTTGGAGATCCTCTCCACTTTGAGCCGGCAGTTTGTGGTGTCGATAGTAGCCATGGTGTGGAGATGCCGGAGTTGGACTGGGGTGGACAAATGTAAGAAGTCACACAACACCAGGTTATAGTCCAACAGCTTTATTTGAAATCACAAGCTTTCGGAGCGCTGCTCCTTCTTCAGGTGAAGTGGAGAAATGCATAAAGACACAGCTTATATAGTCAGAGAATCATGTCAGATGTTTACAGGTCATAAGCTGTGTCTTTATGCACTTTGTGTACTTCTCCCTCCCCCCTTTTGCATGCTTTGCCCCTTTAGCACTGCTTCTCTCACTCACTGCCCTTTTACAGGCTTTCTTTAAGTGCCCTACTTTTCCACAATTGTGGCACTTTGCCTTTGCAAACCTGCAGTCCTTTGCATAATGGCTCATCCCGCCACATCGGTAGCAATCCCCAACCCCGACTGGTGGACTTTTCGCGCCAGCTTCCATCTTGAAAACAGCTCCTCCCACTGGTTTACTCCATTTCTCCTTGCTCATACTGTTTAAGTCCTTAATGTCCTTGTTAGCCGTCTCCATGGCTTGTGCTTTTTTAAGTGCCGTCTCAAACGTTAATCCTTCTTCTGACAGCAACCTTTGCTGAATACTGTCGTCGTTAATTCCACATACTAGTCTGTCCCTTAACATGACTGTGAGCGCATTTCCAAGATTACGGTCCTGTGCGAGCTTCCGAAGCTCCTCCACACACTCAGTAACGCTTTCTTCCAGCCTCCTAATCCTCGAATTGAATTTCCATCTCTGTACTATTTCACTAGGTTTCGGATTGAAATGATTCTTTAGTAGACTCACCAACTCGTCAAAAGATTTTTCTCCTGGCCGCTCCGGGCTCAGCAGATTCCTCATCCGTGTATAGGTTTGCGCTCCCACACAACTCAGTAAAATGGCCCTTTTCTTTTCAGCACTGTCCACCTCGTTTGCCATAAAGAAATGGCTCAGTATTTCAATATACTCCTCCCAAGACTGCGATTTGCTGTCAAAAGGTGCCACGGAGCCTACCGTTCCTGCCATCCTTGGAGTCCAGTCACTTCAGCCAAAAAATCAAACTCCGTTTCGACTCCCGCGGCCTAGCCTCGTGCTTTTCCGACTAGTTTGCTAATCAACCCGAGCACCTCTTCCGAATACTCCCTAACTATGACTGATCCACCAAAATTTTCCGTCCTTTATTCTCATCGCCATATGTGGTATCCTGAGGTGGCCATAGATGGAGACGGACACCGGTTAACTCCGTAACATGGTTTAATCAACACTTGCACATAAAAGCTTCTGCCATGAGGCAGCCAAAAACAAAGAGTACAACCAGTACAGATCAGACTTAACTCAGGAGACCAATTGCCACAGCACCACCTGGTGGATCAGGTTACTCATAACCTCCCAGGTTACTACAATTTACAAGGTCCCTGGGAGTATGTCAGCATTTACAAGGTCCCTGGGAGTGCGTCAGTATTTACAAGGTCCCCGGGAGTGTGTCAGTATTTACAGGAGGTCCCTGGGAGTGTGTCAGTATTTACAGGGGGTCCCCGGGAGAGAGTCAGTATTTACAGGAAGTCCCTGGGAGTGTGTCAGTATTTACAGCGGCTCCCCGGGAGTGTGTCAGTATTTACAAGGTCCCCAGGAGTGTGTCAGTATTTACAACGTCCCCGGGAGTGTGTCAGTACTTACAAGGTCCCTGGGAGTGTGTCAGTATGTACAAGGTCCCTGGGAGAGTGTCAGTATTTACAAGGTCCCTGGGGGTGTGTCAGTATTTACAAGGTCCCTGGGAATGTGTCAATATTTACAGGAGGTCCCTGTGAGTGTGTCATTATTTACAAGAGGTCCCCAGGAGTGTTTCAGTATTTAAACAGGGTCCCGGGGCATGTGTCGTATTTACAAGGTCCCCGGGAGTGTGTCAGTATTTACAGGGGGTTCCCGGGAGTGTGTCAGTATTTACAGGGGTCCCCAGGAGTGTGTCAGTGTAGTAACCTGGGAGGTTATGAGTAACCTGATCCACCAGGTGGTGCTGTGGCAATTGGTCTCCTGAGTTAAGTCTGATCTGTACTGGTTGTACTCTTTGTTTTTGGCTGCCTCATGGCAGAAGCTTTTATGTGCAAGTGTTGATTAAACCATGTTACGGAGTTAACCGGTGTCCGTCTCCATCTATGGCCACCTCAAGATACCACATATGGCGACGAGAATAAAGGACGGAAAAGTTTTGGTGGATCAGTCATAGTTAGGGAGTATTCGGAAGAGGTGCTCGGGTTGGTTAGCAAACTAGTCGGAAAAGCACGAGGCTAGGCCGCGGAAGTCGAAACGGGGTTTGATTTTTTGGCTGAAGTGACCGGACTCCAAGGATGGCAGGAACGGTAGGCTCCGTGGCACCTTTTGACAGCAAGTCGCAGTCTTGGGAGGAGTATATTGAAATACTGAGCCATTTCTTTATGGCAAACGAGGTGAACAGTGCTGAAAAGAAAAGGGCCATTTTACTGAGTTGTGTGGGAGCGCAAACCTATACACGGATGAGGAATCTGCTGAGCCCGGAGCGGCCAGGAGAAAAATCTTTTGACGAGTTGGTGAGTCTACTAAAGAATCATTTCAATCCGAAACCTAGTGAAATAGTACAGAGATGGAAATTCAATTCGAGGATTAGGAGGCCGGAAGAAAGCGTTACTGAGTATGTGGAGGAGCTTCGGAAGCTCACACAGGACTGTAATTTTGGAAATGCGCTCACAGTCATGTTAAGGGACAGACTAGTATGCGGAATTAACAACGACAGTATACAGCAAAGGTTGCTGTCAGAAGAAGGATTAACGTTTGAGACGGCACTTAAAAAAGCACAAGCCATGGAGACGGCTAACAAGGACATTAAGGACTTAAACAGTATGAGCAAGGAGAAATGGAGTAAACCAGTGGGAGGAGCTGTTTTCAAGATGGAAGCTGGCGCGAAAAGTCCACCAGTCGGGGTTGGGGATTGCTACCGATGTGGCGGGATGAGCCATTATGCAAAGGACTGCAGGTTTGCAAAGGCAAAGTGCCACAATTGTGGAAAAGTAGGGCACTTAAAGAAAGCCTGTAAAAGGGCAGTGAGTGAGAGAAGCAGTGCTAAAGGGGCAAAGCATGCAAAAGGGGGGAGGGAGAAGTACACAAAGCGGGCAAATTACATACAAGAGGAGGAAGAGTCTAGTGAGTCTAGTGAGGAGGTTTTCACTGTATACAGTATAGACACTTCAAGGCCCAACGTACCCCCTCTCACTCAGTATTTGATAGTGAACGGAGGTCAAGTAAAGTTTGAGATTGACACCGGATGTAGTGTAACCATAATGTCGCAGACTGAGTACACCAAGCTATGGGGGGAAGCAAAAGTACCAGAGCTAGGTACATGCCCCATTAGTCTCAAAACCTACACAGGACAGAAGGTGGACATTTTGGGGGCGGCCAAAGTACAAGTGGAACACAAAGGAGTCACCAAAGAGCTTATGGTGGTAGTGGTAGCAGGGTCAGGGCCAAACCTGTTAGGGCGAGGGTGGATCAGTGAGTTGAGTGTGTACTGGCAGGCAATGAAAAAAATGGAGGACAGTACAGAGGCACTGCAAGAAGTGCTGATGAAGCATGAGTTAGTGTTCAAGGACGAACTGGGCACCTTAAGGGGAGCCACTGCCAAGATTCATGTAGCCAGTGATGCCCGCCTCGTTTCTTTAAACCAAGGTCGGTACCTTTTGCAATGAAAACCAAGGTTGAGGCGGAACTAGATCGCCTGCTAAGGGACAAAGTAATAGAAGCAGTGAAATTTTCAGACTGGGCGGCACCAATAGTCCCGGTATTGAAGCCCGACGGTAACGTAAGGGTGTGTGGTGACTATAAGTTAACAGTGAACAGAGTATCATCACTGGAACAGTACCCCATTCCAAGAATGGAGGACATGTTAACATCGCTCGCTGGGGGAGAAAGATTCAACAAACTGGACATGAGTCATGCGTATCAGCAGATATTGTTAGATGAAGAATCAAAAAAGTTTGTCACTATTGTTAAGTCCGTGAATGATTGAGACACGGACTAGCAGGAGAGAAAACAAACAGATCTTTACTGGTGAAAGGCAATAACGAAACTAAACAACAGAGGCTCTCTAGCGCCTTTTATACAGGGGTGGTGACTGCCGGTACTGCAGTCTGAGACCAGTTATTCTCTTAAAGGTACATACACAACAATTCCTCCCCTTTTAGATAAACAGTACATAACATTCATTTAACAACTAAATGATAACGAATTACAATCACAATTACTGTTACTAGATACAGTGGTTAAGTTTAAGCAATTATAAGTTCAGTCTTTGAGGAGGCTTCCTGAATCTCTCTGGATAACGCCTCTTTGGGGTAACAGGTTCTTCTGGCAATGTTGAGTCAGAATCAATGTCGTTGTTTGGTTCATCTGCTTCCAATATTACCGGTTCTGCGGTAGCTGCAATTGGAACGTCGATTTCATTACCAGGTGTATCAGATCGTGGTGTGGAGTTGACGTTCTCCAGTGACTCTAGAATCTGGTCAGCATGGCGTCTTACAATGCTCTCCCCAACGTCCACGGTATACATGAGAGGTCCTTGTCATGTACAAATCGTTCCTGGCTGCCATTTCTCAGTGCGGTAGTCCCGGGCCAAAACTGGTTGACCTATCTTAAAACTCCTGGTCGGCCTTTCATTCATATTCTGAAACTGCCTGTTCTCCACATCTCTTCGGACGTTTGGCTTAACCAAATCCAAGCGGCATCGTAGCCTTCGATTGAAGAACATCATGGCTGGAGTTTGGTTGGTTACCGCATGTGTCGCATTCCGGTAGGCAAACAAGAAGTTGTCCACCTTGTGTTGTAAGGGTATATCTTCATTACACATTGCCTTGATAGCCTTCTTGAATGTTTGGACAAACCTCTCGGCCAATCCATTAGTGGCTGGATGATATGGGGCAGATGTGTAATGCTTAACACCATTGTTCTTTAAGAACTTCCGGAACTCTTCAGACACAAACTGTGGTCCATTGTCAGAGCAAATCTGTTCAGGCAGCACATTCCTGGCGAATATGGTTCGTAAAACTGTGATAGTTTTTTCCGTGGTGGTTGAGGACATTTTTATTACCTCTGGCCACTTTGAATGTGCATCCACCGCAATTAAAAACATCGAGTCCATGAAGGGACCAGCAAAATCAATGTGCACCCTTTGCCATGGAGATGAGGGCCACTCCCATGGATGCAGAGGAGCTTGTGGTGGGGCGTTTTGGACCTTCTGGCATCCTGTACAGCTCTTGGTCATCTCTTCGATTTCTCTATCGATTCCCAGCCACCACACAAACGCTCTGGCTAAGCTCTTCATTTTTACCCCACCCAGATGACCCTCATGAAGTTCATTGAGCACTCTATCCGTCAACTTATGTGGAATTACTACTCTGGATCCACACATCAAGGTTCCTCTGCACACTGACAGCTGTTCTCTTCTCGGCGAGAATGCTGGCAGCAGTGGTTTGCCATGTGCTGGCCATCCTTTCACCGTTAAATCATAGACCCGTGATAGTGTCGGGTCATTCCGTGTTTCCTTTTCTATGTTTGCATTCGTCACGGGAAGACATTCGACTATGGTCGAGTGGAATAACTACATTGGATCCACTGCAAGGTCTTCTTCTTCCACTGTCGGCAACGGTAGACGTGACAATCCATCAGCATTTCCATGCTGTTTAGTTCCTTTGTACTCGATGTCATATTGGTGTGCCCCTAGGAAAAGGGATCATCTCTGCAGCCGTTGTGCTGTCATTATCGGTACGCCCTTCTGAGGGTTGAAAATGGAGACAAGAGGTTGATGATCGGTTAGTAGAGTAAATTTTTGACCGTGCAGATAGTGATTGAACTTCTTCACCCCCCACACTAGGCTGAGGGCCTCTCTGTCAATCTGGGCGTAGTTACACTCGGCAGAAGTTAACGAGCGTGACGCAAAAGCTATCGGCCTCTCCAAACCATCAAGGAATTTATGTGACAGTACCGCCCCAATGCCGTAGGGAGACGCATCACACGCCAGCCTGATTGGCAGTGCTGGGTTGTAGTGAGCCAATACTTCCTTTGAAGTGATTAAGTCCTTACCCTACCGAAAAGCACGCTTACAATCATCGCTCCATTTCCATGCTACCCCCGTTCGTAGCAGGGCGTTCAGTGGGTGCAGAATTGTCGACAAATTCGGCAAAAACTTATGATAGTAATTCACTAACCCGAGGAATGACCTCAGTTGCGACACATTTTCAGGTGCTGGGGCCTTAACAACCGCTTCAATTTTGTCAGGGGACTTATGTAACCCCTCTTCATCAATCACGTGGCCACAATACGATATCTGTTTCTTAAAAAATTCGCACTTGGTGCGGTTGGCTCGCAGCCCATGTTCCCGTAGTCTAGTGAGCACCTGTTCTAGGTTGTTAAGGTGTTCACTGTCATCTTCACCTGTTACAAGGATGTCGTCCAAGTAACACTGAGTCCCCGGAATCCCTTGCAGGACTTGTTCCATCACTCTTTGCCATATCACCGGAGCCGATGCTACTCCGAATACCAATCGATGATACTGGTAAAGACCTTTGTGAGTGTTTATCGTGAGATACTTCCTAGAGGACTCTTCAACCTCCATCTGCAAATATGCTTGTGCCAGGTCAATTTTTGTAAAACGCTTTCCTCCAGACAGCGAGGCGAAGATGTCTTCTATCCTTGGAGGAGGATATTGTACTGTGCGAAGGACAGGGTTCACCATCACCTTGAAATCCCCACAGATGCGAATCTTCCTTGGCTCTCCGGACTTATTGCTTAACGTTTTCTTCATGACAGGAACGATGGGTGTCGTCCACTCGCTCCAGTCGACCTTAGACAACACGCCCGCCTTCTCCAGATTCTCCAGCTCTGCCTTGACAGCTGGGCGAATTGCATATGGTACCGGTCTCGCTTTGAAAAACTTGGGAACTGCATTCTCTTCTATTTTTATCGAGGCGGTTACGCCTTTAAGCGTGCCCAGTTCTTGTTGAAATACCTCTTTGGCGTTAGCTAAGATTGTTGACAATCGTCCAGGAGTGACGTCTTCATCTTTTTTACCGTCCACCGTCATTGCATGAATGGAATGCCAATCTAAGTTTATCTTCCTGATCCATTCCCATCCCAATAACGGTGGTCTACCATTTGGCAGTATGTAGAGATACAATTTCCGTATTTTCTTGCCATTGTATTCGACAGGCACCCTTATTTTTCCTCTGGGGTATACTTTTTGCCCTGTATACGTTGTCAAGATGATGGATGTCTCTCTCAAGGGTATGTGTGAAAATAGCCGCTCGTAGTCTCGTCGATTCATGACGGTTAGCGCTGATCCTGTATCCAATTCCATTTTAACTTGGGACCCTGCTATCGTGAGGGTGACCCAAATGGTTCGGTGATCCTCTTTTGCGATTACATTGTGAAGTTTGAGACAGCTTAATCTCCTGTTCTCGGATTCACTATCACTCATCTGGTCTTCGGAACTACTGTCCGTCATCTTTTGTACTTTCTTGTACGGTTCCTTAGTAGCCTTTGTGTTGTCGCTGGTCTTCTTCCCAGACCTACAAACTCGTGCAATGTGTCCAATCTTCCCGTATTGTCTGCATATTTTGTCTTTGGACCAGCAGTCCTTCTGGTCATAGTTAGTTCTGCCGCAGCGATTACATTTTGCAAATCCCCGTGTCATTTCGTGGGTGCCATATTCCTGTGGTTTTTGTTGAATTTCTGCAGCTCCCCTGGCTGCTGCTTCATATGATACTGCCACGCTGAAAGCCTTATCTAGCGTCAGCTCTTTTTCTGCGAGTAACTTCTTCTGTGTTCCTTCACTCAGGAGTCCACAGACAAATTTGTCCCGTAGGGTATCTGCCAGTCCTGCTCCGAACTGGCAGTGCTTTGATAGCTTGCGTAGTTCCGTAAGATACTCAGCATTGCTCTCATCTTTGTGCTGAGTTCTCCTGTGGAATTTAAATCTTTCTGCTATCAACAGCGGTGCAGGATTTAAGTGTTCCTGTAGAACAGCAACAATTTCGTTAAAACTCTTCGCCTTCGGTTTGGCTGGAGTAATCAGATCCCGCAATAGGCCGTACGTTCGAGCGCCCATTAAGTTTAGCAATATCGATGCCTTTTTCCCCTCCGCTATTTAATTTGCCTCAAAATATACCTCGACTCTTTCCACATACGTGGTCCAGTCCTCTAATGTATTATCAAAAGCAGTGATGAAGCCAGTCTTCGGCATCTTGCAAATCTAAAATGGCGCCTCCCGCGCTTTGCCTTCTTCCCCGATTTAACAAAATGGCGCCTCCCGCGCTTTGTCTTCTTCCCCGCTGTTGTTAGCGCTGCTTTCCACGGTTTCCTGCGCGTTAAATATTGATTCTTTTTCTTTTATTATTTTCCCGTCGTGGAGCGGACCCTCTGGGACACTTCCCTCCCTCTTCTTAGGGCCGAACGCTGCCCGGCTTCGAAACACCGGCTGCGCCCTGTGTGCTCCACCCTCTCTCTCTCTCTTTGCTTCCCGACTCGCTGCCCGGCCCCGTTGAAAGGCCACCCGATCGAGCTTCAGCCCGCCGCAGCCCAGGAAGGATCAGAGCACTACCTGCCACCAGCCCGATTAGCTGGGAAACCACGGACCGAGGAACCCAGCCTGGCTCTGGACAATCTCTCCTGCAAGTTTTGAACCCGATGATTGACGGTCGACGCCCGTTTCTCGAGTTTCAATGGACTCTATTTTTGTTTTCTTCTGGCTCCGACCTTCAACAATGTCGTCGGAGCTGCTGCCGAGTTGCAGGTAAGTTTGTTTCTTACTCGTCGCCAGTGTTAAGTCCGTGAATGATTGAGACACAGACTAGCAGGAGAGAAAACAAACAGATCTTTACTGGTGAAAGGCAATAACGAAACTAAACAACAGAGGCTCTCTAGCGCCTTTTATACAGGGGTGGTGACTGCTGGTACTGCAGTCTGAGACCAGTTATTCTCTTAAAGGTACATACACAACAACGGTGAACACGCACAAGGGGCTGTTCACGTATGCCAGGTTACTATTTGGTGTCAGTTCTAGCCCAGCAATATTCCAACGGACTATGGCGGGCATTCTGCAGGGCATTCCAAAGGTGGCCGTGTACTTAGATGATATTCTGCTAATAGGAAGTGATGATCAGGATCACTTAAAAACACTGGACAAAGTGCTACAGCGGCTGGAAGAGGCGGGGCTACGCCTGAAACGGAGTAAGTGTAGTTTCATGGAGAAGGAAGTTACATTCCTGGGACATCGGGTGGATGCCACAGGCCTCCATCCATTACCAGGGAAAGTGTGGGCAGTGCAGGATGCACCTGCACCCACCTCAGTGACTGAACTGAAAGCCTATCTAGGGCTCCTGAATTATTATAACCGGTTTCTTCCAAACTTATCGATGCTGCTGGCACCCCTGCACAAACTGCTGAGAAAGGAGGAGCCATGGCATTGGGGGCCAGAGCAAGCGAAAGCATTTCAGCAGTCAAAGGAGCTACTTCAGTCCAGCAGGCTGTTGGTGCATTACGATGAGAAGAAGGAGCTGATAATGTCCTGCGATGCATCACCCTATGGAATGGGGGCAGTGTTGGCCCACCGCATGCCAAATGGAGCGGAAAGGCCCATCGGGTTTGTTTCACGCACGCTCACAGCTGCGGAAAAGAAGTATTCGCAGCTTGATAAAGAGGGGTTGGCCATTATATTTGGAGTAAAGAAATTCCATAAGTACATATATGGGAGGAAGTTTGTAATCAGTACTGACCACAAGCCTCTTATTAGCTTACTGAATGAGATGAAAGCGGTGCCTCAAATGGCATCACAGAGAATAATGAGATGGGCAGTATTACTAAGAGCCTATGAATATGTGATCACGTACAGAGCCGGCAAGGAAAACGGTAACGCGGATGCTCTCAGCCGCCTGCCCCTCTCAAAATCTCCTCGCAGTACTTCCCCTGAGGAGCTCGTCCTGATGCTGGATCAGGAGATCAGTCCCCTGATGACTTCAGCGCAAATCCAGGGCTGGACAGCCAAGGACCCCGTTCTGTCAAGGGTCCGTGAGTATGTGTTGAAAGGCTGGCCAGATCACCGTGAGGGACTGGAGTTCACGCCGTACAGACAGAGACAGCGCGAGCTCAGTGTCCAAGATGGATGTGTGCTATGGGGAGCATGCATCATAGTCCCAGAGCGGGGACGCTCTACTTTGATGGAACAGTTGCATCAATTGCACCCAGGAATGACTAGAATGAAAGGACTGGCTAGGAGCTACCTATGGTGACCTAACTTGGATGCTGAAATTGAGTCAAAGGTAAAGTCATGCACTATATGTCAGGAACAGAGGAAAGCACCTGCCGGGGCACCACTCCATCCCTGGGAGAGGCCCAGCAAACCCTGGAGGAGAATTCACATAGACTATGCGGGACCTTTTAGGGGCAAAATGTATTTGGTGCTGGTAGACGCTCACTCAAAGTGGATCGACGTTTATCCAGTGAGCTCTGCAACGGCTGATGCCACACTGAATTGTCTCAGGAACAGCTTCAGCACGCATGGTATTCCAGAAATAATTGTTTCCGACAATGCACAGTGTTTTGTTAGTGAAGGGAGCAAAGAATTCACGGTAAGGAATGGAATCACACATGTCACCTCGGCTCCATATCACCCAGCCTCAAATGGGTTAGCCGAGCGAGCCATGCAGACTTTTAAGGAGCTCATGAGGAAGAGCTCAGGTGACACCCTGGAGACCAAGCTCAATAGAGCCTTGTTTAGTTATTGTATAACACCCCAAGCTACCACGGGGCTTTCTCCGGCTGAGTTGATGATGGGGAGAAAGTTGCGGTGCACGTTAGACCTGATACACCCAGATCTCAAAAGCAAGGTTGAGACAAAACAAACAAACCAAAAAGCGTACCATGACAAACATACTAAAGCTCGCCATTTCGCCATAGGAGAATCTGTGTACACCCGGAACTTCGGCTATGGACCTAAATGGATACCAGGACTAATCCAGGACATTACAGGACCTGTGTCGTACTCCGTGTTACTAGGGGATGGTCGAGGGGTTTGTCGGCATTTGGATCAGCTTTTCAGCTGGCAGCAGGGGGAACTGCCTCAGATGGAACAAAGGGCAGTAGAGGAAGCTGTTCCAGGACCCAGCATGGCTTATAAGGTGCCAGTGAACACTGGCACTGCCAGGCCACAGCGGGACAGAGTAGAACCAACATCAGAGACTACTCCAATATCAAGTGCGAGTGAATCTGAGAATCCACCACAAGTGGAATTAAGACGTTCACAAAGGATTCGCAAGCAACCAGAAAGACTTATACAAACCTGTTAAATTAGTCAGGGGTTAACCATGGTTAGAGCATACTGGTTAATTAAAACGTAGTACCTAGTAAGGGTTATTGTTTAAGAATTGCATACGGCAATCTTAAGGGGGGAGGAGTGTAGTAACCTGGGAGGTTATGAGTAACCTGATCTACCAGGTGGTGCTGTGGCAATTGGTCTCCTGAGTTAAGTCTGGTCTGTACTGGTTGTACTCTTTGTTTTTGGCTGCCTCATGGCAGAAGCTTTTATGTGCAAGTGTTGATTAAACCATGTTACGGAGTTAACCGGTGTCCGTCTCCATCTATGGCCACCTCAAGATACCAGAGTCAGTATTTACAGGGGTTCCCCTGAAGTGTGTCAGTATTTACAGGGGGTCCCCGGGAGTGTGTCAGTATTTACAGGGAGTCCCCAGGAGTTTGTCAGTATTTACACGGGGCCCCCGTGAGTGTGTCAGTATTTACAGGGGGTCCCCGGGAGTGTGTCTGTATTTACAGGGGGTCCCCGGGAGTGTGTCAGTATTTACAAGGAGTCCCCGGGAGTGTGTCAATATTTACAGGCAGTCCCCGGGAGTGAGTCAGTAGTTACGGGAGGTCCCCGGGGCATGTGTCATATTTACAAGGTCCCCGGGAGTGTGTCAGTGTTTACAAGGCCCCCGGGAGTGTGTCAGTATTTACAGGGGGTCTCCAGGTGTGTGTCAGTATTTACAGGAGGTCCCCGGGAGTGTGTCAGTATTTACAGGGGGTCCCCGGGAGTGTGTCAGTATTTACAGGGGGTCCCCGGGAGTGTGTCAGTATTTACAGGGGGTCCCCAGGAGTGTGTCAATAATTACAGGGGGTCCCCGGGCGTGTGTCAGTATTTACAGGAATTCCCCGGGAGTGTCTCAGTATTTACAGGGAGTCCCCGGGTATGTGTCAGTATTTACAGGAGGTCCCCAGGAGTGTGTCAGTATTTACAGGGGGTCCCCGGGAGTGTGTCAGTATTTACAGGAAGTCCCCGGGAGTGTGTCAGTATTTACAGGGGGTCCCCGGGAGTGTGTCGGTATTTACAGGGGGTCCCCAGGAGTGTGTCAGTATTTGCAGGGGGTCCCCGGGAGTTTGTCAGTATTTACAGGGGGTCCCCGGGAGTGTGTCAGTATTTACAGGGGGTCCCCAGGAGTGTTTCAGTATTTACAGGGGGTCCCCGGAAGTGTGTCAGTATTTACAGGGGGTCCCCGGGAGTGTGTCAGTATTTACAGGGGGTCCCCGGGAGTGTGTCAGTATTTACACGGGGTTCCCGGGAGTGTGTCAGTATTTACAGGGGGTCCCCGGGAGTGTGTCGGTATTTACAGTAAGTCCCCGGGAGTGTGTCGGTATTTACAGGAGGTCCCCGGGAGTGTGTCAGTATTTACAGGGGGTCCCCAGGAGTGTGTCAGTATTTACAGGGGGTCCCCAGGAGTGTGTCAGTATTTACAGGAGGTCCCAGGGAGTGTGTCATTATTTACAGGGTGTCCTCGGGAGTGTGTCAGTATTTACACGGGGTCTCCGGGAGTGTGTCAGTATTTACAGGGGGTCCCCAGGAGTGTGTCAGTATTTACAGGAGGTCCCCGGGAGTGTGTCAGTATTTACAGGGTGTCCCCGGGAGTGGGTCAGTATTTACAGGGGGTCCCCAGGAGTGTGTCAGTATTTACAGGGTGTCCCCGAGAGTGTGTCAGTATTTACAGGGGGTCCCCGGGAGTGTGTCAGTATTTACAGGAAGTCCCCGGGAGTGTGTCAGTATTTACAGGGGGTCCCCGGGAGTGTGTCAGTATTTACAGGAAGTCCCCGGGAGTGTGTCAGTATTTACAGGGGGTCCCAGGGAGTGTGTCAGTATTTACAGGGGGTCCCCGGGAGAGTGTCAGTATTTACAGGGAGTCCCAGGGAGTGTGTCAGTATTTACAGGGAGTCCCAGGGATTGTGTCAGTATTTACACGGGGTCTCCGGGAGTGTGTCAGTATTTACAGGGGGTCCCTGGGAGTGTGTCAGTATTTACAGGGGGTCCCAGGGAGTGTGTCAGCATTTACAGGGTGTCCTCGGGAGTGTGTCAGTATTTACAGGGGGTCCCCAGGAGTGTGTCAGTATTTACAGGGGGTCACCGGGAGAGTGTCAGTATTTACATGAAGTCCCCGGGAGTGCGTCAGTATTTACAGGGGGTCCCCGGGAGTGTGTCAGTATTTACAGGGGGTCCCCGGGAGTGTGTCAGTATTTACAGGAAGTCCCCGGGAGTGTGTCAGTATTTACAGGGGGTCCCCGGGAGTGTGTCACTATTTACAGGTGGTCCCAGGGAGTGTGTCAGTATTTACAGGGGGTCCCCGGGAGTGTGTCACTATTTACAGGTGGTCCCAGGGAGTGTGTCAGTATTTACAGGAAGTCCCCGGGAGTGTGTCAGTATTTACAGGTGGTCCCAGGGAGTGTGTCAGTATTTACAGGGGGCCCCCGGGAATGTGTCAGTATTTACAGGGGGTCCCCGGGAGTGTGTCAGTATTTACAGGAGGTCCCCGGGAGTGTGTCAGTATTTACAGGGGGTCCCCAGGAGTGTGTCAGTATTTACAGGGGGTCCCCGGGAGTTTGTCAGTATTTACAGGGAGTCCCCGGGAGTGTGTCAGTATTTACAGGGGGTCCCCGGGAGTGTGTCAGTATTTACAAGGGGTCCCCGGGAGTGTGTCAGTATTTACAGGGGGTCCCCAGGAGTGTTTCAGTATTTACAGGGGGTCCCCGGGAGTGTGTCAGTATTTACAGGGGGTCCCTGGGAGTGTGTCAGTATTTACAGGGGGTCCCTGGGAGTGTGTCGGTATTTACAGGAAGTCCCCGGGAGTGTGTCGGTATTTACAGGAGGTCCCCGGGAGTGTGTCAGTATTTACAGGGGGTCCCCGGGAGTGTGTCAGTATTTACAGGAAGTCCCCGGGAGTTTGTCAGTATTTACAGGTGGTCCCAGGGAGTGTGTCAGTATTTACAGGGGGCCCCCGGGAATGTGTCAGTTTTTACAGGGTGTCCTCAGGAGTGTGTCAGTATTTACAGGGGGTCCCCAGGAGTGTGTCAGTATTTACAGGGGGTCCCCGGGAGTTTGTCAGTATTTACAGGGGCTCCCCGGGAGTGTGTCAGTATTTACAGGGTGTCCCCGGGAGTGTGTCAGTATTTACAGTGGGTCCCCAGGAGTGTCTCAGTATTTACAGGGGGTCCCCGGGAGTGTGTCAGTATTTACAGGTGCTCCCCGGGAGTGTGTCAGTATTTACAGGAAGTCCCCGGGAGTGTGTCAGTATTTACAGGGGGTCCCCGGGAGTGTGTCACTATTTACAGGGGGTCCCCGGGAGTGTGTCAGTATTTACAGGAAGTCCCCGGGAGTGTGTCAGTATTTACAGGGGGTCCCAGGGAGTGTGTCAGTATTTACAGGGGGTCCCCGGGAGTGTGTCAGTATTTACAGGAAGTCCCCGGGAGTGTGTCAGTATTTACAGGGGGTCCCCGGGAGTGTGTCAGTATTTACAGGGGGTCCCCGGGAGTGTGTCAGTATTTACAGGAAGTCCCCGGGAGTGTGTCAGTATTTACAGGGGGTCCCAGGGAGTGTGTCAGTATTTACAGGGGGCCCCCGGGAGTGTGTCAGTATTTACAGGGTGTCCCCAGGTGTGTGTCAGTATTTACAGCAGGTCCCCGGGAGTGTGTCAGTATTTACAGGGGTTCTCCGGGAGTGTGTCAGTATTTACAGGGGGTCCCCAGGAGTGTGTCAGTATTTACAGGGGGTTCCCGGGAGTGTGTCAGTATTTACAGGGTGTCCCCGGGACTGTGTCAGTATTTACAGGAAGTCCCCGGGAGTGTGTCAGTATTTACAGGAAGTCCCAGGGAGTGTGTCAGTATTTACAGGAATTCCCCGGGAGTGTCTCAGTATTTACAGGAAGTCCCCGGGGGTGTGTCAGTATTTACAGGGGGTCCGCGGGATTGTGTCAGTATTTACAGGGGGTCCCCAGGAGTGTGTCAGTATTTACAGGGGGTCCCCAGGAGTGTTTCAGTATTTACAGGGGGTCCCCGGGAGTGTGTCAGTATTTACAGGGGGTCCCCGGGAGTTTGTCAGTATTTACAGGGGGTCCCCGGGAGTGTGTCAGTATTTACACGGGGTTCCCGGGAGTGTGTCAGTATTTACAGGGGGTCCCCGGGAGTGTGTCGGTATTTACAGGAAGTCCCCGGGAGTGTGTCGGTATTTACAGGAGGTCCCCGGGAGTGTGTCAGTATTTACAGGGGGTCCCCAGGAGTGTGTCAGTATTTACAGGGGGTCCCCGGGAGTGTGTCAGTATTTACAGGAAGTCCCCGGGAGTGTGTCAGTATTTACAGGAGGTCCCCAGGAGTGTGTCAGTATTTACATGGGGTCCCCGGGAGTGTGTCAGTATTTACAGGGGGTCCCCGGGAGTGTGTCAGTATTTACAGGGGGTCCCCAGGAGTGTGTCAGTATTTACAGGGGGTTCCCGGGAGTGTGTCAGTATTTACAGGGTGTCCCCGGGAGTGTGTCAGTATTTACAGGGGGTCCCCAGGAGTCTGTCAGTATTTACATGGGGTCCCCGGGAGTGTGTCAGTATTTACAGGGGGTCCCCGGGAGTGTGTCAGTATTTACAGGAAGTCCCCGGGAGTGTGTCAGTATTTACAGGGGGTCCCCGGGAGTGTGTCAGTATTTACAGGGGGTGCCCGGGAGTGTGTCAGTCTTTACAGGAAGTCCCCGGGAGTGTGTCAGGAGTTACAGGGTGTCCCAGGGAGTGTGTCAGTATTTACAGGGGGTCCCCGGGAGTGTGTCAGTATTTACAGGGAGTCCCAGGGAGTGTGTCAGTATTTACAGGGAGTCCCAGGGAGTGTGTCAGTATTTACAGGGGGTCCCCGGGAGTGTGTCAGTATTTACAGGGGGTCCCCAGGAGTGTGTCAGTATTTACAGGGGGTCCCCGGGAGTGTGTCAGTATTTACAGGGTGTCCCCGGGAGTGTGTCAGTTCTTACAGGGGGTCCCCAGGAGTGTGTCAGTATTTACAGGGGGTCCCCGGGACTGTGTCAGTATTTACAGGAAGTCCCCGGGAGTGTGTCAGTATTTACAGGGGGTCCCAGGGAGTGTGTCAGTATTTACAGGGGGTCCCCGGGAGTGTGTCAGTATTTACAGGGGGTCCCAGGGAGTGTGTCAGTATTTACAGGGGGTCCCCGGGAGTGTGTCAGTATTTACAGGAGGTCCCAGGGAGTGTGTCAGTATTTACACGGGATCTCCGGGAGTGTGTCAGTATTTACAGGGGGTCCCCGGGGGTGTGTCAGTATTTACAGGAAGTCCCCGGGAGTGTGTCAGTATTTACAGGAGGTCCCTGTGTGTGTGTCGGTATTTGCACTAGGTTTCTGGGAGTGTGTCATTGTTTGCACCTGGTTTCTGGGAGTGTCAGTATTTGTACCTGGTCCCCAGGACTGTGTCTATTTGTTTGGTTCCCTGTACAAATATGTTTGAAAACCAGAAACAAAAGAACAATCAACATGCATTTCTGTCAGGTACCTCGGATTTAACAAATTTATTGTAACTCTTTGCCAATGTTATGGAGCCAATAGGCATGGATAAGGTAATGATTTCATAGAAAGCATTCACTGAGGCCCCTTACTGGAAATGTATTTTAAATAAAACACAGAGCTCCATGAAAAGTTACAAATTGCATTGTTGGTTGGCGAGATAACAGGATAAAGCACAGTTTGGAGAGCTGTGATCTGATGGCATTCCCCAATGCTCAGAACCACATCAAATCCCTACAAGGAATTAAAGGGGAGGTTAGAAAAAATCACTGGGGGTTAGAATGTGGATTCCCTGCCACAAACTGTGGTTGAAGCAGAATTTATCAATTCAATATAATAGTGAAATTAGATAGTTCTTTGAAAAGGAGGAATTTTAAAGGCTATGGGGTGTGAGAGGGAGAGTGGGATTAGATTGGGTGGGATTTTAAACAGTGTGGGGATTGGGCAGGAGAGTGGGATTAGACTGGGTGGGATATTAAAGGGTGCGGTGAGTGAGGGGGAGAGTGGGATTAGACTGGGTGGGATATTAAAGGGTACGGGGAGTGAGGGGGAGAGTGGGATTAGACTGGGTGGGATATTAAAGGGTACGGGGGGTGAGGGGGAGAGTGGGATTAGACTGGGTGGGATATTAAAGGGTGTGGGGAGTGAGGGGGAGAGTGGGATTAGACTGGGTGGGATATTAAAGGGTGCGGTGAGTGAGGGGGAGAGTGGGATTAGACTGGGTGGGATATTAAACGGCACGGGGATTGAGCAGGAGAGTGGGTTTAGGCTGGTTGGGATATTAAAGGGTGTGGGGAGTGAGGGGGAGAGTGGGATTAGACTGGGTGGGATATTAAAGGGTACTGGGAGTGAGGGGGAGAGTGGGATTAGACTGGGTGGGATATTGAAGGGTTCGGGGAGTGGCAGGGAGAGTGGGATTAGACTGGGTGGGATATTAAAGGGTGTGGGGAGTGAGGGGGAGAGTGGGATTAGACTGAGTGGGATATTAATGAGTACTGGGAGTGAGTGGGAGAGTGAGATTAGACTGGGTGGGATATTAAAGGGTATGGGGAGTGAGGGGGAGAGTGGGATTAGACTGGGTGGGATATTAAAGACTGCGGGGAGTGAGGGGGAGAGTGGGATTAGACTGGGTGGGATATTAAAGGTTGCAGGTACTGCTGGGGGTGGTGAGGATACCTCTGGGGATGGTGGAGGTTCTTCTGGGGGTGGTGAGGATGGGTCGTCGTCGCTTCCTGCCGAGGCGAGGTCCTTTATGGACACGGTGTCTTCACGCCCGTCGGCGTGCTTGACGTACGCGTACTGTGGGTTTGCGTGGAGTAGGTGTACTGCCTCCACGAGGGGATCCGTTTTGTGGCCCCTCACATGTTTCCGTAACAGGACTGTCCCTGGGGCGGAGAGCCACGAGGGTAGGGATACTCCTGAGGTTGATTTGCGGGGAAAAACAAACATCTTCTCGTGAGGAGTGGCATTAGTAGCAGTACACAGTAGCGACCTTATCAAGTGGAGTACGTCTGGGAGGACCTCCTGCCAGCGGGAGGTGGGGAGGCCTTTAGACCTTAGTGCTAAGGTGACCGCCTTCCACACTGTCGCGTTCTCCCTCTCCACTTGCCCATTACCCCGGGGGTTATAACTAGTGGTCCGACTCATGGCTATCCCCTTTGACAGCAGGTATTGGCGCAGTTCATCGCTCATGAACGACGCCCCCCTGTCAGTGTGGATGTAGTTGGGCATGCCGAACGTGCAAAACAGGTTGCCGAGGCACTTGATGACCGTGGCACTGGTCATGTCTGGGCAGGGGTAGGCGAATGGGAAGCGGGAGTACTCGTCCACAATGTTGAGGAAGTACACATTGCGGTCGGTGGAGGGGAGTGGTCCCTTGAAATCTAAGCTCAGGCGCTTGAATGGCCGTGTAGCTTTGATCAGGTGGGCTCGGTTGGGCCTGAAAAAATGGGGCTTGCATTCCCACAGGGGCGGGGGTGACGCAGGGCTCGCCAACCTCACCGACACTCTTTAATATTTACATAAATGAATTGGCAAAACTACTTGAACAATCTACAGCACCCGGCCTCACCCTATATGAATCCAAGGTTAAATTCCTCCTCTATGCAGACGACCTGGTCCTGCTGTCACCAACTAAGGAGGGTCTACAGCAGAACCTGGATCTGCTGGAGTCGTACTGCCAGACTTGTGCCCTGACAATAAATCCCCAAAAAACCAAAGTACTTGTGTTCCAGCAAAGATCCAGACATCAGGGCCTAGAAATTCAGTGCCCTTAGCACCGATTTTGCGGCGCTAGAGGGCCTAGCGCTGCAATTGGCGCCGGTTCCTAAATTGCCTGGGGCCCTTCCGCGGCGGTAGACCGGTAGCGCTGCGCCGGCACCGATGATGTCATCGGTGTGCGCAGCGTCCCGGTTGCCGTGGTAACCCGGCCCCAAGCCGAAATTCAGTTGCGGCCGCCTCGCCAGTGGCAGCCGCAACTAAGACTCCGGCAAACGAGTGTTGCCGGAGTCTGCGCCGGCGCTTTAAGGAGGCGCGGCGGCCTGCCGCTTTCCCGCCGGCCGCCTGCCCGCAGCTCCCTCCCCGGACTTCTCCCCCCCCCCCCCGGAACAGATGCAAGCCTGGCACTTGTCCGAGGTGCTGGGCTCATTTTTGAAGAGATTTGCGCGGGCCGCGGCCGGGTGCAGGCAGCTCCTCCTTAACGGAAGGAGGAGGCCTGCACTTCCCGAGCCTGCCGCACCGCAGCGGGCGCCGCAGCGCCGGAATAGCGCCGCAATGCGGCGTGTTGCGCCAGTTTTCAGGCGCTAAAACCCTTCAGTAGCGCCGGCAGCTGTTTGGGCGCGGCGCTACTGAATTTTTGGCGCGCGCAAAGGGACTTAGCGCCAGCGCTAACTTCCGGCGCTAAAGCCCTGGCGCAGCGCAAACTCAATTTCTAGGCCCAGGGACCCAAAATAAATTTCACACTAGGAACAACCAAAATTGAACAAACCACTAACTACACATACTTGGGCTTAAAAATCAGTTCTACGGGAAATTTCAAACTGGCTGTGAATGAACTGAAAGAGAAAGCAAGAAGGGCTTTCTATGCCATTAAAAAATCAATCCAAATAGAAATCCCAATTAGCATTTGGCTCAAAATTTTCAAATCAGTAATTGAACCAATTGCACTCCATGGCAGTGAGGTGTGGGGACCGCTAACACAACAAGAATTTGCAAAATGGGACAAACACCCAATTGAGAGCCTACATGCAGAATTCTGTAAAAGTATCCTCCGGACTTAAAGGAAAACCGTAAACAATGCATGCAGGGCAGAACTAGGCCAATATCCATTAATAATCACTATCCAAAAAAGAGCCACCAAATTTTGGAAACACCTAGAAATGAGCAACACCCAATGCTATCATTACGAAGCCCTGAAATGCCAAGAGAGGACCATAAAGAAGAATACCCTCAGTCAACTAGTCCTGGGACTCAGTGAAGTAACTACTAACACTACTAACAATAACCAGCCCCAGGACAGTGACAGCGTAACACAAAGAATTCGACCCAATACAATCGTCGCTAAGCAAAAGGAAAAATATCTGTCATATTGGGCAGAAACAACAAAAACCCAAAGCAAACTCAATTGCTACTTGGCCCTAAACAGACAATACAACATGGCTGATTACCTGACCATGGTAAAGGATAGCAAACTGAGAAAAACTTTGACAATGTACAGACTTAGTGAACATAACCTGGCGATCGAAAAAGGTAGACACAGACAGACCCGGCTATCAAGAGAGGACAGGATATGCTCTCACTGCAGTCAGGGAGTGGTGGAGACAGAGATGCACTTCCTCACAGCTTGTAGAAAATATCAGGGCATAAGGGAGAATTTCTACCCAAAATTCACAAAAATATGCCCGGAATTCAGAAATTTGAATGACGACCAAAAACTCCCATACCTACTAGGGGAAGAGAGAAATTGCGTAACACTGGCGGCACACTATGTTACAGCTTGCCATAAACAGAGGGACAACCACTAAAGATAAGATAAGAGTATATATAAATTATATGAAAGTATATTTATACACTCAGGGATATATCTGTTTATACACTGTATGGATAGATCTGTATTTTTGTGAACAAACATGAATGTTTTCCGATGCTTTGGCAACATAAGATGTAACTTGTCATGCCAATAAAGCAATTTGAATTGAATTGAATTGAGTGAGGGGGAGAGTGGGATTAGACTGGGTGGGATATTAAAGGGTACTGGGAGTGAGGGGGAGAGTGGGATTAGACTGGATGGGATATTAAAGGGTGTGGGGAGTGAGTAGGATTAAACTGGGTGGGATATTAAAGGGTACGGGGAGCGAGGGGGAGAGTGGGATTAGACTGGGTGGGATATTAAAATGTATTGGGGAGTGAGCAGTCGCCAGCACACAAATGCATAAAACAAGTGACTGATAGCTTGTTTTCCAGGGTCGGCAATTATGTCAACTTTGCCTGTGATGACACCAGTCAGAATCTGCTCTGGCTGGCTTCCCACAGGTGCAGGGTGTCATCGACTTTACACAATGAAGGCGCCCATAGATTATGCAGGCAAGTTCGTCAACTGCACGGGCTTCCACTCCATCAATGTGCAGCTAGTGTGCAACCACAGGAAGATCTCTGTGCAGGTGTGTGCAAGATACCTGGCCAGCTGCCATGATGCTTTCGCCCTGCAGTTTTCACCCTCCCAGACACCTTTGCACCTGGAAACAGAGTTACCGCCTGGCTGCTCGGAGACAATGGATACCCACTTGAAACATGGCTGATGACACCTCTCAGAAACCCAAGGAATGAGGCCCAGGAGCGATACAATGAATGCTACATGACCACCAGATGTGTCCTTGAACAAGCCGTCGGCATGCTGAAGATGGCTTCAGATGCCTGGACAGATCTGGAGGTGCCCTTCAGTACACACCAGCCAGGGTCTCCAGAATGATCGTGGTCTGCTGCGCTCTGCACAACATTGCCCAGCAGCGAGGCTTAGACCTGCAGGAGGAACAAGATGCAGAGCACAGAGCCTCTTCGGCGGATTCCAAGGAGGAGCAGGAGGAAGACGAGGAGGGGGAATGTAATGTGGGAAGTGAACCACCACCACCAATGCTGCCCAGGACGCCCTGATTATTGCGAGGTTCACTAGGTTCCACCCATCTCACAACCACTTTTGCCTCCTCCCCACCCTCATTACCACAAAGCAGTCCTGCAAACAACCAATCACCCCTTTCACAGACCCCCATTGGTCGCGGTCAATTCATGTCTTCCCATTCATCATCAAACAACTGAAAAGGCCACTTGCCAGCCAGCAACCAAAAATGGGCAGGATGGGAAAGTGTTGCAAAAGAATAATATTTATGTGCTTCAAATACACAACAGAAAGTTACCAATATAACAACGTGTAACACACCTATGTACATGCCCTTGTGCAACTACAAATCTTTACTCTTCCTCTTCCAAGCATTTCTACATGGTGCAACCCCTGTGGCTTCAGCAGAGGTAGAGGCAGCCTGCTCAGATCCCTGCTCTGACTACTGAGATGCTCTTGGCCGACATCCTCTGGGTTTTGAAGGCGTCAGGAGGGCCCTGCCAAAGACTGCTCCACCTGCACCTGTGCAGGAGCAGACTCGGCCATCGGGACACGAGGCAGCATGTCGGGTATTGACTGAGGGTGGGGGATAATGGGTAAGAAGTGGAAGCACTTTGATCCAAGTCCCCACTTCCATGTCCCCTCTCACCATCATCCCTGCTAGCAAGGAGCTGGAAAACACTTTGCTGTAGATCAGTGAGGCGATGAAAGGTCAAGGCGAGGGTATCAGTCATCCGATTGAAGTTGTCATCCAGAGTGTGCAAGCCCTTGTTGAAGGCCTGCATGCTCTTGTGTGATTGCCGCATTTGATGCTCCATGCAGTTGGCCACTCTTATTGCACGCTGATTGACGTCATGATCTGCCTGCTCTGCATGCTGCCGGTGGACATTAGGTGAGTGCGGGCTAACCCCTTTACAAATATGGTGTCTGGCACACTTCCCGCTGGAAGTGTGCGCATGCGTCATGGACGCCATTTTTGATGCTTATAGAGCCTCGCAGCGCCCCAAAAATGGACGCTGCCAGTCGATTAAGGGATAAACATTGGCCAGGACACTGGGGAGAACTCCCCTGCTCTTCCTTGAAGGAGTGCCGTGGGATCATTCACATCCACCTGAGAGGGCTTCGGCTTAAAATCTCATCCAAGAGACGGCACCTCCGACAGTGCAGCGCTCCCTCAGTACTGACCCTCCGACAGCACAGCACTCCCTCAGTACTGCCCCTCTGACAGTACAGCACTCCCTCAGTACTGCCCCCTGACAGTGCAGCACTCCCTCAGCACAGCCCCTCTGACAGTACAGCACTCCCTCAGTACTACCCCTCTGACAGTGCAGCACTCCCTCAGTACTGACCCTCCGACAGTGCAGCACTCCCTCAGTACGGCCCCTCCGACAGTGCAGCACTCCCTCAGCACTGACCCTCCGACAGTGCAGCACTCCCTCAGTACGGCCCCTCCGACAGTGCAGCACTCCCTCAGTATTGACCCTCCGACAGTGCAGCACTCCCTCAGTACGGCCCCTCCGACAGTGCAGCACTCCCTCAGCACTGACCCTCCGACAGTGCAGCACTCCCTCAGCACTGACCCTCCGACAGTGCAGCACTCCCTCAGTATTGACCCTCCGACAGTGCAGCACTCCCTCAGTACTGCCCCTCCGACAGTGCAGCACTCCCTCAGTACTGACCCTCCGACAGTGCAGCACTCCCTCAGTACTGCCCCTCCGACAGTGCAGCACTCCCTCAGTACTACACTGCAGTGTTAGCCTAGTATTTCATGCTCGAGTCTCTGGAGTGAGACTTGAACCCACAACCTTCGCTTGATTCAAGAGGTGAGGGTGCTACCCACTGAGCCAAGGCTGACAATCAAAATGGTGTCGGAAAGTATTCAAATAAATATACGGGTGTCTATGGGTCTTAAATCAGGCAAAAAATGGTAAGGGAATACATATCCTTTGTTTGGGTAAAAGGACTATGCAAGTGGAAATAATTCAAGACTTTTAAATTGTGAAGAGCAGTCAAAGGAATGAATGGGCTCTTTGTGAAGAATCAAGAGATGATTGTAAACTAAGGGAATTAGGAGCTAATGCACTCTTAGAATTGTAACTTGTGGAATCCACAGTCACTGGGTAAAGTGAGTGTGTTGAGATACCGCGGCAAACGTGGGAGTCGAGAACAGAGTTGGTGAAACAGAACTGCTTTAATCAACCTCATGGCAAAGAGAAACTGGAAAAGCCCGCGCAACCACTTAAATACTCCCCAGACAGGAAGTGCTCCCGGCAGCCTGTCCCTGCGGGAAACAAGTTGCTGGAGGAAAGGGCCCCCGGCTGGGGGCGTCTGCTTAAACTGTCCGTGCCGCCGTGAGCGGATTATGTCCAGTGGTGGCGTGTCGCCACAGAGCTCCCCCCAGAATCCACTTAGGAGGAGTGGACGAGTCGTGACGGTGGTCTAATGGTTCTGCCGGAGTGGCTCTGAGCGAGCGCCGGTCTAGTTGGTGGGGCCGGGCGGTTCGCCGCCGGCTGTGCTGGCTTGCTGGCGGGACGGCCTCTAGTTGGAGGTCGGGCCACGGGGACCTGTTCCCCTGGTTCTGTGTGTGCTGGTTTGAGCCGGTTGATGGAGACTGTCTCGACCCTGTCGCCGAGTCGCAGCTTGAAGACCTTGCCCCCGGTTTGTAGTACCTCGTACGGTCCGTCATACGGGGGCCGCAGGGGTCCGCGGTGCGCGTCGTGTTGCACGAAGACGAAGCGTGCCTGCTGTAAGTTTGGCGGGACGTGAGGTGCGAGTTCGCCGTGTCGGTTGACCGGAAGTGGGGCGAACTGTTGAGCGGAAGAGAAAGAGTTGAGCCGCTGCTGTTCGGCCGACCAAGGCATGGTAGCCTCCGGGAGGAATTCGCCTGGTACGCGCAGCGGTTGTCCGTAGACTAACTCCGCTGCCGAGGACTGGAGGTCTTCCTTGACCGCGGTGCGTAGGCCTAGTAGCACCCACGGTAGGCGGTCAGTCCAGGTACTGTCCTGCAGGCCGGCGCGGAGTGAGGCCTTGAGTGACCTGTGGAAGCGTTCACACAGCCCGTTGGCCTGCGGGTGGTACGCCGTGGTTCGATGGAGCGTCACCCCGAGGTTGCGTGCTGTGGCCGTCCAGAGTTCGGAGGTGAACTGGGCACCTCTGTCGGAGGTTATGTCGGCTGGTACGCCGAACCTTGCGACCCAGGTGTTAACGAACGCCCTGGCAATGTCGGCTGTGGTGGTGGAGGTCAGCGGCACTGCCTCAGGCCAGCGTGTGTAGCGGTCGACCATCGTGAGGAGATAAGTTTGGCCTTGCGATGGCGGCAACGACCGACGATGTCGATGTGTACGTGGTTGAAGCGGCGGCTGGGTACCTCGAAGTCTCCCAGGGGTGCTTTTGTGTGCAGCTGTACCTTAGCCCGTTGGCAGGCGAGGCAGGAGGTAGCCCAAGTCCAAACATCTTTGTTGAGGCCGCGCCAGACGAAGCGCTGGGAGAGGAGTTTGACGGATGCGCGGGAACCCGGATGGGAGAGCCCGTGTAGCGCGTCGAAGATGCGGCGGCGCCAGGTTGCAGGGACGACCGGCCTAGGTTGGCCGAGTGAGACGTCGCAAGTGACTGCCGTGGCTTCGGGCCCGTGCGCGACCTTGGCTAGGCGTAGCCCTGGCAGGCTGGTAGCCGCCGAGAGGAGGTCTGGGTCCGTGAGCTGGGCCGCTGCTAGTTGCGCGTAGTCGACCGCGAGGTGATTCGCGCAGATGGCGGGACGGGAAAGGCAGTCGGCGACAACGTTGTCTCTACCGGAGACATGCTGGATGTCCGTAGTAAACTCGGACACGGCCGCGAGCTGGCGTTGCTGCCTAGCGGACCAGGGTTCGGTGTGCTTGGCCATCGCGTATGTGAGCGGCTTGTGGTCCACGTACGCGGTGAAGGGGCGGCCCTCCAGGAGGAACCTGAAATGGCGGACCGACAGGTGGAGCGCAAGGAGCTCGCGGTCGAAAGTAGAGTATTTGACCTCCGGGGGGCGCAGTTGGTGGCTGTAGAAGGCAAGTGGCTGCCACGCGCCATTGACCCACTGCTCGAACACGGCTCTGACCGCGTGGTCGGAGGCGTCGGTGGTGAGCGTGACCCGGGCATCGGCCCTCGGGTGCGCGAGCAGGGTGGCGTCGGCGAGCGCGTTTTTAGTGGCGTCGAAGGCGGCTGATGTGTCAGTGGTCCAGGCTACGGCCATCTTGCCGGATTTACCTCGGAGGGAGTCGTATAGGGGCTTCATGAGGGCTGCAGCTCTGGGGATGAACCTGTTGTAGAAGTTCACCATCCCGAGGAACTCCTGGAGGCCCTTGATGATTTTGGGGCGGGGGAATTGCTGGACGGCCTGCACCTTGTTGGGCAGGGGGACGGCCCCAGCAGGGGTGATGTGGTGACCGAGAAAATCGATCTCGGCTAGGCCGAATTGGCACTTCGCCGGGCTGAGGATGAGCCCGTGTTGGGCTAGGCGCCCGAATAGGATGCGAATGTGTTCGAGGTGTTCCTGTTGGGAGGAGCTGGCCACGAGAATGTCGTCGAGATAGACGAATAGGAAGTTCAGGTCCCAGAGGACTGAGTCCATAAGGCGCTGGAAAGCCTGGGCTGCATTCTTGAGGCCGAAGGGCATCCTCAGGAACTCGAACAGGCCGAATGGGGTGATGACGGCCGTTTTGGGGATGTCCGCGGGGTGTACGGGGACTTGGTGGTAACCGCGCACCAGGTCGACCTTGGAAAAGATGGTTCGTCCGGCCAGTCGGGCACCGGGTATCGGTCGGGGGTGGTGGCGTCGTTGAGGCGGCGGTAGTCCCCGCAGGGGCGCCAGCCTCCGCCGGGCTTGGGGGCGATGTGGAGGGGCGAGGCCCAAGGGCTGCTGGAGCGGCGGATGATGCCGAGTTGCTGTATGGTGGTGAACTCGGCCCGCGCGATTTCCAGCTTGGCCGGGTTGAGTTTGCGGGCGTGGGCAGAAACTGGGGGGCCGGTGGTGGGGAAATAGTGCTCCACACCGTGTTTGGCGGCTTTGGCCGAAAAGGTCGGGTTAGTGAGGGCGGGAAACTCGGCTAGAAGTGCCGAGTAGTCGTCCGTGGCTCTGGCGAGGCAGTAGGTCGTCAGGCCGGCCGAACGGGCCGGGGTGAATGCGCCAGGGATGGGGGCCATAGTATTGATGTCGACGAGGCGGTGCCTCGGAATGTCGACAAGGAGGCTGTGGGCGCGTAGGAAGTCGGCGCCGATGAGTGGGCAGAGGACCTTGGCTGTGAGGAACTCCCAGCGGTAGCGGCGGCCTGCGAGGTCGAGCGTGACCATGCGGGTGCCGTATGTGCGGATGTCGGAGCCATTGGCTGCGGCCAGCGTGATACCCCGTGCGCCGCGTTGGATTTCGAGGGCAGAGGCGGGGGTGATGCTGTGCTGAGCCCCTGTGTCGCACAGAAAGCGGCGGTTGGTGCTGTCGTCGGTGACGTACAGTAGAGGCCCCTTTTGCCCCGCGGTCATCGTGGGGGCCGGTGCGGGGGGGGGTTTGAAAGTGCACGGTGGCGTGCAGCGTTGGGCCCTAGCACCAAAACGGGTGTGGTAGTAGCAGTGACCCAGAGTGGTAGGGCGGTCGGGCCTAGTGGGCTGGGGAGACCGCGTGGTCGTTGCCGTGAGGTCAGGCGCGACGTCACGGGCGCTCTGCGCAGAGAGCAGCCGGTCGGCCTTTGCGGCTATCTCATTCAGGTCCGTGGAGCCAGACTCCACAGTGAGTGGGCGGATGCTGGCGGGGAGCTGCCGAATGAAAAGCGTGCGAAAGAGGGCGCCGGGGTTTTTGTCGTCCGAGAGGGACAGCATGTGGGAAAGCAGATCCGACGGTGAAGCGTCACCAAGGCCGGGGAGGTCGAGGAGTTGGCAGTTGCGCTGGTAAGAGGACGCTTGAAATTTTTTAAGGAGCGTCGCCTTCAGATGTTCGTACTTGCCTTCCACTGGTGGATCCTGCAGCGCTGCCCAAACCTTGGGGACTGTGGCGTAGGTGAGAGAGGCGACGAGGTAGTTGTACTTTGTGGCGTCGACTGTAATGTTTTTCAGCCAGAATCTGGACTCGGCTTGAACGAACCAGGCCTCGGCCAGGTTCTCCCAAAAGTCCGGTAGTTTAACCGTGACTGCGTTTGTATCCGCCATGCTAGCTTAGGATTCGTCCTGAGCGTCGGGGTCACCAGTGTTGAGATACCGCAGCAAACGTGGGAGTCGAGACCAGAGTTGGTGAAACACAACTGCTTTAATCAACCTCATGGCAAAGAGAAACTGGAAAAGCCCGCGCAACCACTTAAATACTCCCCAGACAGGAAGTGCTCCCGGCAGCCTGTCCCTGCGGGAAACAAGTTGCTGGAGGAAAGGGCCCCCGGCTGGGGGCGTCTGCTTAAACTGTCCGTGCCGCCGTGAGCGGATTATGTCCAGTGGTGGCGTGTCGCCACAAGTGCACATTTAGTTCAAGCACACATGAAACAGATTCACTCCTCCGAGCCTGTTGGTCCCTAGGGGCCGCTGCTGAGTATATTGTCAGGGCTGTTCCCGTCTGGTTCAACACATAGATTAACACGAGAGAAATTGAGCTGTCATGGTGCAACCAGACCAACCACCCAAGTCTGCTCTTTTGATTGGCTGAAAAAGTGTCCTTTAAAGGGGCTTACAGCCAATGAAGATCCACCTTTTTCCTAAATTTACACCCGCCTCTGAAATGAAAGGTGACGCCGGGAGAACAATGAAACTGTGGTTTAAACTTCATTTAAACTTCTTATTTTTCAGGGAACAAAGTTAGTGAAGATAAGTAATGTTGAATTAGGTAATAAAAAATGTAAATTACAGTAAGAAAGAATAGGGACAATGGGGACAACAGTGTATCAGAATTTAAAGGGTGAAATTGGTCTTCGACGAAAGCACGAAATGAATGATCGCGAATTGGCCGCCCGTTGAGGTCAATGATAATACAATCGGGCGGGTGTTAAACTGCCGGTCAATTTGCTGTTGCCTGTTTCGTGCTATTGCCAAATACCAAGTTGACCCACAAAGTGTTTATGTTTTTCTTATATCTGGTTAAGTTTGTGTTTTCATGCTTATTGTGGTACTTACTGGTTTACATTCCAGTAATAAATCAGTGCCACATGTTTCGAGTAACTTTTTATTACTGCGATGTTACTGTTGCTTTCAGCTCAGACACCGTGATGTAGAAAGTCAAATCTGTCAGCTCAGGGAAACAGGAATTCCCTGACATAAAAGCAGAAAATGCTGATGTTATGTTTGTACCGCTATACACAACTACATAAAACTCAGCAGAGACTGAGAGTAACTTCAAGTGATCTTTACTGGGTAACTGGAACTTCAGCACTGACTATACAAATCGATACACGTCTGTTATATACGCTCGCAACTAAGGATGTACATCTGCAAAACAAAGTAGTCCCTTCAATGTTGTATACATTACAGCTGGAAACACTCAGCACGCCAGGCAGCATCTGTGGAGAGAGAAACAGAGTTAACATTTCAGGTTGATGACCCTTCGTCAGAATTGGAAAAAGCTGGAGATGGAACAGGTTTTTAAGCAAGTGCAGGGGCAGGGAAAGGGGGAGGGGAGGAAAGAACAAAAGGGAAGGTCTGGGATAGGATAGAAGGCAGGAGAGATTAAGGGAAATGAGTAAAAGACATTGGGGGAGAAATTTGGTATCGCCCCGTTTGGGGCACAATTATCGGCCGGGTGCAAACTTTAGCGCCTGGCGCTAATTATCGCCTCCGACTGCAAACTTGACTTCTATCGTCCTGGAGGTGATTGGAGCGCTAATTCAGGCGCTACACACCTCTCTTAAGGCGATAACGCCGAGGAGCGAGGCGCTACCTCAGAGCGTTGGCGAAGCTCTTGTGATGTCAGTCAGCAATGGAACACAGACACACTGGCGCCGGCCAGTTCTTAAAGGGGAGGGTCGATCTTGCTCTCCATCCACATCCTGCTCATTGCAGCCTTGAAGCTCAGCCTGGAGAGACCCGTACATCAAATCTGCTGGAAAGAACAATGGAGAGGCCCAAGGGAAGAGCTCAGAGTGCAACCCCCATAGTCTCTTCTAAATCAATGCAAGGAAGGTCAAATCAAAATGAACCTGCAAAGTGCTGCTCGGTACCCAAAACTCCTTCACACAGCATTCAATCTCTCCAGAAGTCTCTCTCTCTCTCAGAATGCGTGGTGCAAAAATGTCGCCGACAAAAAAGGCAAGAAGCGGTCGCTTTAAATAGCGCTCCCCCAGTCCCTTCCCGACTGCAAAACACTCCCCTCAACCTGTTGTTGCTAGCAGCAGGTGGTAAGGCAGTGGGCACCACTCAATATCTGGTCCGGGACGATACCGGGGCATTGCACGCTCGACTGATGTCACGATCTGCGGGCGCAGGAGATCGTGGCGGTAGTGTTTAGAGCCACCACAAAATGTCGGGTCAATTTCGCGAGCGGCACAAACATTGCTGCGCCCGGGCGCTAGTTGCTTTGCGCCCAATTAGCGCCATCTTAGGGCACTAACGGGAGGCGCAAAGCAACTGAATTTTTCCCCCTAAGAGACAAAAGGGATGATGGTGTAAGGCAAAAGGAGATGGTATGGGACAAGTTAACAAACAAAAGATGGCTCTGGATGAAGTGTAAATAGCGATGGCAGAATGATCAACAGCTGCCATGTGAGAGAGAGAGAAAAAAATAAATGGAAAAAAAGATAGGGGCCGAGGTTATGGTCTGAAATTGTTGAACTCGATGTTGAGTCCAGAAGGCTGTAAAGTGCCTAATCGAAAGATGAGGTGCTGTTCCTCGAGCTGACACTGAGCTTCATTGGAACAGTGTAATAGGCCGAGGACGGTGAGGTCAGAGTGGGAGTGAAGTGGAGAATTAAAGTGACAGGCGACCGGAAGCTCAGGGTCACCCTTACGGACTGAATGGAGGTGTTCCGCAAAGTGGTCACCCAATTTGCGTTTGGTCTTCCCAATGTAGAGGAGACCGCATCATGAGCAGTGAATACAGTATACTAATTTGCAAGAAATACAAGTAAATCACTGTTTCACTTGGAAGGAGTGTTTGGGGCCTTGGAGGAGGTAAAAGGGCATGTGTTGCATCTCCTGCGCTTGCACAGGAAGGTGCCGGGCGAAGGGGAAGGTGCGTTGGGGGTGATAGAAGAGTGGACCAGGGTGTCGCGGAGGGAGCGGTCCCTTCGGAATGCTGAAAGGGGAGGTGAGGGGAAGATGTGTTTGGTGGTGGGATCACGCTGGAGGTGGCGGAAATGGCGGAGGATGATCCGTTGAATGTGAAGACTGGTGGGGTGAAAGGTGAGGACAAGGGGAGCCCTATTGCGGTTCCAGGAGGGAGAGGCAGGGGTGAGGGCAGAAGTGCGGGAAATGGACACGGTCCAGGGCCATGTCAACCACAGTAAAGGGGAATCCTTGGTTGAGGAAAAGGGAAGACATGTCGGAAGCACTAGTATGGAAGGTGGCATCATCAGAGCAGATGCGGCGGAGGTGGAGAAACTGGAAGAATGGAATAGAATCCTTACAGGAAGCGGGGTGGCAGGAAGTATAGTCCAGGTAGCTGTGGGAGTCAGTGTGTAGGATTCGCAAAATTGAACATTGTCCTATAAGGGTCTATTGGCAGAAAAGGCCTTAATTTTAAAGACTGTTTTAAAAGAAGCCCAGGAAAAGGGGCACACAAAATGGCCACCAGACCCCGTGACCAGCTTTTTGGGACATTTTAAAATGGTTCCTGCAGTCCACAGACAGCTTTTGTGGATTCAGCCCACAGTAAGTTCTGGAATGCAATTTCGGAGAATGCGAAACCAGACAGAACCCCATACATATGGATTGGATGCAGATCCAGTCAGATCGGCCTGTAGATAAAGGCCATCAAAATGTTTACCCAGACAAAGGGAAACAGCTTCAAATTCAAAAGTGAACATCAAGACCCATTAAAGACAATACAAGGTCATTCCAGACCAGAGATGGCAGTTACCGACCATCCCGAAAGTACTTTAAACACAATGACTACCCCTCTGTGCTACAAGCCCGCCAAAATTTAAACAAAGACTAACCTTGATATGGCGGGAGATAAGGGCCTCGATGAGAAGTATAACTGGAGACCTGGGGTAGCCATTAGGAGTTAGAGGTCGGAGAGAGAGGTTCGAGAGGGAAGATCGAGTCAGCGCCCAGACCCGGGGTAGCTATTGGGAGATCATCGACAAACCCCGGGCCATTTGACGAGACGAAAAGACGGCGACCCTCCAAGAGGAAACCTATCTGAAAATGGTCAAACAGTTGGTCTCTCTCCACGCCGACGTCCAGGCCTGCTAACATCCAGCCGGCCCGTGTCCATTACCTCGAGGGAGAAAAGAGTGTGTCGCAGCCCGCTGCGTTCCGCTGACCACGTGGAGACAGGACGCCTGAGAGGACCAAAACGCAGACTTCAAAACCTCTATTTTTTTCTAACTGGGACTGGTGAGCATGTTTCTGGCCCCTCATAATCTAATCTAGCTAGGTTTAGAGGGTGGGCATTTTAGGGGATAATTAACAATGAGTTGTTGTCCCTCGATGTTCCGTGTGTTTCCCTATTTCATGGTGAACCTTGTAAAGTATAATATGCCTGTGGATATATTGGTTAGTACTGTATTATGATTTGTTATTCCCTCCCATGTACCTTATTGGCTTACATTCAATTTTTCCTTTATGCAATAAAATTTCACTTCGTTTCATTAAACTTGGTCTACAGAGTATTCTCTGCATTGTAGTTCCTGCCTCAAAGACCAGTGTACAGAACCTAAGGGGTGAGTGGGTCGAACCACTCAGTAAATTACTGTGCAAAAGAGAGAGAGGTCTCACCAGAGAGAGAGACCAAGCAGGAAAACCCCTTACAAGTGGGCTTGTAGTGAATGTTTGTCAATAGCCTATCCCCAGAGATGGAGACAGAGAAGTCGAGGAATGGGAGGGAAGAGTCGGAGATGGACCATGAGAAGGTGAGGGAAGGGTGGAAATTGGAAGCAAAGTGAATGAAATTTTCTAGTTCAGGGCGAGAGCAGGAGATGGCACCGATACAGTCATCAATGTATCGGAAAAAGAGGTGATGGAGGGGACCTGAGTAGGACTGGAACAAAGAATGTTCCACGTATCCCACAAAAAGGCAGGCATAGCTAGGACCAATGTGGGTTCCCATAGCAACACTTTTAATTTGGAGGAAGTGAGTGGAGTCAAAGGAGAAGTTGTTCAATGTGAGAACAAGTTCAGCCAGGCGGAGGAGGGTGGTGGTGGATGGGGATTGGTTGGGCCTCTGTTCAAGGAAGAAGCGGAGCGCCCTCAGGCTATCCTGGTGGGGGATGGAGGTGTAGAGGGATCGGACGTCCATAGTGAAAAGGAGACGGTTGGGGCCAGGAAATTGGAAACTGTTAAAGTGGCGGAGGGCGTCGGAAGAGTCGCAGATGTAGGTGGGGAAAAAATAGAGTCGAGATAGGAAGAGATAAGTTCCGTGGGGCAAGAACAGGCTGAAACAATGGTTCTACCAGAGCAGTCCTGTTTGTGGATAGAAACATAGAGACATAGAAGATAGGAGCAGGAGTAGGCCATTCGGCCCCTCGAGCCTGCTCCGCCATTCAATGCGATCATGGCTGATCATCCAAACTCAGTACCCGGTCCCGGCTTCCTCCCCATACCCCTTGATCCCTTTTGCCTTGAGAAATATATCCAACTCCTTCTTGAATATATTTAATGAATTGGCCTCTACTGCCTTCTGTGGTAGAGAATTCCACAGGTTCACCACTCTCTGGGTGAAGAAATTCCTCCTCATTTCTGTCCTAAATGGCCTACCCCTTATCCTTAGACTGTGACCCCTGGTTCTGGACTCCCCAACCATCGGGAACATTCTTTGTAGTGGCGCTTCATAATTTCCAAACATGCAGCCACTGAGATTTGAGGCTTTAGCAACGAGTAGACGCGTGTCGAAATAAAACGTTCCAAACCAGAACTTTGTCTTTAAACTGTTTACTGTAACACCTTACAAACAGAATTACAAAGCAAAACACGTTTAAACGAACACGATCAAAAACTGTATTGCTCCAGCCCTCAAAGCTTCTGCCTTCCCCAGCCTCATGGTGCTTGAGCTGTAAAATGGCTGGATACCATGTGACAAGCTACCATTGTAGCAAGAATAAAGGGGGTCACTCAGCCTATACTATTGTAAAAAGAAAAGAGGGGGTTTCTCAATACAATAAGTCAGTCAGGTAAATTAACTGTATTATACTATTTAACCAATATTTTAAAGTATTTTCTTTCTTAAACTTTCATGACTCTTACATTCCGGCCCCTAATTGACTAGGCACATGAAGCATATCAATTACTCAAACATTCTTAAGAGTCATAAACTAATGAGTTCAACATATTTACAATATAAATGTCCCCTTTTTTTGTTCAGGAACCTTTCACGCTGCTTCTTGTAGCAGGCAGAGCTTTGTGATCGGTCTTTCCAGGGTCGTGTAACCGTCTGCAAACAATGCATTCAGAGAGTATTTTTCTTATTACAGAATTGGCTCCTGGAATCCAGTATCTTTGTCTTAGCTTCGCAAGCACGTGGTTCCTCCCACTGTGTCCAATACTCTGGTGTACATGCTGAAGAATGAGAGTAGCAACCCGGAGGTCCTTAGAAAGGATAGCAGGATGCTTGGCCTCCTCTGGCATAGCAGATTTGTTTAGTCGCCCTCCCACCCTCAGTACTCCATCTTGCAGTGTAGGGTCCAGCTTGTAGATATGACTACCTTTCTTGATTGGAGTATTTCGCTGTAAAGCTTCGATTTCTTCTGGATATCTTTGTCTTTGACTGAAACAAACTATCTCCATCTCAGCCTTGGCCAAATCTTCCACGGTCAATGAATTCTTACCCAATGTGGTCTTGTGCTGGTGCATATATTGCTGTAGAAGCATTCTCTGCTTATCAGGGTTACTTTCAGACTGATGGATAGTGGCTCGATACTCTTTTCTCTTACCGCTCAGGTGTAGCAGCAACTCTTTCAACCTTAGAAACCATGCAACTGCTTTCCTCAACTGGTGCCATCCTGAGAAATGGTTAACAAGCTTGTTCACTGTGTCAAAGTTCTCTTTCGTAGTTATGAGATTTGCTGTGACTGATCTCTTGACTTCGACGTCGTCTTCAGCAATCTGACTTGGCATATCTGGTCTTTCTGGCCATGATCTCTCTGTTTCCAGCAGATAACTTGGGCCTTGTATCCAAGTTTCACTCCTCATGAAGTTTTCAGCCTTCAATCCCCGTGAGGCTTGATCTGCTGGGTTTAATGAGGTGTTTACATACCTCCATTGAGATGGTTGTGTAGCTTCTCTAATGGATGAGATTCTGTTTGCTACGAAGGTCTTGAAGCGTATCTTCTCATTCTCTATATACTTCAGCACCGTCGTGCTATCCGTCCAGAAGACAGATTCTTCTAGTGGGAGCTGTAACTCTTTCCGCATCACCTTGTCAACTTTAACTGCAACAACCGCTGCCGTCAACTCCATCTCGGGATGGTGACCTGCTTCAACGGAGCCACCCTGGATTTCCCCATGAGGAAGGAACAATGTTTCCGGCCCTTTTGATTTGTCAGCAAGAGGTAAGTAGCCGTGCCATAGCCGTCCTCACTGGCGTCCGAGAAATGATGTAGTTGAGCCGTCTTTGTAACTCCAAAACTCACAGGCCTGATGCATCTGCTGACATTGAAGCTAGAAAGTTGTTGCAAATCTGTCAACCATCTGAGCCATCTCTGAGCTTGACCTTCTGGGATATCTTCATCCCAACCTCTCTTGTATCTACACAGCTCTCGTAGGATCAGCTTCACCGGCAGAATGAGTGGTGCCAGGAATCCAAGAGGGTCATAGATGGAACTGACCACGGAAAGAATCCCTCGTCTTGTGGATGGTCTTTCGTTCACCATTATTCTGAAGTTGAACGTGTCTGACTCAATGCACCATTGTACACCAAGAGCTCTCTCGATAGGAAGGACATCGTGGCTCAGGTCCAGATCTTTGACTTCAGTGGTCCTTTCCTTTTCTGGGATAGAAGCTAGAACTGCTCTGCTGTTGCTTATCCACTTAGTCAGATGGAATCCTCCATTCGAACACAGAGTTTTAAGGTCTCTTGACAGTGCAATGGCATCGTCTTCTGTTGACACGGACTTCAGACAGTCATCGACGTAAAAGTTTCTGAAGATTGTCTCCACAGCCTCTGATGGTGCTTTGCCTTTGCCATCTTCTGCAGTTTTTCTGAGAGCGTAGCTTGCACAGCTGGGGGATGATGTGGCTCCGAACAAGTGTACAGCCATTCTACATTCCACCATAGCTTGACTAACGTCGCCATCTGGCCACCAAAGGGAACGCAGAAGATCAGCATCTTCATCAGGGACTCTGATTTGGTAGAACATTGATTCTATATCTGCCATCATGGCAACGAGCTCTTATCTAAACCTCGTCAAGACGCCAATGAGGGTATTAGTAAGATCAGGACCTTGAAGCAGCTGGTCATTCAGTGAAGTTCCTCTGAATGAGGTGGTGCAGTCAAACACTACACGGATCTTTTTCTTCTTTGGGTGATACACACCATGATGAAGAATGTACCAGACCCTTCCATCTTCTCTGTTCAACTGTTCCTCGGGCACTTTTACAGCATAGCCTTTCGCTATGATGTTTCTCATGAAGCCTTTGTAGTCTTCATGAAAGTCGGGGTCCTTGTTCAGCTTTCTCTTGAGACTGATGGCGCGCTGCTCTGCTATGCAGCGATTGTTCGGCATCTTCGCGGTCTGTCTTCTCAGTGGCAAATCAATGTGATAGTGGCCATCAATGAACTGTGTAGACCTTGTCATCAAATCCATGAACTGATGGTCTTCTTGTGACATCTCTGTCTTTTCCTCACAGCTGCGTTCTGAAAAGTCTGCATTGAACTGCTGTATAAACAGCTCTTCAATGCTTGCGATAGAAATACGATTAACTGTGACATTTTGTTGTTGCTCCTTGTTCGACTTGTTGCCATCATCTCTCCTTACTGGTCCATTGACTACCCATCCAAGGGCTGTCCTGACTGCGTAGGGTCCGTCATCCTTGCTGTTTATCACCTGCCATGGCTCCATAGTTTTGTAGGCATTGGTTCCAATTAATAGGCCAATTTCTGCTTCAATATATGGGAGACGCACCTTTTCCAGGTAAGGCCATCTCTCCACATCCTTCTGCAGGGCTAAGTTCCCTATTTTAACAGGAATCTCCCTCTGTGTGAAAACATTAGGCAGGTCTATGAAGTCCTTCTCTTCAAGTCCACATACTTCTAAGTCTGACAGGATATAACTTTGCATTGACTTCTCATGACCCATGGTGCGTAATAGGATTTCTGTTCTTCTGCCTCTAACGTTCAGCTGTCGCATGAGTGATTCTGTGCAGAACGTTGCTGAACTACCTGGATCCATGAAGGCGTAAGTCTCCACAAACTTCTCACTCCTCTTAGACTTGATCTTTACAGGTACGATGGCAAGAATACAATCACTGTCACCGGCCCCAGTGAATCCACAAGTCTCTGGTTCTAGCGACACCAGAGCACTTGAAACAACCTTCTCGTCGGTATTGTTTTCTTCACTCTTCTTAGAGACTTGTTCTTCTTTGTGGATATGCAGCAGACTGGGATGTTTCCAAGTGCACTCTCTGCATGTTGTACTTTGCTTACAGTTTCAACTCAGGTGCCCCTGAGAGAGACATCCAAAACATAGGCCATTGTACTTCAGAAATTCGATTCTGTCTTTATGTGGCTGTGCTTTGATGTCACTGCAGAAATCCAATGTATGATTCTTCTGGCAGAATAAACATGGCTTCTGAAAGGCATTAGCAGGCGTCACTGTGCTGCTCTTTTTGGGAGATGAGTTCTGAGACTTTTCTTCCCCAGCCTGAGTGACGATAGTTGCAAAGCTGCTTCCCCTGGAACCACCTTTCCTGAGAGCCTTTGATTCAGCAGGCTTGGCTTTCACTCTTCCATCAGTAGTTGGGCTGACATCCTGGATGTTTCCAAACAATGGGTCCCTAGCAATTTTAGCCTGTTTGTCTATGAAATTCACTAAGTCTGCAAACCTGGCTCTACTTTTCCGTCTCTCCATTATCTCAAAGGCTGTTCTTCTCCATTGTTCTCTCATCCTGTAAGGAAGCTTAGAGATGATGATTCTCATAGTCGTAGGATTGTCCATCTCTTCCATGAATTCAACATCCTCCATGGTGTTGCGACATCCTATGAGAAAAAGAACATATGTGTTCAATGCCTCCCCGTCCTCCGATCTGATCTGTGGCCACTTGATAGCCTTTTCAATATATGCAGTGGCTATCTTCAGCTCGTTACCATAGTGCTCCTGCAGCAACTTCCTGGCTTCTATGTATCCCCGGTCCGGTCTCATGTGTTCACAGCTTCTGACCAGGTCTTGTGGTTTACCACTGGTGTACTGTCCCAGGTAGTACAACTTATCACTGCTGCTCTCTGTTTTGGAGTCAATGGCTTGTTCAAAGGATCTGATGAAGGGCTTATACTTGAGTGGGTCACCTTGGAACACTGGTATGTCTCTTTGAGGGAGTCGAAACAGATTCTGTTGTTTTACAAGCATCTCTGTAATTTTGTTCTGATGTTGTATCACTCGGTATAGGCTTCTCCCTGTGTCTTCAGGCCTCTGGTGGTCATCAGCAGGGTCTAGTCTAGACCGTCTGATGCCTGGGGTAGCATCACGTGCTCCTGTTAGTGGAGAGGCCTCTCTTCCACGCTGTAATGTCAGGAGATGGCCTTCAGACTCTCTTTTAACTCTTGAAGGTGCCCTGGATCCAACTCTGTGTGACAACATTGACTGGCAGTATTCGTTCATGCCATCCTGTGAGCCTTCATAATCTTCATACACACTCAACTTGGCATCTGAGACCGCAATTGTTAGATCCGTGGTTCAGTGGATAAATAATTACACGGATGCTATACATAAACAAATAACAGATCTTTACTGGAGGAGGGTAATCTCTAGACTGGGGTACAGAGGCATGCGCACAGCTTATATACCGGTGTGGTCACTGCCGGTACTACAGTATACAGGAGCTGTAAAAAGTAGTTCTGACTTAAAGCACATACACTACAGCAATAGCTGTTTTTAGCTCCAGCTGTTCTTTCTTTGCCTGCAGTTGGGCCTGTTGGGCCTGCAGTTGAGCCTGCAGTTGGGCCTGTTGGGCCTGCAGTTGGGCCTCTTCCCGTTCAAGAGCTTGCTTCACCACTAAAGATGCTGCGCGCGCCATCAACGCTGCCTGTTCAACCTCCTCTCTCATGCGTCGCGACGAGCATGTGGTAGAAGTGACTGACCTGTGTCCAGAAACAGAGCTACCTTCTTTTCGATTTTTGCTCAGTCTGGCTGAAGTCTCTGAAATGCTATCATCTGGTCCGACTTCATCGTCATCTTTATCTTTCTCTGCTGTATCAGCATCTTGACGAATCTTTAACATCCACTGTTCTGTGGCCTTGACATAGTCCTTAATGTTGGATGATTTAAGATCAAACCAGTTGTGCTGATCAGCGTTTCCCTCTTCTTCAGACAGAAGTGCTAATACATCTTCATTGAGTACATTAAATTCTTCATGCAACTTGGAGAAATCATAATGCATTATGTCTTCAACTTTCTTAATATTAGCATTATCTTCCATGAGACAATCAATTATCTTCATTTTTCCAGTTATCTGAGCTAATTTAGCCCTCCTTGCACCTATGCTTCTATGTAACTTCTCTTCCATTGCCTTTGGGGTGAGCTTTACTTCCCTCTTTTGGCCAACAATCCTTCTGGCTGGGGAAAGCTCCTCACGGCTCCATAAGGCCTCGGCCATTTTACCCGCAGCTCTTATTTAGCTTCTCAATAGAATGAACAAGGCAAGTAACAGTCACTGTACCTTCGCTTTCTTATATTGTCGTCTGGCTCCGTGACCATTCATGTATATACGTTCGCCGACAATTCCGTCCTTTCCTTCTTAGGGAGCTAGTTTTTGACTAATGTAGTGGTGCTTCGTAATTTCCAAACATGCAGCCACTGAGCTTTGAGGCTTTAGCAACGAGTAGACGCGTGTCGAAATAAAACGTTCCAAACCATAACTTTGTCTTTAAACTGTTTACTGTAACACCTTACAAACAGAATTACAAAGCAAAACACGTTTAAACGAACACGGTCAAAAACTGTATTGCTCTAGCCCTCAAAGCTTCTGCCTCCTCCAGCCTCGTGGTGCTTGAGCTGTAAAATGGCTGGATACCATGTGACAAGCTTAAGGACTGTACCATTGTAGCAAGAATAAAGGGGGTCACTCAGCCTATACTATTGTAACAAGAAAAGAGGGGGTTTCTCAATACAATAAGTCAGTCAGGTAAATTAACTGTATTATACTATTTAACCAATATTTTAAAGTATTTTCTTTCTTAAACTTTCATGACTCTTGCATTCTTCCTGCATCTAGTCTGTCCAGTCCTGTCAGAATTTTATAAGTTTCAATGAGACCCCCTCTCATTCTTCTAAACTCCAGCGAGTACAAGCCCAATCGACCAAATCTCTCCTCATACGTCATTCCTGCCATCCCAGGTATCAGCCTGGTGAATCTTCGCTGAACTCCTTCCATGGCAAGAACATCCTTCCTCAGATAAGGCGACCAAAACTGCACACAATACTCAAGATGTGGCCTCACCAAGGCCCTGTACATCACCAAGACATCCTTGTTCCTGTACTCAAACCCTCTCGCTACGAAGGCCAACATACCATTTGCCTTCTTAACCGCCTGCTGCACCTGCATGCTTACCTTCAGCGACTGGTGCACAAGGACACCCAGGTCTCGTTGCACTTCCCCTTCTCCCAATCTATTGCCATTCAGATAATAATCTGCCTTCCTGTTTTTGCTACCAAAGTGGATAACCTCACATTTATCCATGTTATATTGCATCTGCCATGCTTCTGCCCAATCACCCAACCTGTCCAAATCATCCTGGAGTTTCTCAGCATCCTCCTCACAGCACACGCTCCCACCCAGCTTTGTGTCATCTGCAAATTTAGAGATATTACATCTACTTCCCTTGTCTAGATCTTGGGAAGGAGGTAGAAGCAGGCTGTGCGGGGTTGGGGAACTATGAGGTTGGCGGCCGTGGAGGGAAGCTCTCCAGAGGAGATGAGGTCAGTGACGGTCTTGGAAACGGTGGCTTGATGTTCGGTAGTGGGGTCATGGTTCAGGCGGAGGTAGGAGGAGGTGTCGGAGAGTTGGCGTTCAGCTTCCGCTAGGTAGAGGTCGGTTCGCCAAACAACCATAGCACCACCCTTGTCAGCAGGTTTAATGACAATGTTGGGGTTGGATCTGAGAGAATGGAGTGCTGCAAGTTCAGAGGGAGGTAGGTTGGAGTGAGTGAGGGGAGCAGAGAAATGGAGACGGCCGATGTCACGCTGGCAGTTTGCAATGAAAAGATCTTGAGAGGTTAAGAGGCCAGAGGGAGGGGTCCAGGTACAACGAGAATTCTGAAAACGGGAGAAAGGGTCAGCCGTGCGGGGGGAAGACTCCTGGCCAAAGAAGTGGGCATGGAGACGAAGGCGGCGGAAAAAGAGCTCAGCATCGTGCGGAGCTTGAAATTCATTGAGATGGGGACGTAAGAGGATGAAGGTCAGGCCTTTGCTGAGGACTGATCGTTTGGGGTCAGAGAGGGAAAGGTCAGAGGGGATAGTGAAAACACGGCAGGGGGTGAGAATGGAAGAAGGGATGGGGTCAGAGGAAAGTGAAGGGGTAGAAGGTTCCGGAGGGGCGTTGGTGTCCAAGAGTTGTTGAAGCTGGCTGATGTCTTCACCGCCATCTTCAATCTGTCATTGGCCCAGGCAGTAGTCCCTATATGCTTCAAGACTGCTACCATTATTCCTGTGCCAAAACAAATGGCTGTGACGTGCCTGAACGACTATCGACCTGTCGCACTCACACCCATCATAATGAAGTGTTTCGAGAGACTGGTCCTGGCTCACATCAAAGCCAGTGTTCCCGCCTCCCTTGACCAACACCAGTTTGCCTATCATGCAAACAGATCAACGGAGGACGCAATCACAACTGCTCTACACTCTGCACTGAATCACTTAGATGGTAAAGAGACCTACATCAGAATGCTGTTCATAGACTACAGCTCAGCATTCAACACTATCATCCCCAACAAGCTGGCCACCAAACTCCAAACTCTTGACCTGAACACTTCCCTCTGCAACTGGACCCTGGACTTCCTAACAAACAGACCCCAGTCTGTCAAATTAGGTAACCACACCTCCCCCCCCGACCCTGCACACGGGGGCCCCACAAGGATGTGTGCTGAGCCCCCTCCTCTACTCCCTCTTCACCCACGACTGTGTGGCTGTTCATGGTTCCAACACCATCATCAAGTTTGCGGATGATACCACGGTAGTAGGCCAGATCACCAACAACGATGAGTCAGCCTACAGGGAGGAGGTCCAGCATCTCGTGAAGTGGTGCGCCAATAACAACCTGGCCCTTAACATCAAGAAAACCAAAGAAATCATTGTGGACTTCAGGAAGTCTAAAGGCGGAAGTCACACCCCCATCCACATCCATGGGGCTGTGGTGGAAAGGGTAGACAGCTTTAAGTTCCTCGGAGTCCACATCACAGAAGACCTCTCCTGGTCCCTCAATACCTCCTCTCTGGTGAAGAAGGCCCAGCAGCGCCTATATTTCCTAAGGAGGCTGAAGGGATGTAACCTGTCACCCCTGATCCTCTCTAACTTTTACCGCTGCACAATAGAGAGCATCCTGACGAACTGTATCACAGTATGGTATGGCAGCTGTAGCTACTATGACCAGAAAGCCCTGCAGCGGGTAGTCAAAACTGCCCAACGCATTACCGGCACCCGGCTACCGACCATAGAGCACATATACCAGAAACGCTGTTTACGGAGGTCACGGACCATCATCAAAGACCCTACCCACCCCAGCCACAGTCTGTTCGCCCTCCTGCCATCTGGGAGACGCTACAGATGCATTCACACCCGTACGACCAGATTTAGGAACAGCTTCTTTCCCAGGGCTGTCATCCTACTGAACTCCACAAATAAACTCTAAAGCCTGCACATCTGCCAATGCACTTTATTATGGTTATGTTTATGTTAATGTATTACAAGCCAAATGTATGTTGAATGTTTAAATGTCTTAATCTAAATGTAAACTCTCGGGAGCCGCAAGCCTACATTTCGTTGTACTGCACTTGTGCACTAACAATGACAATAAAGTTGATTTGATTTGATTTGATTTGACACCTGAAAGATACAACAGGCCATGCAGGGAAGGCATTTCTCTCGTTCTTAAACTCTTCTGTTTTTATAACTGATGCCAATGTTGCTGTGCGATCAGTTGTTGGGGGCGAGGGGTGATACCTCCTGTTGGTTTACCCGGCCATCCTTGGCTAGGATTGTCACCTGCCAACCGCTGAAAGTGAACTCAACTCAGTCACAGTTTTGGCTGATGTGGGGTTTAATAAACTGCTTCCAAATCATTCTGCTTCAAGATTGTTCTCAACAGTCATTAATAATATTCTTTGAAACTATAGCCAACAGCTTCAAGTTTGACTCTAATTTCTTGCTTCACACCAATTTTTCTCGAAGCGAGTTCACCGAAACTATTTTTATGAAGTCATTTTTTTTACGGTTATATTACTTTTGATTTCATTTTCATTCCTGAGATAAAGGCCTCGATACTACCCCCACCCCCACCCCACGGTGGAGGGGAGAGGGTCGGGAAGGGGTGGTTAAAGAGTTAAATATGGGGAACGCAGCCCCAACCCGGTGCTTTGTTACAGCGGTGGATATCAAGGTATCCGAGAGTCCCACTGTGGAGAAGCAGGACACTTCATTAATATGTTTAAATCAGGCTCCCACAGTGTGAGTGAGCGCCCGATTTGAACTTGACTACTGCTGTACGGGTTTCCCAGGGGTCAGATAACTGGGCAGTGGTAACGAGGCGGGAGCTGCCAGCTCCACAAGGTTCCACCCCTGTTTCAGCACTCCCCCAATCCTCCGCCAACTCCAATCGCCAGCCTCACCCTCCGCCAGCTCCGATCACCAGCTCCGATCACCAGCCTCTCCCTCCACCCCCAGATCGCCGGCCTCTCCGTCCACCCCCCGATCACCAGCCTCTCCTCCACCCCCGATCGCCAGCCTCTCCCTCCACCCCCTCGATCACCAGCCTCTCCTCCACCCCTGATCACCAGCCTCTCCCTCCACCCTCGATCACCAGCCTCTCCTCCACCCCCGATCACCAGCCTCTCCCTCTACCCCCGATCACCAGCCTCTCCCTCCACCCCTTGATCACCAGCCTCTCCCTCCACCCCCCGATCACCAGCCTCTCCCTCCACCCCCGATCACCAGCCTCTCCCTCCACCCGCCGATCAACAGCCTCTTCCTCCACCCCCCGATCACGAGCCTCTCCCTCCACCCCCTCGATCACCAGCCTCTTCCTCCACCCCCGATCACCAGCCTCTTCTCCACCAGCTCCGATCACCAGCCTCTCCCTCCACCCCCGATCACCAGCCTCTTCTCCACCAGCTCCGATCACCAGCCTCTCCCTCCACCTGCTCCGATCACCAGCCTCTCCTCCGCACCCTCTCTGTAAATATTGGGGCCAAATATTCGTAATGTTCCCAATTTTGAGGGGAAAAAAATGAATATTGAAATGGGAAAATTGGAAGTAAGAAGGTTTGGCAGCTTGGAGTCCAGTAACCATCGTATACAGAACTTTAAGTGCAGGTTTGAGTGTCTGGGGTTCCCATTCTGAGCACGCAGCGCACACCCGTCACGCCCAGAGAGCTCAGCTACCGGTACCGGTTTGAGATTACATCCCATTTTCCTGGCGCACGAGAAAGGTTCACGGGATTGATTCCTGGGATGGCGGGACTGTCGTATGAGAAGAGATTGAATAAACTAGGCCTGTATTCTCTTGAATTCAGAAGAATGAGAGGGGATCTCATTGAAGCATACAAAATTATTACAGGGCTTGATGGGGTGGATGCTGGGAGAATGTTTCCCTTGGCTGGGGGGTCTAGAACCAGGGGCCACAGCCTCAGGATAAAGGGTAGGCCATTCAGGACTGAGATGAGAAGAAATTTCTTCACACAGAGGGTGGTGAATCTTTGGAATTCTCTACCCCAGAGGGCTGTGGAGGCTCAGTCATTGGGTATATTCAAAACAGAAGTCGATCGATTTCTGACTAGTAAGGGCATCAAGGGATATGGCGATAGGGCCAGTGAATGGAGTTGAGGCAGAAGATCAGCCATGATCTCATTGAATGGCGGAGCAGGCTCGAAGGGCCGAATGGCCGACTCCTGCTCCTATTTCTTATGTTCTTATGTGTTTCTACTGAACATGTGAATCTATAGGTTTAATCTGCAATGTGTTGACTCGACCCGACTTCACTCTTCATTAGTGGACAAAACCAACAAGCTTTTAATGCTTTTAATCGACAGAAATCTCGCCTGCTCAATTTAAATGTGGTTTCTATATACTACAGAGGAACAGCAAACCAACTCTCACACTGAGCTGAAGATGAATTAACTGCTGTGGCAAATAAAAGAAAGAAAGACTCGCATTTCTATAGTGCCTGTCACAAGCTCAGGGCGTCCCAAAGTGCTTCACAGCCAATGAAGTACTTTTGAAGTGGAGTCACTGTTGTAATGTAGGAAACGCGGCAGAGAGAGGAGAGGTGAGAAAGTGAAGGGGAGAGAGAGAGGAGGAGAGAGAGAGAGAGAGGGAGAGTGGATCGAAGGGAGAGAGAGTTACAAAGGGGAAAGAGAGAGGATCAGAGGGGAGGGGAGAGAAGGTCAGGAACTTGGTGGGGGGGTGTAAAGAGCATGGAGAGCTCAGTGGGGATGGGGGAAGAACGTGATCCAGGTCTAAGAGGGGGGGGAATGAGAGCGAGAATGTGATCCAGATGGTAAGACAGATCACGTTCTTCCAACCCCACCCCCTTTACACCCGCACCACGTTCTCCCTCTCCTCCCCCAAGACCTATTTGCTTTCTCGGAAAGCTCGGTACGTGTGCGGCAAGTGACATCATTGGACTGGACGAAATCCGGAAGTCACGACACTGTCACTATTCACTTCATACCCAATAAACCTGTTAACAATCCATGACCCACACACAATGTTCCCATCTATGGGGGGGGCGGGGTGTGCAAGGCCAGGAACTTGTTGGGGGGAGAAGGGCAGTGTTAGATCCGTATATTTTGATGTTGTGTGTCCTTCAATAACTAGACACGAGACTGCAGGGAACAATCAACAGGTGTTTACTGGATGAGGGTTACTCTAAAACTAACGTACAGATCCCTACTCAGGGTTTATATACAGGTGTGGTCACTGCTGGTACTACAGTATACAGGAGCTGTAAAAAGTAGTTCTCCCCTTAAAGGTACATACACTACAATTCCTCCCCTTTTAGATTTAACAGTACCATAACATTCATTTAACAATGAACACTTTTAACATGCACATTAACTGAAAATAGTCCATTTATAAATTCAGTCTTTGGGGCGGCTTCCTGATCCTTTCTGGATAGCGCCTTTCCTGAGTGTCTTGCTTTTGGTGCGGAGGCCCCCTGTCATCAGTTGGTTCATCAGCTTCCGATGCTACTGTTTCTGGGGTAGATGCTACCTGTATGTCGGGTTCATCACCAGGTGCGCGAGACATGGGGTTGACTCGTTCCTGTGACTCTAGGATCTGGTCGACATGGCGTCTCACAATGTTCTCCCCAACATCCACTGTGTACATTAGTGGCCCCTGCCGTGTGCATATCGTTCCTGGTTGCCATTTCTCTGTTCGGTAGTCGCGGGCCAAGACTGGTTGCCCTACATTGAAGCTCCTTGTCGGTGGCGTAGTGGTTAGCACTGTTGCCTCACAGCGCCAGGGACCCGGGTTCGAATCCGGCCTCGGGCGACTGTCTGTGTGGAGTTTGCACATTCTCCCCGTGTTTGCGTGGGTTTACTCCGGGTGCTCCGGTTTCCTCCCACAGTCCAAAGATGTGCGGGTTAGGTTGATTGGCTATGATAAATTGACCCTTAGTGTTAGGGGGATTAAATACGTGGGGTTACGGGGATAGGGTGGGATATGTGTTGGTGTAGGGGTTACGGGGATCAGGTGGGATATGTGTCGGTGCAGGCTCGATGGGCCGAAATGGCCTCTATCTGCACTGTGGGGTTTCTGTGATTTCTGTGATTCTCATTGATGTGCTGGAATTGCTTATTCTCAACATCTCTTCGTACATTTGGTCTGAGCAAATCCAGACGAGATCTCAACCTTCGGTTAAAGAACATCATGGCCGAGGTCTGGTTGGTGACTGCATGTGTCGCATTTCTGTAGGCTAACAGGAAATTGTCCACCTTATGCTGCAGTGGAATGTCGTCATCGCACATGACCCTTACTGCTTTCTTAAAGGTTTGTACGAACCTCTCAGCCAATCCATTTGTGGCTGGATGATACGGGGCGGATGTATAATGCCATACCCCATTCCTTTTCATGAATCTTCGAAACTCTTTGGACACAAACTGTGGTCCGTTATCAGAGCAAATCTGCTCTGGCAAGCCGTTCCTGGCAAATATGGTCCGTAGGACTGCAATAGTTTTCTCCGTGTTGGTGGAGGACATTTTGATCACCTCAGGCCATTTCGAGTGCGCATCCACGGCTATTAAAAACATTGAGTCCATGAATGGACCAGCAAAATCAATATGCAGCCGTTGCCATGGAGATGAGGGCCACTCCCATGGGTGTAGAGGGGCATGTGGTGGTGCATTTTGGACCTTCTGGCATCCTGAGCAGCTGTTTGTCAGGTCCTCAATTTGCTGATCGATCCCCGGCCACCACACATAAGCCCGAGCAAGGCTTTTCATTTTCACCCCTCCCAGATGGCCTTCGTGAAGCTCATTGAGCACTCTCTCCCTTAACTTGGGTGGAATTACCACTCGGGATCCACACATCAAGGTCCCCTGGCATACTGACAGCTGTTCTCTTCTGGATGAGAATGCTGGCAACAGTGAGTCGCCATGTGTTGGCCATCCCTTCACCGTCAAGTCATATACCCGAGACAGTGTCGGGTCATTTCGGGTCTCCTTCTCTATATCAGCGTTAGTTACTGGCAAGCGTTCAATTATAGTCGAATAAAATATTTCGACAGGGTCCACTGCTGGTGCTTCCTCCGCAGTAGGCAGTGGCAGGCGTGATAGCCCATCAGCGTTTCCATGCTGTTTCATGCCCTTATACTCGATTTCATATTGGTTCGCCCCTAGAAAAAGTGACCATCTTTGAATCCGTTGCGCAGTCATCACCGGAACGCCCTTCTTTGGATTAAAGATGGAGACAAGTGGTTGGTGGTCAGTCAGCAAGGTGAACTTCTGCCCGTGCAGATAGTGGTTGAACGTTTTCACTCCCCACACTAGGCTGAGGGCCTCCCTGTCAATCTGGGCATAGTTACGCTCGGCTGAGGTTAGTGACCGAGACGCAAAGGCTACCGGCCTCTCCGAGCCGTCCGGGAACTTGTGCGACAGCACCGCTCCAATGCCATAGGGTGATGCATCACACGCCAACCGAATTGGTAGTGCTGGGTTGAAATGAGCCAACACCTCTTTTGAAGTGATCAATTCTTTGCACTTCTGGAAAGTTCATTTACATTCGTCATTCCACTTCCATGGTACCCCCATTTGCAGTAGGGTGTTCAGTGGGTGTAGTACTATAGACAAATTCGGCAAGAACTTATGGTAGTAGTTCACCAGCCCGAGGAACGACCTCAGTTGTGACACATTTTCCGGTGCTGGAGCCTTGACTACTGCCTCAATCTTTTCAGGGGACTTATGTAACCCCTCTTCATCAATAACGTGGCCACAATACTGTAAAGTCTGTGGGTTGTTTAGTTAATTAATACACAGACTCCAAGAGTAACTTAAAACAGGACTTTTTCATTGTTTTCATCTCTTGTACAAGACGGTAACTCAATTGTTCTAATTGTTGTCGTAATTTGAAATAAGTTTGAGTCCGAGCTCGGTGTTCTTCCGTCATGGATATGTCCGTAACTTGAACAGGCTCAGAATTTTCTGTCAAACTAGGTTGTCGTTGTTCGGTGGAGTTCTGTTCTGAAACTTTGTTCTTCTCTGGAGCATAAGCCTTTATGCATGCCTTCGTTTTTCCAACCTTCGTCGGCAAGTCCATTTCAGCCTTGTCTTTCATATTTGGGTTGGTCTTATCGTCATCCGTTTCAGAATCTGAGCTGATTGTCTGCACCGAGTCCTCACTCGTTATGGCTTTTAGATAGTGCCATTCCATGTCTATTTTCTTGATCCACTCCCGTCCTAGAAGTGGTGGTCCTCCCTCATGTAGTACGTATAAGTTCATTCTTGGGTGTTCTTTACCCCTATCTCTCACTTTGACTCTTATCTTTCCCATGGGGTATACTTTATGCCCCGTGTATGTCTGCAATATGAACTTGGTATCTCTTAAGGGTATATGTGAGAATAGCCGGTGGTAATCCCTTCGATTTATGACTGATAGAGCTGATCCAGTGTCCAACTCCATTTTCACTTGGATTCCAGCTATTTTTAGCATGACCCAGATAGTTTGTAGGTCAGCTTCCTTACTCACATTGTGAATTCTCAGACTACCCAGCTCCTGGCAGTTTGGGTCTGAGTCTGAATTCTGTTCATCTGAACTCTTCTCAGCCACCTTGTGTACCTTGTTGTACTTTTCCTGTGATGGCTTCCTTTGGTTGTTGGTCCTTTGGTTGTTGGTCTTCTTCCCTGACCGGCATACCTTAGCTATGTGACCCAGTTTGCCACATTTCCTACATTCCTGGTTCTTAAACCAGCATTGGTTCTGGTCGTGTGTTGTCTTCCCACAACGATAGCATTTTGTTGTTGTCGAGGTAATTTGATCCACACTTAGTGCTGCTGTCTTTAGCTGCATTTCCGCAGTTCCCTTCGCTGCGGCTTCGTGCGATGCTGCAATAAGGACAGCCCTGTCAAGTGTAAGGTCGTTCTCTTCAAGTAGTCACTTTTGCGTTCCTTCCTTTGCCAACCCGCACACGAACCTGTCTCGCAATGCCTCTGTCAGATTCCCTCCAAACTGGCAGTATTTCGCTAGTCTACGCAGTTCGACCAAGTATTCTGTGTTGCTTTCGTCTTTCCGTTGCGTTCTCGCATAGAATTTGAATCGTTCCACCAACATCAACGGTGTGGGGTTCAAGTGATCCTTCAGAACAGCCACAATATCATCGAAAGTCTGATCCGCCGGTTTAGCTGGTGATAGTAGATGCTTCAAGAGCCCGTATGTCTTCGCGCCCATCGAGTTTAGCAAGGTTATAGCTTTGTCATCTTCTTCTATTTTATTGGCCTCACAATAGATCTCGATGCGTTCCACGTACGTGGCCCAGTCTTCTACCTCGGCATTAAAATCGTTGATGTTACCACGCTTAGGCATCTTCCTCTCTTTCTGATACCACCCCGAATTATTTCTTTAACTTATTTTTTTTTCTAAGATGGCGGTTTTCCCGCAAAAATGGCGGTTTCCCGCGCTTATCTCCTCTCCCCGCCCACTTCAATGGCGGTTTCCCGCTTCTGTCTTCTTCCCCGCCTAATGGCGGCTTCCCGCGTTTCTTCCCTAACGGGAGGGGTACACTTTCCCCCACAGGCGACGGCCGCTGGCTTTCAGATTCACAGCCTGCGCGTCGGCTTCAGTGCTTTCCCTTTTCTCGGCAAGGCAACCGGCGCTGGGTACACCCCGTTGACGGCGAACAGGTTCAGCCGCTGGGCTGGCTCTCGCTCAGTTCCCCTTGCTCGGGCTCGGTCTCTCTCCCGCTCTCTCGGCTCTACCGGCGCTGGGTACACCCCGTTGACGGAGAACAGTTTCAGCCGCTGGACTGGCTCTCGCGCAGTCTCCCTTGGTCGGCTCTGCCTCTCCCGCTCGCTCGGCTCTACCGGCGCTGGGTACACCCCGTTGACGGAGAACAGTTTCAGCCGCTCGACTGGCTCTCGTGCAGTCTCCCTTGGTCGGCTCTGCCTCTCCCGCTCGCTCGGCTCCCAAACGCCTCTCCCAGCCGTCTCGCAGTCCGGTGCTTCCCTCCCCGGCTGCGGCTGAGTTTTTATATCTTCCCGCGCCTACGCTCCCGGTCGCAGCGCTTCGTGGCTTCAGTCGCTGCCCGGCCTTTTTCGCCGGTCGCGGTCTAGCTGTCTCACGACGCCGTTGCGTCCCCAGCCTGTCTGTACCGCGGCTTCCTTGCTCCACGCTGCCCCAGTCTCAGCGCCTCTGGGCCCGACTTCTGTCCGCCTCCTTTCCCCCTCGACCGTGGTCGAGTGCACCGCCCTTATCCTCCAGTTATTCTTTTTACTTTTCCCTTACTCACAGTCACCGTGGCCGCCTTGCTTCTCGTGCTGATCGGCTCACTCCTCACCGTGGCAGAAGGGACAGTCAGTGCCTGTTGCTGATGGAAGTCTTTGTCTCTGAATTCTTCCTCCTTTCCAGCTCTGCAGACTCGAGTTTTCTCCCAGCAGAATGACGAGGGCGGTTGCCTCTTCTCGACGCTCGTTAACTGCTTCGGAATTATTGTTGCCGCAGGGTACGATCGGACTCGTCGCCACTGTAAAGTCTGTGGGTTGTTTAGTTAATTAATACACAGACGCCAAGAGTAACTTAAAACAGGACTTTACTATTCGAAGGTCAGGGCGAATCTGCCCAATAACTCCTGGCACAACACTTATATACTGGTGTGGTCACCGTCGGTATTACCGTATACAGAAGCCAAACAAAGTAGTGCCACACCTAAAATAGTTCTCTTAAAGGTGAACGGTTACATAAAATAGTTCTCTTAAAGGTAGACGGGTACATACACTACAAATACGAGATCTGCTTCTGGAAAAACTCGCATTTGTGGCGATTTGCTCGGAGCCCATATTCCTTCAATCAAGTGAGCACCTGCTCCAGGTTGGCAAGGTGATCACTGTCATTTTCGCCCGTGACCAGGATGTTGTCCAAATAACACTGGGTCCCTGGAATCCCTTGCAGGACTTGATCCATTGCCCTTTGCCAAATAGCCGGAGCTGATGCTACCCCGAACACCAGCCGGTTGTATTGGTAGAGCCCTTTATGAGTGTTGATCGTGAGGTACTGTTTCGAGGCTTCTTCTACCTCCATTTGCAGGTACGCCTGGGCCAGATCAATCTTAGTGAAGCGTTTCCCTCCAGATAGCGAGGCGAAAATATCTTCAATCCGCGGAAGCGGATATTGTACCGTGTGAAGGACTGGGTTCACTGTCACCTTAAAGTCCCCACAGATGCGAATCTTCTTTAGTTCCCCAGTCATATTACTCAACGACCTCTTCATTACAGGAATGATGGGTGTAGCCCACTCGCTCCAGTCCACTTTGGACAGTACTCCTGAACGTTCCAAACCTTCCAGCTCTGCTTCGACGGCTGGGCGGATCGCATAAGGCACCGGTCTGGCCTTAAAAAACATTGGGCTTGCATTTTCCTCTATTTTGATCGTCGCTGTTATGCCTTTTAGTGTTCCAAGTCCCTCCTGGAACACCTCTTGTGCGTCAGTTAGCATTTTTGACAGTCGTCCAGGTGTGACGTCGTCATCCTTTTTGGCATCTACAGTCAGTGCTTGTATGGAATGCCAATCTAGCTGTATCTTCCGGATCCATTCACGTCCTAGTAGTGGTGGTCCTCCATCTGGCAATACATATAGGTCCATTTTTGGTGTTTCCTTGCCGTTATATATAACGTTCACCCTTATTTTTCCTTTGGGGTAGACTTTTTGCCCCGTGTACGTCTTCAAGACAATCTCTGTATCTCTCAAGGGTATATGTGAGAATAGCCGCTTGTAGTCCCTTCGGTTTATGACTGTTAGGGCTGATCCTGTGTCCAATTCCATTTTCACTTGGACTCCAGCTATCTTGCGCGTGACCCAGATAGTTTGGTGATCCTCCGTTTGGATCACCTTATGTAGTTTCAGACAACCCAGCTCCTTGCTTCCAGAGTCTGTATCACTTTTCTGTTCATCTGAACTACTCTCCATCACCTTATGTACCTTCTTGTACTTCTCCTGTGGAGATTTCTTGCTGCTGGTTTTCTTTCCCGACCTGCAGACTCTTGCTATGTGTCCTATTTTTCCACACTGTCTGCACACTTTGTCCTTGAACCAGCAATCATTATGGTCGTGTGTTGTTCTGCCACAGCAATAGCACTTCACTGTTCTGTATGACATTTCATTTGTGCCATATTCTTGCGGTCTCCGTTGTATCTCTGCAGTGCCCCGTGCGGTTGCTTCGTGTGATACTGCCATGCTGAAAGCCTTGTCCAGCGTAAGATCCTTTTCTGATAGAAGCCGTTTCTGGGTTCCTTCACTTTGAAGCCCACACGCAAACTTGTCCCTTAAAGTATCTGCTAGTCCCGTTCCAAACTGGCAGTGTTTCGATAGCTTGCGCAGTTCCGTTAAATACTCAGCATTACTTTCATCTTTATGCTGGTTCCTTTTGTGAAACTTAAATCTTTCTGCTATCAGCAGCGGTGTGGGGTATAAGTGGTCCTGTAGGATTGACAGTATGGCCTAGAAATTCAGTATAGCCACTTTTGGGGCGGTAAAGTCGGGCGGCCGCTAAAGTTTGCGCCCGGCGCAAAGTCGAGCCCCCTTCGCCGATATTCAGTTGCATCGCCCTAAGAGGTTGCTGCTGCGCTAAAACAGGCGATGCACGACTATCATTAGGCGCTAAGCTGGCAGGCCGGGGCGCTAACACTGGAAGTTGGGCGCAGGGCAGGTGCGGCGAGCTGCTGATTGCCGGCAGACATGAGCTCTTAAAGGGGGAGGGTGGATTTGGTTTTTTGACAGGCCGAGACTAGTGTATTTGTGTTTCTGGGGAGGGCTTCTCTCCATCACTTTCTCCTTCTTCCTCCTCCTCCTCCTCCTCCTCAAGAAGGAGTGTTGCAAAACGGCTGCCTTTTCTACTGCAGGAGTGCCCTTTAATTTGTGCTCCCCGCGGCCCGCCTCGGCTGTGTACCGTTCCACTTCACAGTCGTTCGGGCCGCCCGGCGCACAATGGGGCGGCGCGAGTGAAGTTCCGGTTCCGGGCGCACAAAGGGCGTTGCACGACGAAATGACGTCATGATCTGCGCGCGCAGATGAGCGCGCGCAATGACTTTGCGCCGGCGCTAAATGTCTACTGAAGTTGGGGCGAGGCGCAGATCGCGCTGCGCCCGGGCGCTAAGCGCCTAGCGCTCGAGATCTACTCCTCCTAAGGCGCTAACGGCTGGCGCAGCCAACTGAATTTCTAGGCCTATGTTTGCAAAATCCTTTTCCACTGGCTTCTCTGGGGTTACTAGGTTTCGCAGTAAGCCATACGTTTTTGCACCCATTGAATTCAACAATACCAGCGCTTTCCTCTCATCTGGCACTTCATTCGCCTTGCAGTACACTTCTATGCGTTCGACATATGTCGTCCAATCTTCGACTTCATTGTCGAACGCTGTGATTCTGCCACTCTTCGGCATCCCTGGGTGTGGTTAGACAGGCTCAAAATGGCGTTTTCCCGCGCTCTCCCTTCTTCTTGCGGCTCAAAATGGCGTTTCCCGCGCTCTCCCTTCTTCTCCGCTGCGGCTGCTCGGCCCTTGAACATCGGCTGTGCTCTGCGCGTTTCCCTTTCTTCCCCGCTGACGCTGCTCGTCCCTTGAACACCGGCTGCGCTCTGTGCGTTTTCCTTTGCGCCTCTCTCTCTTCTCCCGTCGATGCTGCTCGGTCCTGAACACCGGCTGCGCCCTGTGCGCTCTACCCTCTCTCTTCTCCCGTCGATGCTGCTCGGCCTTTTCTGTGCTCTAGCCGCCGCTGTCCGGGAAGGGTCTGCGCCGTACCTGTTGCCAGCCCGTTTCGCTGGACCACCTTGACTGGAGAAGCAAGCCCAGCTCTCAACAGCCTCCCCTGCGATGCTCAACTCTCCGCTGGATGACTGGGCGGTTGCTCGTGGTCGACGCCCGTGCTTCTGGCCTCAACCTTCTTCCACTGTTCTCCAGGAGCGAATCCCTGGGAGGTAATGCAGAGTTGCAGGTAGGTTCGAATCTGCCTCGTCGCCAATGTTAGATCCGTGTATTTTGATGTTTTGTGTCCTTCAATAACTAGACACGAGACTGCAGGGAACAATCAACAGGTGTTTACTGGATGAGGGTTACTCTAAAATTAACGTACAGATCCCTACTCAGGGTTTATATACAGGTGTGGTCACTGCCGGTACTACAGTATACAGGAGCTGTAAAAAGTAGTTCTCCCCTTAAAGGTACATACACTACAGGCAGAAACGCTGGGGAGGGGGAAGGATGGGGGGAGGTCAGGAACTTGGGCAGGGGGAAAAGGTCAGGGACTTCGGGTTGGGGCAAGGAATGTCAGGAACTTGGGCTGGCCAAGTGGGGGGGGGTGGAGGTCAGAAACTTTGTGGGGAGGGAGGAAGGTTAGGAAACTTGTTGGCGAGGGGCAGGAACCTGTTGAGGGGTGGGAGAAGGTCTTAATCCGTGAGAGTGAGCCCTGTCTGTTCTATGTGAGCTCTGTTCTGTCTGGAGCCTGGCAGTCAGAATGACTTGAACTACACTTTGCAATGTACTTGATTACTCAGGCAGGCAGGATCTAATCACACATTCCAGAGAAACTGCTGGGTGTGACTTGTCCTCCAAGGGGACCAATCAGAAATCAAGTCTTGTCCTCCAAGGTGACCAATCAGAAATCTGGTGTTGGAAATAAACGCGACTATAAATTTTGGCCAGGATACCGGGGAGAACTCCCCTGCTCTTGCAATGGAGGCTTTTGCATTGTGCAGCTTGTTCAGAAGTGAATGAAGTTCATGTGCAGTGCCTCTTCGTGTTCCGCATGCCTCTTAACCCCTTAACCCAAACCTCCTTGGGGGCTCTCAACTGTTAAAAGGGATGCAGCAATGTCCCTGTTCAATGCGTAATAGTATCACCAAAAGTGGCACATCTCTGAGCGGCTCCACGAAAGTCACACCGCATTTTAAGACAAATGTTATTGACCTTGTTTTTGCTTCAAAACCAGGGACTATCCGAAAATACTGCTGCCTAGAAAAGTGAATATCTGCAACCAGCATTAGATAATAAGAACATATTTTCAAAGAAATTGTTTAATGAACTTGTTTAAAAATGACCAAAAAGTTCTAGAAGTGATACATTAGGAAGGTGATAAACGGCCCAGTGAATCCAACGGTCACTCTCCATGGGATTATAAGCTCTGGTTTTAGTCGGTTTAACAATAAAAGCAGAGGATTTACAGACACTGGATAGTTACACCACATCAGTACACATCAATGCTTTCACTGCTGAATCAAATGTGACTGCATTTGTGATTTACAGCAAGAAGACATTGGTACAAGATACAGTGTCGGGTGGATAAATTGCTAATAGTTTAATGGCACTTTGACGTGCTATGTTCATACTTCAATCCATACTTTAACAGTTGGGTTTAGATGATGGCCATGCCCTGTTTCAGTTATATCAACCTCAGTGGGAAATTCTACCCCAGCAGATTAACAGCCACCATTGTACAGGTGCTGCGAACAGATTTCCTATCTATTGTACGAACACGTTGCAGCAAAGACTCTGCAGGGAATCAAAGCCAAAAAGAAAAGTGCCCTGAATTTCCTCAATGTCAGTTACACCACTGTTACACTGTTGTTGCACCAAAAAGTTCCATTGTTCATCAGCAGAGGGAATCACACATTTCCTGGAGTAAGTTAATTAATTGAAATATTTTTGGTGCGGCTCCAATGTAACTTGAGCGTAGAAACTGTTAACGTTGCTGACCAATCTCCCCCAATCCCCCCACCACCAGAAACAGCGGCGTAAATTTTTAAACGCACTCTACAGATGCCCAGAGGCAGAACACTGTCCAACAACACGGTCAGCAGCCAACATGTGGTTTCACTGCAATTTCCACTGAGTCACTTCACGGCTTCTCTCACCCACAGCCCCCTGGGCACCACAATAGGGCAGCAGGCAGCAGAAGCACAACTGGCTCCTCTGATGAAGGTCTACTGGCCCTCCTCTAAGTGGTACAGGACAAGAGCCTCACACCCCTGGGTCTTTTGTTCATCAAACCAGACATCAACATCAGTCGTGCCACCTGTAGGGAGCTGACACTAGCACTAGCACTAGCACTGGCACTGGCACTGGCACTAGCACTGGCACTGGCACTGGCACTGGCACTAGCACTGGCACTGGCACTGGCACTGGTACTAACACTAGCACTGGCACTGGCACTGGCACTGGCACAGACTCCCTCACATCCATGACTGATCAACAGTGCAGAAAGAAGTGAAAGCACTTCACGGAGACAGGCGGAGGTAACTTGTTGCCACACTCTCCCTCTCCTCCCTCTCCACCCAGGACACCGCTGTCCCCTTCACCCTGTTAAAGCAGCACTCAGACTACTAACCCTTCAAACAACACTCTGGGTAAGGACACCTACAACTCCCTAAGGCACCTTCCTCCACTCTAACATCCTCACACCCCACATCCCTCACTTCAGCTCTCCCATCACATTTGCCACACACTCCTTAACTGACAGCCTTATCCTCACACACACAGCCTCCCACTCCCTTAGCTTCCAATAAAAGAAATGCTTGCTTTGAGATACACTAGCCACTTGTCTCATGATTTGTTGTTAAGGAGCATTACAGTAAGTCAGGAAATAGACCATTCAGCAGCTTCTGACTTCCTGACAAGGTCCTGCCGGGCCAAAGAGAGCTGCTTTGGAGTCCTCCGGTAGGGTGGGTAGAAGAAGGTCTGTCTGAGGTGCTGCCACTGCAGTCAATCAGTCAATGAAGACGACCTGCAGAATCTGCCCTTTGATGCCCTCTGCAGCAGCACGTGAGGAAAGGGCCTGGTTTGCATCACGACAAGTCGGAGGCCCTGGGAATGGAATTTCTGTCAGCGGATGCTCGGTTGGTGCCTTCAGTGCCACGTGTGTGCCAGCGTGGTACCCTGCACCCTGGGGAACTCTGCACCCTGGGGAACCCTGCACCCTGGGGAACTCTGCACCCTGGGGAACTCTGCACCCTGGGGAACCCTGCACCCTGGGGAACCCTGCACCCTGGGGAATCCTGCACCCTGGGGAATCCTGCACCCTGGGGAACCCTGCACCCTGGGGAATCCTGCACCCTGGGGAACTCTGCACCCTGGGGAACCCTGCACCCTGGGGAACCCTGTACCCCGGGGAACCCTGCACCCTGGGGAACCCTGCACCCTGGGGAACCCTGCACCCTGGGGAATCCTGCACCCTGGGGAACCCTGCACCCTGGGGAACCCTGCACCCTGGGGGACTCTGCACCCTGGGGAATCCTGCACCCTGGGGAATCCTGCACCCTGGGGAACCCTGCACCCTGGGGAATCCTGCACCCTGGGGAATCCTGCACCCTGGGGAACTCTGCACCCTGGGGAACCCTGCACCCTGGGGAATCCTGCACCCTGGGGAACCCTGCACCCTGGGGAACCCTGCACCCTGGGGAATCCTGCACCCTGGGGAATCCTGCACCCTGGGGAACTCTGCACCCTGGGGAGCTCTGCACCCTGGGGAACTCTGCACCCTGGGGAACTCTGCACCCTGGGGAACGCTGCACCCTGGGGAACCCTGCACCCTGGGGAGCTCTGCACCCTGGGGAACTCTGCACCCTGGGGAGCTCTGCACCCTGGGGAACTCTGCACCCTGGGGAACTCTGCACCCTGGGGAACGCTGCACCCTGGGGAACCCTGCACCCTGGGGAACTCTGCACCCTGGGGAACGCTGCACCCTGGGGAACCCTGCACCCTGGGGAACCCTGCACCCTGGGGAGCTCTGCACCCTGGGGAATCCTGCATCCTGGGGAACTCTGCACCCTGGGGAACTCTGCACCCTGGGGAACCCTGCACCCTGGAGAACTCTGCACCCTGGGAACTCTGCACCCTGGGGAACTGCACCCTGGGGAACCCTGCACCCTGGGGAATCCTGCACCCTGGGGAACCCTGCACCCTGGAGAACTCTGCACCCTGGGGAACCCTGCACCCTGGGGAACCCTGCACCCTGGAGAACTCTGCACCCTGGGGAACCCTGCACCCTGGGGAACCCTGCACCCTGGGGAACCCTGCACCCTGGAGAACTCTGCACCCTGGGGAACCCTGCACCCTGGGGAACCCTGCACCCTGGAGAACTCTGCACCCTGGGGAACCCTGCACCCTGGGGAACCCTGCACCCTGGGGAACCCTGCACCCTGGGGAATCCTGCACCCTGGAGAAATCTGCACCCTGGGGAACTCTGCACCCTGGGAACTCTGCACCCTGGGGAACCCTGCACCCTGGGGAACCCTGCACCCTGGGGAACTCTGCACCCTGGGGAACTCTGCACCCTGGGGAACCCTGCACCCTGGGGAACCCTGCACCCTGGGGAACTCTGCACCCTGGGGAACTCTGCACCCTGGGGAACTCTGCACCCTGGGGAACCCTGCACCCTGGGGGACCCTGCACCCTGGGGAACCCTGCACCCTGGGGGACCCTGCACCCTGGGGAATCCTGCCCCCTGGGGAACCCTGCACCCTGGGGAATCCTGCACCCTGGGGAATCCTGCACCCTGGGGAACCCTGCACCCTGGGGAACTCTGCACGTTGAGGAACTCTGCACCCTGGGGAACTCTGCACCCTGGGGAACCCTGCACCCTGGGGAATCCTGCACCCTGGGGAACTCTGCACCCTGGGGAACCCTGCATTCTGCGGAGCTCTGCACCCTGGGTGTGGCGTATGTAACCTGTTCACCTTAAGAGAACTACCTTAAGAGATGTACTACTTTCTCTTGGCTGCTGTATACTGTAATACCGGTGGTGACCACACTGGTATATAAACGTTGTGTAGGGATTTGCTGGGCAGTTCAGCCCTGACCTCCGAATAGTAAAGACCTGTTAAAGTTATTCTTGTGGTCTGTGTCCAGTGATTTATAAGAAGCATAACTGGGACACACAGACTCAACAGTGGCGACGAGTCCGATCTTACCCTGCGGCAGTTTTACATCCAAGGCAGCTTTGTCCTCAGAACGGGCGTCGAGAAGAGGCATCCGCCCTCATCATCCTGCTGAGCACCATCGCACGGGAGGCATCGAGAACCCGGGTTAAAAAGAAAAATTCTGACCACGAAGCCCTCCATCAGCGACAGGCAGTGATCATCACTTCTACCACGGTGGTGGGTAAGCCGATCAGCGACACGAGCAGAAAGTCGGCCGCGTTGACTGTGGAGTGGGGGAGGGAAAACGGAGGAAAAAGGGCGGAGAACTCGACCACGGCCGGTGAAAAGGGCCGGGCTGCAATCGAGGCCGAGAGGCGCAGCGACTGGGGCAGCTTAAGGCACGAGAGCCGCGGAGAACTCAAACGCAGCTGGTGTAAAGGACCGGCCTGCATGCGGGGCTGAGATGCGCAACAGCAGGGGAAGCGTGAATGCCCACGGGAACCGCTGGGGAGTAAAAGCAGCGTCGGGGAATTGAGAACCGCTGGGGAGGCGAGAATGGCAGCAGCACGGCAATCGCCATTGCAGCCAGCGGGGGAAGAAGGCAAACGCGGGAATCCGCCATTGTAGTCGGCGGGGGAAGAAGACGAGCGCGGGAAAGACCGCCAAGCGCGGGAAGCCGCCATTTTAGTAGGCGGGGAAAGAAGACAAGCGCGGGAAGCCGCCATTTTGAGAAAAAGAAACATTTAAAAACTTGCAAGGATGCCTAAACATGGGAACATTAATACCTTTGATAGCGATATCGAAGATTGGACCACGTATGTAGAACGCATGGAAGTTTATTGTAAAGCAAGTAAGGTACCAGATGATGAGAAAGCACTAACCTTATTAAGCTCAATGGGTGCGAAGACATACGGGCTATTGAAGCACCTTCTATCACCAGATAAACCAGCGGATCAGACTTTCGCGAATATTGTTACTGTCCTGAAAAATCATTTAAACCCCACGCCGCTGATGATAGTGGAACGATTTAAATTTTACAGAAGAACGCAGCTGAAAGATGAAAGCAACGCTGAATTTTTAATTGAACTGCGTAAGCTATCAAAGTACTGTCAGTTTGGAACAGGACTAGCAGATGCGCTGAGAGATAAATTTGTGTGTGGATTGTTAAAAGAAGGAACACAAAAGCGACTGCTTGAGGAGAATGATCTTACGCTTGATAAAGCTGTCACTATTGCAGCATCGCACGAAGCCGCAGCGAGAGGCACTGCGGAAATGCAGCTACGGTCACCGGAACTCAGCACCAATCAAATGGTCTTGGGTACAGTAAAATGTTATCGTTGTGGAAAGACAACGCACGATCAGAACCAGTGCTGGTTCAAAAATCAGGAATGCAGAAAATGTGGCAGGCTTGGTCACATAGCTAAAGTATGCCGGTCAGGAAAGAAGACCAGCAACAAAAAGTCACCGCAGGAAAAGTACAGAAAGGTACACAACGTGACAGAGAACAGTTCGAACGAACAGAAGTCAAATTCAGACTCCAGCAGTAATGAACTGGGTAGTCTAAGAAGTACACAATGTTGGTAATGAAGCAGACCTCCAAACAATCTGGGTCACACTTCAGATAGCAGGAGTCCAAGTGAAGATGGAATTGGACACTGGATCGGCATTGACGGTCATGAATAAGCAAGATTACAAAAGGTCATTCCCACATATTCCCCTACGGGATACGGAGATTGTATTGAAAACATACACAGGGCAAAGAGTATACCCCATCGGGAAGATAGAGGTAAAGGTGGTCCACAAGGGCAAAGAAAGCCGAGGAATGGACTTATATGTGCTACCTGAGGGAGGTCCACCACTACTGGGACGGGAGTGGATTAGGAAAATAAATATGGACTGGCATTCCTTAAAAGCACTAACGGTAGATTCCGGTAAAAAAGATGTCAAACCTAAACGATTGTCCAGAATATTGGACGATGCTAAAGAGGTGTTCCAACAGGGACTGGGAACACTGAGAGGAATTACGGCAAACATCAAGGTTGAAGAACATGCAAACCCGAAATTTTTCAAAGCCAGACCGGTACCTTATGCGATACGACCTGCTGTGGAAGCTGAGCTGGAAGGGCTAGAACATTCAGGAGTACTGTCTAAGGTAGACTGGAGTGAGTGGGCCATGCCCATTGTTCCCGTCATGAAGCGTTCATCGAGCAACAAGCCGGGGGAACCGGGGAAGGTTCGCATCTGTGGAGATTTCAAGATCACTGTTAATCCGGTGCTTCACACGGTGCAGTATCCGCTTCCGCGGATTGAGGATATCTTCGCTTCGTTGTCTGGCGGGAAACACTTCACCAAGATAGACCTGGCGCAGGCGTACTTACAGATGGAAGTTGAGGAAGAGTCACGCCAGTATCTCACGATCAACACGCATAGAGGCTTGTACCGGTATAATAGACTGGTTTTTGGAGTGGCATCGGCTCCAGCAATTTGGCAGAGGGCCATGGAGCAGGTATTACAGGGAATTCCAGGCACACAATGTTACCTGGACGATATTCTGATTACAGGAGATGATGACGAGGAACACCTTGCAAATTTGGAACTGGTGCTCACCAGATTGAAAGAATATGGACTTCGAGTTAATCGCCAGAAATGTGAGTTCTTTCAGAAGCGGATCTCGTACTGTGGTCATGTCATTGACCAGGAGGGGCTTCATAAGTCTCCTGACAAGATCGAAGCTGTTGTGAAGGCTCCCGCTCCGGATAATGTATCCCAGTTGAGATCGTTCCTGGGGTTGATTAACTATTACCATAAGTTTCTGCCAAATTTATCCACGGTGCTGCACCCGCTGAACGCTCTTTTGCAGAAGGGAGTACCATGGAAGTGGAGCGAGGACTGTAAGAGGGCCTTTCGCAAAAGCAAGGCATTGATCACCTCAGAGGAAGTGTTGGCTCACTTCAACCCAACGCTGCCTATTCGTTTGGCTTGTGATGCTTCTCCATATGGTATTGGGGCAGTACTCTCACACAAGTTGCCAAACGGCCTGGAGAGGCCAGTTGCGTTCGCATCCAGATCATTGACCTCCGCTGAGCGCAACTATGCTCAGATAGATAGGGAGGCTCTCAGCCTTGTGTGGGGAGTAAAGAAGTTTAATCATTACCTGCAGGGCCAAAAGTTTACGCTTCTGACAGACCACCAGCCGTTGGTATCCATTTTTAACCCTAAGAAGGGTGTTTCGGTGATGACAGCACAGAGACTCCAGAGATGGTCCCTTTTCCTAGGGGCACATCAATATCAGATCGAATTCAAAGGTACAAAGCAGCATGGTAATGCTGATGGGCTGTCGCGCCTGCCACTACCTACAGAGGAGGAGGCACCGACGGTTGACCCTGTTGAGTTATTTCACTCGACCATCATCGAATGTTTACCAGTCACCAATGCAAGTATTGAAAGAGAAACCAGGAACGACCCGACACTGTCCCGGGTCTACGAAGTGACAGTGAAGGGATGGCCAGCACATGGTGATCCACTGTTACCGGCATTCTCAGCAAGACGAGAACAGCTGTCCGTCTGTCAAGGAACACTGATGTATGGAACAAGGGTGATTATTCCTCCTAAGTTAAGAGAGAGAGTTCTAAAGGAACTGCATGAAGGTCATCTGGGGGGAGTCAAGATGAAAAGCCTTGCTAGGGCTTATGTGTGGTGGCCGGGTATCGACCAACAGATAGAGGATCTGACGAAAAGCTGCTCAGGGTGCCAAAAAGTGCAAAATGCACCTCCGATTGCACCGCTGCATCCATGGGAATGGCCTTCAGCCCTATGGCAACGTGTACATATTGACTTTGCTGGTCCATTCATGGACTCCATGTTTTTAATTGCGGTGGACGCACATTCTAAATGGCCAGAAGTGATTAAGATGACTACCACTACCTCGGAAAAGACGATCGCGGTGCTAAGAACGATATTTGCAAGAAATGGATTGCCAGAACAAATATGTTCGTGTCAGAAGAATTCCAGAAATTCATGAAGAAGAATGGGGTGAAACATTATACCTCTGCCCCATATCATCCGGCTACAAACGGGTTGGCCGAGAGATTTGTACAAATGTTCAAAAAAGCAATAAAGGCCATGAGCGAAGATCAGATTCCACTACAACACAAGGTGGACAAATTCCTACTGGCATATCGAAACGCCACTCATGCAGTGACAAACCAAAGTCCTGCCATGATGTTCTATAACAGGAGGTTGCGGTCCAGGTTGGACTTGGTAAAACCAAATGTGCGGAGGGAAGTTGAAAACAAACAGTTCCAGCATATAAATAACAAGACCACTCGGAGTTTCGAAATAGGACAACCAGTGTTAGCCCGGGACTATAAAAACGAGAAATGGCAATCTGGAACAATTCGGGCCAGACAAGGACCCCTGATGTACACGGTAGATATTGGTGAAAATGTAATACGGCGTCATGCTGACCAACTGGTAGAATCGAGAACAAGGGTCGAACCCAGGGTTACGGCAGAGACAACCGTGGAAGAAGTTAGTGAACCTGAAGCATCTACCTCAGAAGTGAATGTACCTGATGATGATGTCCAATCCATAAGAGATCAACTAGATGAGTCACCCCAGCAACGAGAATCAGAGACCCCTGAAAGGCGTTATCCAACTCGAATCAGGAGGCCTCCTCAGAGACTGAATCTTTGAACTGTTTTGCATGAAGTTCTACATATATATGTTATTATGTTATGTTAAATGGGGATATAACTGTTAAGCTAAAAAGGGAGGATTGTGGTGTATGTAACCTGTTCCACCTTAAGAGAACTACCTTAAGAAATGTACTACTTTCTCTTGGCTGCTGTATACTGTAATACCGGTGGCGACTGTGTAGGGATTTGCTGGGCAGTTCAGCCCTGACCTCCGAATAGGAAAGACCTGTTGAAAGTTATTCTTGTGGTCTGTGTCCAGTGATTTATAATAAGCATAACTGGGACACACAGACTTAACACTGGGGAACCCTGCACCCTGGGGAACTCTGCACCCTGGGGAACCCTGCACCCTGGGGAACTCTGCACCCGGGGGAACCCTGCACCCTGGGGAACTCTGCACCCTGGGGAACTCTGCACCCTGGGGAACCCTGCACCCTGGGGAACCCTGCACCCTGGGGAACTCTGCACCCGCGGGAACCCTGCACCCTGGGGAACTCTGCACCCTGGGGAACTCTGCACCCTGGGGAACTCTGCACCCTGGGGAACCCTGCACCCTGGGGAACTCTGCACCCGGGGGAACCCTGCACCCTGGGGAACTCTGCACCCTGGGGAATCCTGCACCCTGGGGAACCCTGCACCCTGGGGAACTCTGCACCCTGGGGAACTCTGCACCCTGGGGAGCTCTGCACCCTGGGGAACTCTGCACCCTGGGGAACGCTGCACCCTGGGGAACCCTGCACCCTGGGGAATTCTGCACCCTGGGGAGCTCTGCACCCTGGGGAACCCTGCACCCTGGGGAACCCTGCACCCTGGGGAGCTCTGCACCCTGGGGAATCCTGCACCCTGGGGAACTCTGCACCCTGGGGAACCCTGCACCCTGGGGAACCCTGCACCCTGGGGAACTCTGCACCCTGGGGAACCCTGCACCCTGGGGAACTCTGCACCCTGGGGAACCCTGCACCCTGGGGAATCCTGCACCCTGGGGAACCCTGCACCCTGGGGAATCCTGCACCCTGGGGAACGCTGCACCCTGGGGAACTCTGCACCCTGGGGAATCCTGCACCCTGGGGAACTCTGCACCCTGGGGAACTCTGCACCCTGGGGAATCCTGCACCCTGGGGAACCCTGCACCCTGGGGAACCCTGCACCCTGGGGAATCCTGCACCCTGGGGAACCCTGCACCCTGGGGAATTCTGCACCCTGGGGAACTCTGCACCCTGGGGAACTCTGCACCCTGGGGAACCCTGCACCCTAGGGAACCCTGCACCCTGGGGAACCCTGCACCCTGGGGAATTCTGCACCCTGGGGAACTCTGCACCCTGGGGAATCCTGCACCCTGGGGAATCCTGCACCCTGGGGAACCCTGCACCCTGGGGTACCCTGCACCCTGGGGAATTCTGCACCCTGGGGAGCTCTGCACCCTGGGGAACCCTGCACCCTGGGGAATTCTGCACCCTGGGGAACTCTGCACCCTGGGGAATCCTGCACCCTGGGGAATCCTGCACCCTGGGGAACCCTGCACCCTGGGGAACCCTGCACCCTGGGGAACTCTGCACCCTGGGGAGCTCTGCACCCTGGGGAACCCTGCACCCTGGGGAACCCTGCACCCTGGGGAATTCTGCACCCTGGGGAATCCTGCACCCTGGGGAACCCTGCACCCTGGGGAATTCTGCACCCTGGGGAACTCTGCACCCTGGGGAACCCTGCACCCTGGGGAACCCTGCACCCTGGGGAACTCTGCACCCTGGGGAATTCTGCACCCTGGGGAGCTCTGCACCCTGGGGAACCCTGCACCCTGGGGAACCCTGCACCCTGGGGAACCCTGCACCCTGGGGAATCCTGCACCCTGGGGAATCCTGCACCCTGGGGAACCCTGCACCCTGGGGAACCCTGCATCCTGGGGAATCCTGCACCCTGGGGAACCCTGCACCCTGGGGAACCCTGCACCCTGGGGAACTCTGCACCCTGGGGTACCCTGCACCCTGGGGAATTCTGCACCCTGGGGAGCTCTGCACCCTGGGGAACTCTGCACCCTGGGGAACTCTGCACCCGGGGGAACCCTGCACCCTGGGGAACTCTGCACCCTGGGGAACTCTGCACCCTGGGGAACCCTGCACCCTGGGGAACCCTGCACCCTGGGGAACTCTGCACCCGGGGGAACCCTGCACCCTGGGGAACTCTGCACCCTGGGGAACTCTGCACCCTGGGGAACTCTGCACCCTGGGGAACCCTGCACCCTGGGGAACTCTGCACCCGGGGGAACCCTGCACCCTGGGGAACTCTGCACCCTGGGGAATCCTGCACCCTGGGGAACCCTGCACCCTGGGGAACTCTGCACCCTGGGGAACTCTGCACCCTGGGGAGCTCTGCACCCTGGGGAACTCTGCACCCTGGGGAACGCTGCACCCTGGGGAACCCTGCACCCTGGGGAATTCTGCACCCTGGGGAGCTCTGCACCCTGGGGAACCCTGCACCCTGGGGAACCCTGCACCCTGGGGAGCTCTGCACCCTGGGGAATCCTGCACCCTGGGGAACCCTGCACCCTGGGGAACTCTGCACCCTGGGGAACCCTGCACCCTGGGGAACCCTGCACCCTGGGGAACTCTGCACCCTGGGGAACCCTGCACCCTGGGGAACTCTGCACCCTGGGGAACCCTGCACCCTGGGGAATCCTGCACCCTGGGGAACCCTGCACCCTGGGGAATCCTGCACCCTGGGGAACGCTGCACCCTGGGGAACTCTGCACCCTGGGGAATCCTGCACCCTGGGGAACTCTGCACCCTGGGGAACTCTGCACCCTGGGGAATCCTGCACCCTGGGGAACCCTGCACCCTGGGGAACCCTGCACCCTGGGGAATCCTGCACCCTGGGGAACCCTGCACCCTGGGGAATTCTGCACCCTGGGGAACTCTGCACCCTGGGGAACTCTGCACCCTGGGGAACCCTGCACCCTAGGGAACCCTGCACCCTGGGGAACCCTGCACCCTGGGGAATTCTGCACCCTGGGGAACTCTGCACCCTGGGGAATCCTGCACCCTGGGGAATCCTGCACCCTGGGGAACCCTGCACCCTGGGGTACCCTGCACCCTGGGGAATTCTGCACCCTGGGGAGCTCTGCACCCTGGGGAACCCTGCACCCTGGGGAACTCTGCACCCTGGGGAATCCTGCACCCTGGGGAATCCTGCACCCTGGGGAACCCTGCACCCTGGGGAACCCTGCACCCTGGGGAACTCTGCACCCTGGGGAGCTCTGCACCCTGGGGAACCCTGCACCCTGGGGAACCCTTCACCCTGGGGAATTCTGCACCCTGGGGAATCCTGCACCCTGGGGAACCCTGCACCCTGGGGAATTCTGCACCCTGGGGAACTCTGCACCCTGGGGAACCCTGCACCCTGGGGAACCCTGCACCCTGGGGAACTCTGCACCCTGGGGAATTCTGCACCCTGGGGAGCTCTGCACCCTGGGGAACCCTGCACCCTGGGGAACCCTGCACCCTGGGGAACCCTGCACCCTGGGGAATCCTGCACCCTGGGGAATCCTGCACCCTGGGGAACCCTGCACCCTGGGGAACCCTGCATCCTGGGGAATCCTGCACCCTGGGGAACCCTGCACCCTGGGGAACCCTGCACCCTGGGGAATTCTGCACCCTGGGGAACCCTGCACCCTGGGGGACCCTGCACCCTGGGGAACTCTGCACCCTGGGGTACCCTGCACCCTGGGGAATTCTGCACCCTGGGGAGCTCTGCACCCTGGGGAATTCTGCACCCTGGGGAACTCTGCACCCTGGGGAATCCTGCACCCTGGGGAATCCTGCACCCTGGGGAACTCTGCACCCTGGGGAACTCTGCACCCTGGGGAACTCTGCACCCTGGGGAACCCTGCACCCTGGGGAACTCTGCACCCTGGGGAACTCTGCACCCTGGGGAATCCTGCTCCCTGGGGAATCCTGCACCCTGGGGAACTCTGCACCCTGGGGAACCCTGCACCCTGGGGAATCCTGCACCCTGGGGAACCCTGCACCCTGGGGAACCCTGCACCCTGGGGAACCCTGCACCCTGGGGAACCCTGCACCCTGGGGAATCCTGCACCCTGGGGAATCCTGCACCCTGGGGAACTCTGCACCCTGGGGAACCCTGCACCCTGGGGAACCCTGCACCCTGGGGAATCCTGCACCCTGGGGAGTCCTGCACCCTGGGGAACCCTGCACCCTGGGGAATCCTGCACCCTGGGGAGTCCTGCACCCTGGGGAACCCTGCACCCTGGGGAACCCTGCACCCTGGGGAATCCTGCACCCTGGGGAACCCTGCACCCTGGGGAACCCTGCACCCTGGGGAACTGCACCCTGGGGAACTCTGCACCCTGGGGAACCCCGCACCCTGGGGAACTCTGCACCCTGGGGAGTCCTGCACCCTGGGGAACCCTGCACCCTGGGGAACCCTGCACCCTGGGGAACCCTGCACCCTGGGGAACTGCACCCTGGGGAACCCTGCACCCTGGGGAATCCTGCACCCTGGGGAACCCTGCACCCTGGGGAACCCTGCACCCTGGGGAACTGCACCCTGGGGAACCCTGCACCCTGGGAGACCCTGCACCCTGGGAGACCCTGCACCCTGAGGAATCCTGCACCCTGTCACAGTGTCTGGTTCTGTTCTTCTTCTTCCCGTGGGTGATGCTGTAGCAGCAATTCAACTTCTCTGTGAAAGACGAGGTCTGTCACCCACACAATATGCACCCTGGCTAAAGTGACAGCCTGGAAGAATCTGGACCCATAAAGGTTGAGGGCCGCTGTTACTTTAATTGCCACGGACAGGTCAGTTGTGGCCGTGGAGTGACTCGGCAGATCCTCGGGATGAAGTCAGCAGAGACGGCCAATGGCACCTTGGAGAGGCACGGCCGTCGAACGCACAGCTCCTCGGAGGTTCTCGTACGACTGGGGCAGCCTGTACACATGTTGGGGAAGGGCGGACCTGGTGGGTTGCTGCACCTCGGCCATTCTGCCTGACTTTCCAGGCTCAGACACGGCCTAACTCTCCAGCACTGGACACGGCCTAACTTAAAATAGAAAATCAGAGTATTTTTTAAATGGTGAGAGATTAGGAAATGTTGGTGTTCAGAGGAACCTGGGTGTCCTTGTACACAAATCACTGAAAGTTAACATGCAGGTGCAGCAAATGGTATGTTGGCCTTTATTACAAGAGGATTTGAGTATAAGAGTAGAGACATCTTACTGCAATTATATAGGGCCCTGGTGAGACCACACCTGGAGTATTGTGCACAGTTTTGGTCTCCTTACCTAAGGAAGGATATACTTGCCATAGAGGGAGTGCAACGAAGGTTCACCAGACTGGTTCCTGGGATGGGGGGATTGTCCTGTGAGGAGAGATTGAGTAGACTGGGCCTATATTCTCTAGAGTTTAGAAGAATGAGAGGTGATCTCATTGAAATATACAAAATTCTTACAGGGCTTGACAGGGTAGATGCAGGGAGGATGTTTCCCCTGGCTGGGGAGTCTAGAACCAGGGGTCACAGTCTCAGAATAAGGGGTCGGCCATTTAGGACTGAGATGAGGAGAAATTTCTTCAGGTGGTGAATCTTTGGAATTCTCTACCCCAGAGGGCTGTGGAGGCTCAGTCGTTGAGTATATTCAAGGCAGAGATTGATAGATTTTTGAATATTAAAGGAATCAAGGGATATGGGGATAGTGCAGGAAAGTGTAGATGAGATAGAAAATCAGCCATGATCTTATTGAATGGTGGAATAGGCTCGAAGGGCCAAATGGCCTACTCCTGCTCCGATTTCTTATGTTCTTATGTTCCTGACTCTCCATGCCCCGACACAGCCTGACTCTCAGGCCCCGACACAGCCTGACTCTCAGGCCCCGACACAGCCTGACTCTCAGGCCCCGACACAGCCTGACTCTCAGGCCCCGACACAGCCTGACTCTCCAGGCCCGGACACAGCCTGACTCTCAGGCCCCGACACAGCCTGACTCTCAGGCCCCGACACTGCCTGACTCTCCAGGCCCCGACACAGCCTGAGTCTCAGGCCCCGACACAGCCTGACTCTCCAGGCCCCGACACAGCCTGACTCTCAGGCCCCGACACTGCCTGACTCTCCAGGCCCCGAAACTGCCTGACTCTCCAGGCCCCGACACTGCCTGACTCTCCAGGCCCCGACACTGCCTGACTCTCAGGCCCCGACACTGCCTGACTCTCCAGGCCCCGACACAGCCTGACTCTCAGGCCCCGACACAGCCTGACTCTCAGGCCCCGACACAGCCTGACTCTCAGGCCCCGACACAGCCTGACTCTCAGGCCCCGACACAGCCTGACTCTCAGGCCCCGACACTGCCTGACTCTCCAGGCCTGGACACAGCCTGACTCTCAGGCCCCGACACAGCCTGACTCTCCAGGCCCCGACACAGCCTGACTCTCAGGCCCCGACACTGCCTGACTCTCCAGGCCCCAACACTGCCTGACTCTCAGGCCCCGACACAGCCTGACTCTCCAGGCCCGGACACAGCCTGACTCTCAGGCCCCGACACAGCCTGACTCTCAGGCCCCGACACTGCCTGACTCTCCAGGCCCCGACACAGCCTGAGTCTCAGGCCCCGACACAGCCTGACTCTCCAGGCCCCGACACAGCCTGACTCTCAGGCCCCGACACTGCCTGACTCTCCAGGCCCCGACACTGCCTGACTCTCCAGGCCCCGACACTGCCTGACTCTCCAGGCCCCGACACTGCCTGACTCTCAGGCCCCGACACTGCCTGACTCTCCAGGCCCCGACACAGCCTCACTCTCCAGGCCCCGACACTGCCTGACTCTCCAGGCCCTGACACTGCCTGACTCTCAGGCCCCGACACTGCCTGACTCTCAGGCCCCGACACTGCCTGATTCTCAGGCCCCGACACTGCCTGACTCTCCAGGCCCCGACACTGCCTGACTCTCCAGGCCCCAACACTGCCTGACTCTCAGGCCCTGACACTGCCTGACTCTCAGGCCCTGACACTGCCTGACTCTCAGGCCCGGACACAGCCTGACTCTCAGGCTCGGACACTGCCTGACTCTCAGGCCCCGACACTGCCTGACTCTCAGGCCCTGACACAGCCTGACTCTCCAGGCCCTGACACTGCCTGACTCTCAGGCCCCGACACAGCGTGACTCTCCAGGCCCTGACACTGCCTGACTCTCAGGCCCCGACACTGCCTGACTCTCAGGCCCCGACACAGCCTGACTCTCCAGGCCCTGACACTGCCTGACTCTCAGGCCCCGACAGGGCCTGACTCTCCAGGCCCCGACAGGGCCTGACTCTCCAGGCCCTGACACTGCCTGACTCTCCAGGCCCGGACACAGCCTGACTCTCCAGGCCCGGACACAGCCTGACTCTCGGGCCCCGACACTGCCTGACTCTCCAGGCCCCGACACTGCCTGACTCTCCAGGCCCCGACACTGCCTGACTCTCCAGGCCCCGACACTGCCTGACTCTCAGGCCCCGACACTGCCTGACTCTCCAGGCCCCGACACAGCCTCACTCTCCAGGCCCTGACACTGCCTGACTCTCAGGCCCCGACACTGCCTGACTCTCAGGCCCCGACACAGCCTGACTCTCAGGCCCCGACACTGCCTGATTCTCAGGCCCCGACACTGCCTGACTCTCAGGCCCCGACACAGCCTGACTCTCAGGCCCTGACACAGCCTGACTCTCCAGGCCCCGACACAGCTTGACTCTCAGGCCCGGACACAGCCTGACTCTCAGGCTCGGACACTGCCTGACTCTCAGGCCCCGACACTGCCTGACTCTCAGGCCCTGACACAGCCTGACTCTCCAGGCCCTGACACTGCCTGACTCTCAGGCCCCGACACAGCCTGACTCTCCAGGCCCTGACACTGCCTGACTCTCAGGCCCCGACAGGGCCTGACTCTCCAGGCCCCGACAGGGCCTGACTCTCCAGGCCCTGACACTGCCTGACTCTCCAGGCCCGGACACAGCCTGACTCTCCAGGCCTGGACACAGCCTGACTCTCGGGCCCCGACACTGCCTGACTCTCCAGGTCCCGACACTGCCTGACTCTCCAGGCCCCGACACTGCCTGACTCTCCAGGCCCCGACACTGCCTGACTCTCAGGCCCCGACACTGCCTGACTCTCCAGGCCCCGACACAGCCTCACTCTCCAGGCCCTGACACTGCCTGACTCTCAGGCCCCGACACTGCCTGACTCTCAGGCCCCGACACTGCCTGATTCTCAGGCCCCGACACTGCCTGATTCTCAGGCCCCGACACTGCCTGACTCTCAGGCCCCGACACAGCCTGACTCTCAGGCCCCGACACTGCCTGATTCTCAGGCCCCGACATTGCCTGACTCTCAGGCCCGGACACAGCCTGACTCTCCAGGACCCGACACTGCCTGACTCTCAGGCACCGACACTGCCTGACTCTCAGGCACCGACACTGCCTGACTCTCAGGCCCCGACACAGCCTGACTCTCCAGGCCCTGACACTGCCTGACTCTCAGGCCCCGACACAGCCTGACTCTCCAGGCCCTGACACTGCCTGACTCTCAGGCCCCGACACAGCCTGACTCTCCAGGCCCTGACACTGCCTGACTCTCAGGCCCCGACACTGCCTGACTCTCCAGGCCCAGACACAGGCTGACTCTCAGGCCCCAACACTGCCTGACTCTCAGGCCCCAACAGGTGTATCAGGGCCTGGGAATATGGTCGCTGCCATGATGGCAGGTGTGGTCAGTGCAGCCCTGCTGGCTCCTGAGCTCCCTCGCATGACTTCTGTCATATTGTTACCACTTCACCCACAAATACTGTAATCATGGTCACTTACTGCCCGGTGCGGGACCCTGAAGCTGGTAACAGTGGAGCTCCTTTTCATGTGTCCTCTTTTCCTTTCCCGCTGATGTCCTGTAAATGCATCACCTACGGACCATTCCCCAATCAACAATGGGCAACCATGGGCTATTTTATTTGGGACTTTTAAAAACAAACTTACTGTAACGAGTAAATAAAAATTGTTCCCCAAAAATTATTCCAAAAGCACGTATTATTTCCAGAAATATTGGAAAACATTGCTAATAAAATCACAGGAATAAGCAGGTACTGTAAACATAACAGAAAAACCCAAGACCTTTAAGACCCTTTTAAGAATTCCATTGCGCATTCAAAATGGCCTTTGAAGGGAACAAATAGTGCAATCTTGGCACAAATCTGGGAAATTAAATCAGATTTTAATTTAGATGTTTTTCTTTCCATTCTGGATCCTTAATGAGGTTTTAGCACGAAGGGGAATGTTTCTATCTTTAGTGAGCTCAATGCAGAACCTCACACACTACGAGTGTGTGTAGCAGGAATTAGGGCGCAAGCCCAAATTATCCGTGGAAACTAACGTTCTTGTCCCACATCTGGCAGGTCAGGAGGTGCAATAATCAACCAGCAACCCCATTTCTGACCTCATATAAACGTCACACCTGTTCCTGTACTTTGGTGTCATTTTTCACTCTGATCTTAATGTCCAATCTCTTGTTTCTTTAAAGGATCCATTACAATGTCCCCAAATTTACAGAAGGTAATAAACCGGCTGTATCGTTTTCTAACCACACATTCCACGATGGATTACAGATTTCTATGGACTCATTGGAAGGAAGTTAGAAGACGTGCTGCTTTCTGATAGGCCTGTAATTCTGGTTAATCCTTCAGAGGAACCTTAGCTAAACCTGTTCATGCAGCCACTCTGGACTTGTGTTCAATGGGGCAAAGATAATATTCAATGGCTTTGATTATTTCCGTCACCTTTATTTGGGAGATATTCATTCACATGGGCTCAATGTCAACCCTTTACTTCCTCTTCAGTGCTTATGAAGTCATGTGTTTTATAACTGAGACAATGCCATCTGATAATCTGTGAGATTACCTCAAGCGCGTCTACTATTTAAAAAAAAATGTTTTTTAATTCATTCCTGGGATGTTGGCGTTGCTGGCAAGGCCAGCATTTATTGCCCATCCCTAATTGCCCTTGAGAAGGCGGTGGTGAACCCCCTTCTTGAACCGCTGCAGTCCGTGTGGTGAAGGTACTCCCCGAGTGCTGTTAGGGAGAGAGTTCCAGGATTTTGACCCAGCGACGATGAAGGGACGGCGATACATCCAAGTCAGGATAGTGTGTGACTTGCACCTGCTGCCTTTGTCCTTCTAGGAGGTGGAGGCCGCGGGTTTGGGAGGTGCTGCCGAAGAAGCCGTGGTGGGTTGCTGCAGTGCTGTGGTGGAGGGAGTGGATGTTTGTGAGGTGCGCCTGGTGAGCTGCTCCTGGCATGCTCTTCTACACTCATTGACCCAGGGTTGGTTGTCTGGCTTGCTGGTGATGGAAGTTCAGAAGAGGCCAGAGAGCAGGAATGGAAGAGTTGGGGAGGGAGGGTGTAGGGTTGGAAGAGGTTACAGAGATATGATGGGGCAAGGTCATGGAGGTAATTAAATACAAGGGTTAGAATGTTAAATGTGAGATGTTGGGAGACCGGGAGCCATTGTAGGTCAGTGAGGAAAGGGGTGTTGGGCAAGCGGTATGGTGTGAGTTAGGATATGGGCAGCAGAGTCTTGGAAGAGCTGAAGTTTACGGAGGGCGGAGGAAGAAAAGCCGGCCAGGAGAGCATGGAATAGTTGAGTCTGGACATAGCAAAGGCATGAATGAGGGTTTCAGCAGCAGATGGGATGAGGCAGGGGTGGCGGTGGGTGATTTACAGAGGTGGAATTAGGCGGTCTTTGTTATGGCGAGGATATGGGAGTGCATGCACAGCTCAGGGTTAAGCAGGATGGCAATGTTGTGAGCAGTCTGGTTCAGCATGAGGCAATGGCAAGGGATCAGAGTTTGTGGCAGGGGCTGAAGGTTAGTGCTTTGGTCTCCTCAATGTTTAGTTGGAGGAAGTTCTGGCTCATCCAAGAGTAGATGTCAGATGAGGAGTCTGAGAGCACAGAGGCAGTGGAGAGGCAGAGCTGGGTGTCCTCAGTGTATCACAGAATCACAGAAACCCCACAGTGCAGATAGAGGCCATTTCGGCCCATTGAGCCTGCACCAACACATATCCCACCCGATCCCCGTAACCCCTACACCAACACATATCCCACCCTATCCGTGGAAATTGAGCCCATGTCTGCGTATGATGCCGCCAAGGGGCAACACGTAGATGAGGAAGAAAAGGGAGCCAAAGAATGATCAAGGGCACGTAATAAAAGTTGATGACATGTAAAAGTAAATAATTCCATTGAAAGTGCAGTGAGACACAGGCTTTAACTTAGAGTGAAAGAATATTTGGCAAACCTACAGCTTCGGTACATGAAACCTAAAAGGGCTACAAATGTTGAAGGGGCCAAATTTATTTTCTTAGAGGGCTTGGGTGTATGTCCTCTCCGAAAATTTAAATATTGGACACTTTATTTTCCACTAATTTAGAGTCTACAAAGACATTGCATTTTTTAATCTAAAGAGGAAAGAGTTTTTGCTGAACTTTATTGAAAGCTCTTCTTGAGCAGGCATTTTGGGGAATTAATTTTTTTCTTCATAGTTTAAACATTCTTTCCCTCAGTAATAGCAGCTAATGTATTGCAGACCCCACGGTTTACAGCAGGCGCAGTTGTGCAAACGTGATTTGCCCGCTATCTCCGATGGCAGGGCTAACCGTATTCGACCGGATGCTGTCGATCAGTATTGAAGTCATGCTACTGCAGTCGGTGCTGAATACAAACTGTAACCCCACACCACTTATGTACAACTTCAGTACATAAAGGGTAATTGGATCTTAAAGAGGTGTTACTTGTGATTGTTCTTGCAGTAAGTGCACCTTAACGAGGTGAAAACTAGTGAGTAAACACAGCTGTTTCTGCACCAAATAAACAGAGCACTTAAGACACCATAAAGACAACTTGGAAATTACAAGCGGTTAATGGTGCTTTTTGGCCGAAATAAGCAACTGCCTGTTTTAAACTTGAATGTTCTAAGTGGTGGGGACTGTACTGCCAGAAAAAATAATGAATCTTTTTTTACGTTGCCTAATAGCAAAATGAGATTCAATCCAATTTTAATGATTGTAGAATAATTTCAGTCAGGGCCGTAGGCAGCAAATTTACAATTGGAACAATCCTTCCCACAGCTGCCACCAGTGCGACCCCCCACCCCCTAAATTGCTGGTACATTTCTAGAGAGCATCTGCTGGAACATAAGGCCAGGAGTGGGCCATTCGGCCCCTCGAACCTGTTCCACCATTTAATCAGATCGTGGCCGATCTGTACCTCAAGCCCATTTACCCTTGATACCCGTACCCAACAAAACTCTATCAATTTCAGTCTTGAAAATATCAATTGACCCCCCAGTATCCACAGCCATTGTCGAGAGAGAATTCCAGATTTATTTGTGTGAAGAACTGTTTCTTGATTTTACTCCTAAATGGCCTCACTCGCCTGGAAAATTTAAAATGTTTACATTATAAATGATACTTTCTGGTTCATTTTAATCATTTTGATACTTACCTGATAAGCCTGTAATATTGTAAAAATGATAAACAAAGACATTTGGGTTTCAAACTCCCCCAAAGCCCTCCCCCAACTTTTCCCCCTGCCCTGTAGCAATGCTCTCAACTTCTTCCTCATCCCCAGGACACTACCTCCAAATCCCGCCCCCTCAAAGTGTTGGCTTCACCTCCCTCACTTCCTCCTCCCATTGCTGGGCCTGGCTTCTTCTCTCTCCTTTCCTTACCCCTAAACATTGCTGATCCTGGTATCTCCTCTCTCTGCACCCCAAGACTGCCGCGCCCCCTTTCCTGCATTGAGCTCCCACCTCCTGGTGCTCCTGCTGTGAGCGATTGACCTCACTGTAACTGTAAGCACAAATTCCTATTATCATAAGAATTCCCACCCACAGTAGGGGTAGCAGCAGGTAGTTGCGCTAGAGCATCATTACAGGAAGGAGCCTAGTCCATGCTGACAGTGGTTCAAGCATGGACACACGGGCAGAGCCCTCAGCATTACCGATGCAAATGGTTGACTTGTAAGCTCTCCGAAGGTGGAAGAATCCCAGCTGTAAAGTGGCATGGGTTTAGGCAGAGTGCCTTCACCCAGGCCTATGTAGTGATGTCCCCTCACTGCACTGCATGAGATTTCCATTTCTCACACCAGTATTGGGGCCTGTCCGAACAAGAGGGTTGATTTAGTGTCAATCGGTGCTGAATTGTGGGGAAAGTTTCACCACTAACAGCTGGGATGAGACTGCGAGCACCCATTCACATTTGACTCATTCCCAACAGAGAAAGAGAATTTCATCTCATTAGACCACGATGGATTCACCCCCAGATCTCAGGCGTGAAAGGACAATGTTCAAAGGACCTGCCAGTGACCCTTATTGTTTGTCGTAAAGTGTTTTATTACCAGAGCATGCTCCTTCCTTGGTCAAAAGGACAGACGAGAAGCTATAGGAACACTGGGGTCAATAACCTGACAAGGATATTCCAAGGGCACCAGGTGACTCCTTAACCCCTTCACAGTAAGTCCTTGTCAAGGAACCATCTGGAGTTTACCGCCCAGTCTATGCCTAGTAGTTGATGATGCCTAAATTTGGCTCACCGAACTGTCTAATATCAACCACTTCAGATTATATTAGCAGTTACACCACCAAAGTCCCATCAGGACCAGCACAAGCTACTGAGTGAATGAGTTAACCCTTTTCTGGCAATTACCAAAGAAGAAGTCAGCTAGATATAGTAATCTGGGATGTTATGATTAAGGTTATCCACCAGGTGGTGCTGTAGCCAATGCTGCTGCTAAGGTCAGAGGTTTGCTTCCTGCATAGGTCAGCACAAGGTGGAATGCCAGGATGCTGATGCAGGCTGTCTGTAAATGTGTTTCCCAGTTGTTAATAAAGTACTCGTGTTAATTCTATGATAGCGCCTCTTTGAGTCCTTGTTCCACTTAATGGATTTATCACAATAACAAAGTGATGAACTAACAATTATTTATTAACCTCAGGATCATAGTTAGCAGTATTAAAATATGCAATATTTAAATAATGAGTATATAGAGTTATTGACAAAATAAAAATGGAGGTTGCAAAGATAATTCAGTTATGTCACATTAATTCAGCATCAACAGTATTTTGGAGAGTTACAGATTTTCCATTTAGGTAAAAAAGGGCTTCCTGATTTCAATCCTAAATGGCCTGGCTCTAATTTTCAGATAACACTTGGTCCATGTGATCTCCTGGACTGGCCTCGATTGCCTGAGGGCCTTGGAGAGGAATTTTCCACAGTGCCTTTTCCCTTATTGGTCCTGGGTTTTTTCCTTTATTTTTTTACCTATCCCAAGAGAGTACACGGCTGCGGGGGGTGGGGGGAAGGGGGAGAACGCAGGGAGGGAGGAAGTGAAGTGTCTGGGCAGGATGCTTTGGCCATCATGATGTGGGGCCGACCTGATGAATCGTTGGTCATTTCCTGCCTGTAAATTTTGTGTGTTTGTATGCAAGATTGTTCTGGATCATAGGCAATAGTTTATCTGTATCTACCCTATATCATCTCACAAAGCCCTGTTGGTAACCTTGATGGCCTCCAAATCAATGAAGCACCAACATCTACACATCCTGGGCCACTCATTTGCTCCCTAGCTTCTCTGATCTTTGCTCACAAAGGGTCTCACATTGGTCTTGATAAGGCGGAGAATGGGCTACAAGCAGGGAGCCAGCGTGCTGGGGATCTCAGCCAGTTACTGTTAGTACAGAAGCTAATAACACTGCTTAAAGATATCTGCCCCCACTTCACTCCTGAATCACATGGTGCATCCTCATTCCCTGTTTTCAGTTTTAGACCATGAGCTTTCAAACTGGGCTCGATCACCCGAGTGCACTCCCTTGGGTCATCAGATTTCTGTCTGTCCATTGTCAAATGTTGTACTTTTCTGTATCCGTCGATGCTTAGGAACCTTCTGTTGCTGTGCACTAATCAAAAAATTCCCTTGGGTAGCTGACACAGAACTGATGACGTGTATACTCCCTGGCTTCTCATGTCCCTGAGAGTGTATCAGTGTTTACAGGGGATCTCTGAGAGTGTATCAGTGTTTACAGGGGGTCCCTGAGAGCGTATCAGTGTTTACAGGGGGTCCCTGAGAGCGTATCAGTGTTTACAAGGGGTCCCTGAGAGTGTATCAGTGTTTACAGGGGGTCCCTGAGAGCGTATCAGTGTTTACAGGGGGTCCCTGAGAGCGTATCAGTGTTGACAAAGGGTCACCGGGAGTGTGTCAGTATTTACACAGGGTCACCAGGAATGTGTTAGTATTTACAGGGGGTCGCTGGAGTGTGACAGTATTGACAGGGGATCCCCGGGAGTGTGTCAATATTGATAGGGGATCCCGGGAGTGTGTCAATATTGATAGGGGATCCCCAGGAGTGTGTCAATATTGATAGGGGATCGCTGTGAGTGTGTCAATATTGTTAGGGGATCCCGGGAGTGTGTCATTATAGATAGGGGATCCCTGGGAGTGTGTCAATATTGATAGGGGATCCTGGGAGTGTGTCATTATAGATAGGGGATCCCCGGGAGTGTGCCAATATTGATAGGGGATCCCGGGAGTGTGTCAATATTGATAGGGGATCCCCAGGAGTGTGCCATTATAGATAGGGGATCCCCGGGAGTGTGTCAATATTGATAGGGGATCCCGGGAGTGTGTCAATATTGATAGGGGATCCCCAGGAGTGTGTCAATATTGATAGAGGATCGCTGGGAGTGTGTCAATATTGTTAGGGGATCCCGGGAGTGTGTCATTATAGATAGGGGATGCCTGGGAATGTGCCAATATTGATACGGGATACCAAAAAAGAAAGGTTTGAAAATCTTTGCTTCAGAAACCCGCTCTTCAATGGTGCAGACTCGTGATTACCTAATTCATTTGGAATAAGAGTCCACAGATTAAAATCTAAGGGCTATAAATTCATTATAGCCAAGAAATGGGCAGTGTTTAGATGAAAAATGGTTAAGTAGCGCCAGTTGAAAATCATGTAGGCTGCTCGCAAAGTTCGTCCTCCTCATTAAAATGATTGCTGTCATGATTCTCGTTTAAAAGCCCAAGCTCATTGGCATGACACTGAAAAGATGGATCAATATCGGCGGCAGTCTAAATGCAAGTAATGATTGCCATAGACTTTTTTCATTGCTTAAAGGGGAGGTTCATTGATGTTGCAGCACCTCATCCTCAGCATTGTTGGGTGTGCAGCTGCCTCAACAATGATAAGAAGGACAAGGAGAAGGAGCGCTTATTTACAAACCATGATGGCAGATTGCCGCCCCAGGGAGAGAGCCCGGAGGGTTTCCGATGAAGCTTTGGAGGCATTGATTTTAGCAATGGAGAGAAGGCGGGCGGTCCTGTACCTGCCAACTGGCAGGAGACCCTCGCTACAAGTCTACCAGACTATGTGGAGAGAGGTGGCACACCACATCATGGGCAGCACTGTGGTCCCCAGGACCCACACCCAGTGACGGAAGAAGTTTAATGAGCTCACACGGGTGCTCAGCGTGAGTGAATGCTTCAACAAATGCTACATACCACCATCTGTACCACAAGCTTCACACACTGCCCAAAGCACCGCACCCCCAGCACTCACCCACCAACAATCTCTACCTAGCAACACACACACCCACAGCTCACGCCTTGGACACAATGACAGCTATTTAACCATGGCAGGCACAGGCATCAGTAGTTCTTAGAATTCATGTCATATGTGTGATATGTTTATAGATAATTTATAGAATGTTTATAGAATATTTTGTGGTCTCTCTCATTTCGCCTTTGCACCCATAGAAACATAGAAGATAGGAGCAGGAGTAGGCCATTCGGCCCCTCGAGCCCGCTCCGCCATTTAATGAGATCATGGCTGATCATCCAAATTCAGTACCCTATCCCTGCTTTCTCCCCATATCCCTTGATCCCTTTAGCCTCAAGAAATATATCCAACTCCTTCTTGAATATATTTAATGAATTGGCCTCAACTGCCCTGTGTGGCAGAGAATTCCACAGGTTCACCACTCTCTGGGTGAAGAAATTCCTCCTCATCTCAGTCCTAAATGGCTTACTCCTTATCCTTAGACTGTGAACCCTGGTTCTGGACTCCCCCGCCATCGGGAACATCCTTCCTGCATCTAGTCTGTCTGGTCCTGTTAGAATTTTATAAGTTTCAATGAGATCCCCTCTCATTCTTCTAAACTCTAGTAAATATAAGCCTAATCAACCCAATCTCTCCTCATACGTCATTCCTGCCATCCCAGGTATCAGTCTGGTGAATCTTCGCTGCACTCCCTCCATGGCAAGAACATCCTGCCTCAGATAAGGTGACCAAAACTGCACACAATACTGAAGGTGTGGTCTCACCAAGGCCCTGTACAACTGCAGCAAGACATCCTTGCTCCTGTACTCAAACCCTCTCGCTATGACGGCCAACATGCCATTTGCCTTCTTAACTGCCTGCTGCACCTGGTGCACAAGGACACCCAGGTCTCGTTGCACTTCCCCTTTTCCCAATCTATTGCCATTCAGATAATAATCTGTCTTCCTGTTTTTGCCACCGAAGTGGATGACCTCGCATTCATCTACATTATACTGCATTTGCCATGCATCTGCCCAATCACCCAACCTGTCCAAATCGTACTGGAGTTTCTCTGCATCCTCCTCACAGCACACACGCCCACCCAGCTTTGTGTCATCTGCAAACTTGGAGATATTACATCTAGTTCCCTCGTCTAGATCATTTATATCTATTGTGAATAGCTGGGGTCCTAACACCGATCCCTGCAGTACCCCACTAGTCACTGCCTGCCACTCAGAAAAAGACGCATTTATTCCAACTCTTTGCTTCCTGTCTGCCAACCAGTTCTCTATCCAAGACAGTACCTTACCCCCAATCCCATGTGCTTTAACTTTACATGCTAATCTCTTATGCGGGACCTTATTGAAAGCCTTCTGAAAGTCCAAATACACCACATCCACTGGTTCTCCCTTATCTATTCTACCAGTTACATCCTCAAAAAATTCCAGTAGATTAGTCAAGCATGATTTACCTTTTGTAAATCCATGTTGACTTTGTCCGATCCTGTCACTGTTTTCCAAGTGCTCTGCTATTACATCCTTTATAATGGATGTCAGGCTTACCGGTCTGTAATTCCCCGTTTTCTCTCTACCACCCTTTTTAAATAGTGGGGTAACATTAGCTATCCTCCAATCCATGAGAACTGTTCCAGAGTCTATAGAATTTTGGAAGATGACCAGCAATGCATCTACTATTTCTGGGGCCACTTCCTTAAGTACCCTAGGATGTAGATTATCAGGTCCTGGGGATTTATCGGCCTTCAATCACGTCAATTTCCCTAACACCATTTCCCTACAAATACTGATTTCATTCAATTCCTCCCTCTCATTAGACCCTATGTTCCCCGACATCTCTAGGCGATTATTTGTGTCCTCCTTTGTGAAGACAGAACCAAAGTGTGTATTTAATTGGTCTGCCATTTCTTTGTTCCCCATTATAAATTCCCCTGATTCTGACTGCAAGGGACCTACGCTTGACTTCACCAATCTTTTTCTCTTCACATATCTATAGAAGCTTTTACAGTCAGTTTTTATGTTCCCCGCAAGCTTACTCTCATAATCTATTTTCCCCCTTTTAATTAATCCCTTTGTCGTCCTTTGCTGAATCCTAAACTGCTCCCAATCCTCAGGTTTGCTGCTTTTTCTGGCCAAATTATATGTCCTCTCCTTGGATCTTATGCTATCCCTAATTTCCCTTGGTAACCACGGTTGAGTCACCTTTTTTGTTTTATTTTTATGCCAAACAGGGATGAACAAATTCTGTAGTTCATCCATGCGATCTTTAAATGTTAGCCATTGCCTATCCACCGTCAACCCTTTAAGTAACGTTCCCCAATCCATCCTAGCCAACTCGTGCCTCATACCATCGTAGTTTCCTTTATTTAAATTCAGGAACCTAGTCTCTGAGACAACTACTTCGCTCTCCATTTTAATGAAGAATTCTATCATATTATGATCGCTCCTCCCCAAGGGGCCTCGCACAACAAGATTGCTAATTAATCCTTTCTCATTACATAATACCCAGTCTAAGATGGCCTGATCTCTAGTTGGTTTTTCGACATATTGGTCCAGGAAACCATCCCATAAACACTCTAGGAATTCCTCCTCCACAGCCCAGGAGGGCGCTGTGAAACGCCATGAGGCAGGGATGGTATGATGGGGATGTGTTGGGCTACGGGGATCTGGGGTTTCATTCATGTGAGTCGGAGTCTGATGAGCTGGTCATGGACAGCCCGTCCGGAAGGCCAATTGTCTCGCTGCCTCCGTTCCCTCCGCTGTAGATCCTGGAGGGCGAGATCTACTGCAGTACAGCTCCCATGACTTTTAGTAAGTGTTATAAGTTGGAGCTTTTCAGAAATAATTATGGAGTTTTGTACTTGCCACAACACTTCCTGATACCAAAGAACCTTGAAATGAATAAAGAAAACTCTTGCAGTAGCAGGAAGTAGCACACAACCACTCAAACTTCAAAAATCTGCCAGGTCCGAGTGATTGGTGAGGACCCCTTTAAGTATCGTCGCTGGAGCCGGCTTCCTGCTGTTGCTTGCCAGCTCTACCTGTCCTTGTTTTCTCCAGACCGTAAATTCATTGGCTGTAACGAAGTTGGGAGATCGTGCATCAAGTGAGCGTTGCACACTCACTGACATCACGATCTCCGTGATGGCGAGGTCCCCGGTGATCACATTCAGTGGCAGCGCTACTGGCAACACCGATATGGCATGCGGTGCTGGAACCGGCATCAGGTGGCGTTAAAGCTCTCAACGGTGTTTTAGCGCCATCCCGTGACTCTGACAGGTGGCGCAAACCACACGAATTTCTCCTCCTATGTTTCATCACCTCAAACCTTTGATTTACTTGCCCTTACATCACTTAAGCTTGTTCTCCCTGAGTGCCTTGGTGCGTGACATAGCAATGTGGAGAATTGCTGTGCTGTAAGTGGGACAGACTCCAGTTGACCTTTTCCACTTCACAATGACACGTTTATGGGTGAACTTTCCTTTGTAGAGGGAAGTTAAGGAAAAATTCACACAAACCACCATCTGAACCCAGAGTCTACTTAAAGTTAAAGCCTAGGAGTGACTGTGATTAAAATAGCAACAGAGGAATGTTATAGGAGCGTAGTGAATTGTGGTAGGTTAATAAGGTAAAAATTCCGCTGCACCACTCCGACTATGTGCTGGGAGTGCCCAAAATGAGAGACGCCCAGCTTTCCCGTTACACGCAGAGGGTTAATAAATCCGGACTCAGCAGCAGCTTGCATTCCCCAGGGTTAGTTTGTTTTGAACAGAATAAAGGCGTGAGGTTCTGTTAATATTTTTGTCCAGCTGACACCCATTTCTGGTTCTGGTGCTTACCCACATTTTCCACCATCTGGAATAGACAGTTTTGGCAAGATATTTCTGTAATGGTAGAGTTTGAAAATGGAACCTGCTGCTTGCATAATTGAAGTCAAAGCTAAAATGAAACCTCTGAAATTACAATTCTGCACCTTACTAATGCATCGTGTTATCCACCACTGGAGGTCTTCCTCACCTCGTGGCTGGGTCTGTTGTAGCCCAATTGATAGAGATTGATTGCGATGAATAGTCAACAACTCCATCATCATTGCATCATGCGACTATCGGAATGGCAGAAGGCAAACTAGATGATCTTTTTTCGTCCAGCAATTCCTATGTTTCTATGCAGTGTCAGCTGTGGCTCAGTGGGTGGCACTCATGTTTCTGAGTCAGAAGGTTGTAGGTTCAAGTCCCACTCCAGAGACTTGAGCACAAAAATCTAGGCTGACACTCCAGTGCAGTGCTGAGGGAGTGCTGCACTGTCAGAGGTGTCGTCTTTCGGATGAGATGTTAAACTCCCTCTCAGTGGATGTAAAAGATCCCATGGCACTATTTCGAAGAAGAGCAGGGGAGTTATCCTTGATGTCCTGGCCCAAACAGATTATCTGATCATTAGCACATTGCTGTTTGTGGGAACTTGCTGTGTGCAAATTGACCGCTGTGTTTCCTACATTACAACAGGGACTACACCATAAGAAAGTACGCCATCGGCTGTAAAGTGCTTTGGGACGTCCTGAGATCCTGAAAGGTGTATATAAATGCAAGTCTTTCTTTCTTTTCTATACCTTGCAATGGAGCTCTCAATTTCAATCTATTTTAAAAACACCAGGGAACATTTACTGAGACTCCTCTCCCAGCATGGAGTCTCGCCCAATGTGAGCACAGACCAGAGAATTGACCATGAGGCCAGAGCTGATTCAAGGTGCTCCCAATCTGTGGACATTAAAATTAGCCGACGCCAGCGCTTCAACAGGATTTATCCAATCCAACCCCATTTTCCTGCCCTTTCCTCAATATTACTGCTCACTTAATTTCCCCTAGCCTCTGCCTTTTGGTGATAATCTCCCTCCAGTTACCGACTGACCAGCCAGTGGAAATCATTTTTCCCCGATTTACCGAAACCCCTCCGTTCTCTATCAAATCTCCTTTTAACCTTTTCCCTAATGAAAGGAGCACTAGTCTCTCTGGTCTATCCTCCTAGCTAAAGCCTCTTATCCATCATATCAGTCAAGTGAATCTTTTCTGCACCCTCTCCAGAGCCTTTACTTTCCCCCAAAAGTAACGCACCCAGAACGAGACACAATTGGGCCGATTCTCCTGAGGTCCATGCAGAGGAGGTGTAAACGTGGGCAGCACACTGGAAGAGTTCTTCACCCGGACAGCTCGATCCCCTGTCGGAACTAGAAACACCATTGGGGTTTCCTGGGTGGGATCTGAGCTGTGATTGGATGCTGGTGTGAAAGAACAGGAAGTCGCAGTGTCCTGCTGTTGCATCTTATGATCTGTTTTGGGAACCTGGAAACATTCTGGAAGCTGCAAAACTGCTGAATAACTAACCCATGGCGTGTTTTTGCACCGTGACACTGCCAAGGAGGGTGGAAAGGATCAGGGAACCCTCCTGTGACAGTGAGTCAATCGAGTAATTGCTTCAGGAAATGGAGGGGAGCAGGCTGCTCTATTCCCACCATGGCTGCAAGGTACTCAAGGATGTGGCCTGCAGAATGTGGCAAGAGGGGGTGGAATTGATCCTCGGCAGAACTGTATGCCTGCTAGGTGATGAGGGTTACCAGCTACTTCCATGGCTCATGGCGCCATCAATGCTGTAAAGGAATGCTCTAATGAAGCACACATGGATAAGAATTGAGCGAGCAATTGGGATGTTCAGAGCAAGGTTCCAGTGCCTGGATTGGTCCTAGGTGCCTTGCAGGTTCCCAAAACAGTCCATAAGATGCAGCAACCCTTTAGTGCCCAGCAGCATCTCGCGGATTGAGGTAACATGTTGTGTGCTTTGCAATCACTGGCTTTCACTGACAGTAGATGTCCCACCAACCTCTCGATGGTCGATGGAAATCACGGGCCCCTCTAATACCAACAGCTCTATGCAGAGGGGCAGGGTTCAAAGACCGCAGCAAGGGGTCGGCCTGCAATGTCATCTCTTTCCTTTGAGTTGCAGCTACCCATAAATTGTTCCCTCCTGTCACAATGGAAATAAAAATGGGGAGAGATGTGAAACGGGCTGCCGACTCACTATCACCCACTTGACGCTATCTCACAAAGCCAAGATCAACCCCAACATAGTGTCAACTGTGGCTCGGTGGGCAGCACACTTGCCTCTGAGTCAGAAGGTTGTGGGCTCAAGTCCCACTCCAGGGACTTGAGCACATAAAGCTAGGCTGACACTGCAGTGCAGTGCTGAGTGAGCGCTGCACTGTCAGAGATGCCGTCTTTCGGATGAAACATTAAATCAAGGCCCCGTCTGCTCTCTCAGGTGGACGTAAAAGATCCCATGGCACTATTTTGAAGAAGAGCAGGGGATTCTCCCCGGTGTCCTGGGGCCAATATTTCTCCCTCAATCAACATCACTAAAACAGATTATCTGGTCGTTATCACATTGCTGTTTGTGGGAGCTTGCTGTGCGCAAATTGGCTGCTGCGTTTCCCACATTACAACAGTGACTACACTCCAAAATTGGCTGTAAAGCACTTTGAGACGTCCGGTGGTCGTGAAAGGCGCTATATCAATGCAAGTCTTTTTTTATACTTAATTGTATTTTCATCGATTGACCAGTACAGGAGCTGAAGATGTTGAGCATGCAAAACAAATGGTGAGTCAGGCCTGTGTGATTGTTGGCTCTGAACTATGCAGATTAAACAGTCATGTTCCACTGATTGAAAGAAAAACATTCACAGGAATTTTCCACTTCTGGAGATGATGGGCGGTAACAGCACTCAGCAACCTGAATAACTGAACCTGAATAACTGAAAGGGCGACAGAGTGATTGGAAGAATAGTTTGACATGGCTAATGGCACAGATGAAAGGGGGACTGTGATCATCATTTCTGCATTATTTTCCATAATTTACACTATCTGAAAAATCAATAAACCTCCAACTGATTTATGTAAATAAATGTTTGGCAGAATTTGCAGTTTCATATTTCTGTGTGAAACCACTTTCCCTCTTAAATTCACAATTTGTTCTCATTAACACCCATTTAACTGAAAACATTTGACAATCTCGGGTAGTCATGTTCGGGACAGGCTGTGCAGCAATTCAACATGTTTACAAATTCCTAAAGAATTCCGAGCAGAGCAGAACGTCACAAACACGTTTACGACGCTGTTCCCCATGGTCCCCAGAGTGGCTCCCACCCACATTCAGGAGTAACGTGAGTAACAGGTGTGAAGCCAACACTTTCATCATTTCCATTTCGTGCTTTAGGCCCGATTTCATGCGGCTGCTCCCGAGGCGCCGAGCCTCACTGGTGCTCGGGATTGGATATTTCGGGACTTCTTCACAGCCAAGCTTAATCCTATTCTCACTTCATACTCACACTTTCACACACATTTACACACTCACACATGCTCACACTCACACATACACATACTCTCACACACACACATTTACACACTCACACACACTCACAAACACACATACTCATACACACACACTCACACACACTCACACTCACACACACTGACACACACATGCAAACACACACACTCTCACACACACTCGCACACACTGACACACACATACATGCTAACACACACACTCACACTCACATGCACACACACACACACGCTCACACACACACACACTGACACACACGCTCACACACACTCAAACACACACACACACTCTCTCACACACACATTCAAGGCCAATTGATGCCAAATGTTTTTTTGGAACAAATTGGGTTGTTTTGTGCAGTGTGTAATCGGGCCGTGTCGTGGGCGATTTCCCGCCTCACCTGCCAGCCACATGTATCAGAAGGTCATGGGCACACTCTTAGTGACGAGCGGTCAGTGTGCGAGGCTCCTCACAAGCTGGGCACACTCAGAAATCTGAAACAGAAAATGCTGCAAACACTCAGCAGGTCAGGCAGCGTCTGGGGTGCGGTAAAAAGTTATTTTCTCAGGTATAACCCTTAGTCGGGTCTGCTGAGTGTTTCCAGCACTTTCTGTTTTGTTTCAGAATTCCAGCAGCCGCCGCATCTACAAAGAAATCAGCACTCAAATTAATCACATTTTTAAATTAATTCATGGGATGTGGGCGCCGCTGGCAAAGCCAGCATTTATTGCCCATCCCTAGTTGCCCTCGAGAAGGTGGTGGTGAGCCGTTTTCTTGAACCGCTGCAGTCCGTGTGGTGAAGGTGCTCCCACAGTGCTGTTAGGGAGGGAGTTCCAGGATTTTGACCCAGCGACGATGAAGGAACGGCGATATACTTCCAAGTCAGGACAGTGTGTGACTTGGAGGGGAAATTGGAGGTGATGGTGTTCCCATGCGCCTGCTGCCCTTGTCCTTCGAGGTGGAAGAGGTCGCGGGTTTGGGAGGTGCTGCCGAAGAAGCCTTGGCGAGTTGCTGCAGTGCATCTTGTAGATGGTACACACTGCAGCCACGGTGCGCCGGTGGTGGAGGGAGTGAATGTTTAAGGTGGTGGATGGAGTGCCAATCAAGCGTGCTGCTTTGTCCTGGATGGTGTTGAGCTTCTTGAGTGTTGTTGGAGCTGCACTCATCCAGGCCAGTGGAGAGTATTCCATCACACTCCTGACTTGTGCCTTGTAGATGGTGGAAAGGCTTTGGGGAGTCAGGAGGTGAGACACTCGCCACACAATACCTAGCCTCTGACCCGCTTTTGTAGCCACAGTAATTATGTGGCTGGTCCAGTTAAGTTTCTGGTCAATGGTGACCCCCAGGATGTTGATGGTGGGACATTCGATGCTGGTAATGCCGTTGAAGGGGAGGTGGTTAGAATTTCTTTTGTTGGAGATGGTTGTTGCCTGGCACTTGTGTGGTGCGAATGTTGCCTGCCACTTATCAGCCAAAGCCTGAATGTCGTCCAGGTCTTGCTGTATGCGGGCATGGACTGCTTCATTATCTGAGGAGTTGTGAATGGAACTGAACACTGTGCAATCATCAGCGAACATCCCCATTCTGACCTTATGATGGAGGGGAGGTCATTGATGAAGCAGCTGAAGATGGTTTGGCCTAGGACACTGCCCTGAGGAACTCCTGTAACGATGTCCTGGAGCTGTGATAATTGACCTCCAACCACCACAACCATCTTCCTTTGTGCTAGGTATGACTCCAGCCAGTGGAAAGTTCCCCCCGCCCCCCGATTCCCATTGACTTCCGTTTTACTAGGGCTCCTTGAAGCTACACTTGGTCAAACACTGCCTTGATGTCAAGGGCAGTCACTCTCACCTCACCTCTGGATTTCAGCTTTTTTGTCCATGTTTGGTCCAAGGCTGCAATGAGGTCAGGAGCCGAGTGGTCTTGTTACAGCCCAAACATCTTTAATGGGCTGCGCAGCCCATTCACAGTTCGTGAAACTTTACATTGAAAAAGCCGGTCCCGAGCTGCGTGGGACCGGCAGAGACGTGTGCGGCAGCATGGCCACGCAACTTATATGGAACGTTGGTGGGGACCTCAGGAGGAGGCCGAGCTGGGTCATCCAATTGGCACTTCTGGCTGAAGATGGTTGCAAACACTTCAGCCTTGTCTTTTGCACTCACGAGGATGGGGATGTTAATGGAGTCTCCTCCTCCCATTAGTTGTTTAATTGTCCATCACCATTCACGACTGGATGTGGCAGGGCTGCAGAGCTTTGATGTAATCCGTTGGCTCTGGGATTGCTTCGCTCTGTCTATATAATTCTGCTTCCACTGTTTAGCTTGCATGTAGTCCTCTGTTGCAGCTTCCCCAGGTTGGCACCTCCTTTTTAAGGTACACCTGGTGCTGCTCCTGGCATGCTCTTCTACACTCCTTATTGAACCAGGGTTGGTCCCCTGGCTTGATGGTACTGGTAGATTGTGGGATATGCCGGGCCATGAGGTTACAGATTGTGGTGGAATACAATTCTGCTGCTGCTGATGGCCCACAGCACCTCATGGATGCCCAGTTTTGAGCTGCTAGATCTGTTCTGAATCTATCCCATTTAGCACGGTGGTAGTGCCACACAACACGATGGAGGGTGTCCTCAGTTTGAAGGTAGGACTTTGTCTCCACAATGACTGTACGGTGGTCACTGCTACCAATACTGTCATGGACAGATACATCTGTGACAGGTAGATTGGTGAGGACGAGGTCAAGTAGTTTTTTCCATCGTGTTGGTTCTCTCACCATCTGTCGCCAGCCTAGACTGGCAGTTATGTCCTTCAGGACTCGGCCAGCTCGGTCAGTAGTGGTGCTACTGAGCCACTCTTGGTGATGGACATTGAAGTCCCTCCACCCAGAGTACATTCTGTGCCCATGCGACTCTCAGTGCTTCTTCCAAGTGGTGTTCAACATGGCGGAGTACTGATTCATCAGCTGAGGGAGGGCGGTAGGTGGTAATCAGCAGGAGGTTTCCTTGCCCATGCTTGACCTGAAGCCATGAGACTTCATGGTGTCCGGAGTCAATGTTGAGGACTCCCACGGCCACTCCCTCCTGACTGTATACCACTGTGCTGCCACCCATGGTGGGTCTGTCCAGCCGGTGGGACAGGACATACCCAGGGATGGTGATGGAGGAGTTTGGGACATTGGCTGAAAGGTATGATTCTGTGAGTATGAGTATGTCAGGCTGTTGCTTGACTAGTCTGTGGGGCAGTTCTCCTAATTTTGGTACAAGTCCCCAGATGTTGGTGAGGAGGACTTTGCAGGGTCGACTGGGCTGGGTGTGCCGTTGTCATATCCGAATCGAACGCCTAGGTCGATGCCGGGTGGTCCGTCCAGTTTTATCCTTATTAAAAATTTTTGTAGCAGTTTTGATACAACGGAGTGTCTCGCTGGGCCGTGTCAGAGGGCAGAGGTCAACCACATTGCTGTGGGTCTGGAGTCACATATAGGCCAGACCGGGTAAGGACGGCAGATTTCCTTCCCTAAAGGACATCAGTGAACCAGATGGGTTTTTACGACAATCCGGTAGTTTCATGGTCACCATTACTGACACTAGCTTTTTATTCCAGATTTATTTAATTAATTGAATTTAAATTCCCAGCTGCCGTGGTGGGATTTGACTCACGTCTCTGGATCATTAGTCCAGGCCTCTGGGTTACTCGCCCAGTAACATCACCACTACAGTAACTGAATATGATAAATACCACAATAATAATCAGATAATAAATGTCTTATTGTAAACAGGATTCATAATTACCATCATTTTAATGTTCACATTCCCGAAAGTAGAATACATGCTCAAACGTTCTTATTACAAAAGAGCTCACGTTTAACTGAATATAAACAGTATGAGAAGGGAATGAGTAAAACTGCTCTTATTCAGTAAAATATAAAAATATTAGAAATTTGTGTTTTCCGTTTAGGTTACTTTATTTAAAAGGGACGTGATGGTGCATCAACAGGTGATACAAAGGGTCCATGTCTGGTTTCCCACTGCTGCAGGATGGCTTCACGCACCGAGAGGACATGTCGGAAACTGGGGCAATGGGAGGTGTACAGTCTCCTGGTCAGATCATCACCCCTTGTCCAGCTGCTCTGTTAGCTTCTAACCCAGCAAGTGATGGACAAGGCTCAGATCAGAACCAGTTAAAGTGGCCATCATTCAACTATTGAATTCACTGGCTCACAATGTCATCTGTACCCTGACAGCTCAGGCCCTCCATACCAGCGCTACTTGGGAAAGGCTGGGAAATTAGACGTTAGTGTCGGCACAGGAGCACTGGGGGTTGTAAGTGGCGGGCAGCTTGACTGAAGGACAGGACTTCAGGGCATCTCCTCCAATCAAATCCCAGCCCCTCAATTATAACCAGGCAGCTCATTATTTCTATTCAATTGTGGCTTCCAAAAGAAGCTTAAAATAAATATTTTGATGCCTTGCTCTGTCTGTGTTTGCTATCACATGAATGCTGCCCTTAATTGTTAATGTTTTAATATTGCAGGTTCTGAGTTGGAGGCCAGCAGCAGTTCCGCTGTTAGCAATAATTATGCTCTGAGTCAGAGCAGCAATGTCTCTGAGCCCAGACTCAATGCGATGCTGCTCCTTAATGCGGAGTTGTGTGGATACAGCAACCGCACACAGAGAGACCTCCCCAGTCTAACGTGTGGGACCCTCAGGCAGTCAGGGGGAAGGTGTTCGAGAACAATTGTTTATCTGGAGTCAGTAACACACCGCACACAGTGTGAAGGAGCATTTGTACAGAAGTCACACCAGACAGATTGCAAACCTCTCTCTGGGTTATTCCTTACATAAGAACATAAGAAATAGGAGCAGGAATAGGCCACTTGGCCCCTCGAGCCTGCACCGCCATTCAATGAGATCATGGCTGATCTTGGGCTCAAAGCCACTTCCCTGCCCGCTCCCCATAACCCTTCACTCCCTAATCTTGCAAAAATCTGTCTATCTCCACCTTAAATGTATTTAATGGCTCAGCCTCCACGGCTCTCTGGGGCAGAGAATTCCACAGATTTATGACCCTCTGAGAGAAGAAATTCCTCCTCATCTCTGTCTTAGATGGGTGACCCTTTATTCTAAAACATCCTCTCTGCATCTACCTTGTCGAGCCCCCTCAGTATCTTATATGTTTCAATAAGATCACCTCTCATTCTTCTAAATTCCAATGAGTATAGGCCCAACCTGCTCAACCTTTCCTCATAAGTCAACACCCTCATCTCTGGAATTAACCGAGTGAACCTTGTTAAATCTTGTTCGGGATTTCACCGAATTGGATGTCCCGGTTTCGAACAACAACAAAAGTACAGGAATGGCTGGCATGGGGCTTTCTGGCTCTGGCCATGATGAAGCGTTCCAGCTCAGGGTGAGGGGGTTTACAGAGGAGCCTTTCTACTTGCTCCACACATCCCATTCCCTGCTGGCTGGCGCTGGGCAGATGTGGAGAGAGCCTCGGCTTGGATCGATCCCACCTTCCAGGCTGACGGAAGAAGTGGGAATGTGACAGGACAGCTCGAAGGCATCAAATGCGAGGGAATTATTTCAAGTCGGTGTGGAGCACTAGTTACCAGATGTATATCAATACAAGTTGTTGTTGTTGTGATCCATCAACAGATCACCATTCGCATCACACCCACCAGCACTGGAAAAGAATTCTGAATCAAATTAAAGACAAGTAGTGACAATTGCCAGTTAATACTAGAGAAGAGTATAAATGTAAAGAAGGGTAATATTACAGGGCCCAGTCGAACAGAGCACTGGTGGGTCTAACTAATGGGGAATAGTGAGGCTAAATTCCACATCTCATTACTGGATTTCTGTTATCGAAAAATGAAATGGAAATGAGTTTACATGAGGAAAAGAGGTCAGGGTTTCTACTTCGGAGTGATTTGATCTGTAATGTGTTGTTACATATTACACTGGTTTTGTGAATGGATTTAGTTTAATCCAATCGGAGCTGGATATTAAGCCACTGTGTGAATTGCAATATTTTGCTGTCCCCTTTTTGGGTAGGAGTTCTGGTTAAACCGAAAATCCACAGCAGGTTGGACAGGACCTTAGATCCTCAGCGCGGTTGGGCGTGATAATCTAAGCCTTTGATGAATGCACTGGGCTAACAGCTGACTGTAGTGGAGGAGAATGTAGGTTTCATATTAAGGATACTCCGTCAGGTCATGGAACGGCCTTCAGCGCTAAGGAACTACCCGGTGGAGAGGTTGGGGCGGTGGCGGGGGGGAGGAGAATAGGCTAGATCACCAAACGGAACCCTGCCCCCGACCCTGACAATCCCCACCCCCTCCTGCCTTCTGGTTTTCCCGCTGCCAGTGGTGGGACAGAGGAAAATCAGCTGGAGTCCAACACCGACTCCCTCCGCTCTTATTTACACGTGTTGGTGCGAGCAATGGGCGGGAGTGGGGGAAATCTCAGTGGCCGGTTTTAGGGGCAGGGATTTGGCGGGAGGCCTCCCCATTCCATTCTGCTTGATTCTCAGCCCCTGTACTTCCTCTTTTGGGACGATAATTCAAATTAATATTTGGCCAATATTTATCCCTCAACCGCCACCATCAAAACAGATGATCCGGTCATTGTCACATTGCTGCCTGTGGGAGCTTGCTGTGCGCAAATTGTCTGCCGCATTTCCTACATTACAACAGCGACTACACTTCAAAAAGTACTTCATTGACTGTAAAGCGCTTTGGGACGTCCTGAGGTTGTGAAAGGCGCTTTAAAAAATGCAAGTCTTTCTTCAATCAGAAATGCTACCTCAAATGTTTAGGTGTACAGGAAACTTTGTGCTATCCGGCACCCACGGGTCCGAGCTGCTGCCGTTGCCTCAAAACTTCCAATGTTATCAGAAAGGAGCTTTTCATCTCCGTATCTGACAACAAACACTGTTGCTTAGCAACAGCTTGTCAACACTCGGCCCGGTAGCTTGGAAGCGTCTCTGAAGCTGTTGCTAAGCTACAAAGAGGCTTTCCAGAGCCTGCCTGTGAAAAGAATGCTAGGAGAAGAAAAAAAAACAAAACGGTTGCTGATTTCTGCCATTAGATCGAAGCTGCCGGACATTCAACCTCCGGATAGCACAAAGTTTCCTGTATTATGAATTTTCACACTGGGAGTTGTCCCTCTGACTCAAAGGTTAGAATTTGGCACAGGATGATTCTGTTTGAAATGTCATTCCAAATATCGCACGACAGGGTCGATTCTGAGATTAAAATTTACGGACGGAATATCACAGGTTGCGCTGCGCCAGCCCAGCTTCCCGCTGGGAGGGTCAGGTGACGGAACGCCCCACGGAACCGCCGGAGGAATGGTTAAGAGCAGAATAAAGATGGTACAAGTCATCATTTAGGACAATAAAAAAGGGCCAGGGACGGTTTAAAAAATATTGGCAAAATCTACTTGTGATTGGTAGGTTAATTTGAAGATTGTTTGCTTGGCTGTGGTCTCCTTGTGCCTGGACGCTCACCGAGTGTGACAGGAGCTGGGTGTGTTGGTAATTAATGACTCTGCAATGCTGCAAGGTACCTCGTGAAGCAGGTCAGCGCAATGTTAGTGCCGTGGACTTCAGAATACAAACAAATTGAACATAAGGACCGATTTTATGAACGTGTTCAAACGTGTGTTGGTAGAATCGGCCGGATAACGTTTAACCCTCCCCACTGTCCACGCTGAGATCGATGGTGAATACTCGTGGGTTTTCCCTGCAGTGCAGTTTCTTGTATAACTTCAGGAAACTCCAAAGAGGAAGAGTTCCACAGATATGGCTGATTGAAGCCAACCCTCGCCTTAGTTCAGGTCCAATCACAGCACATGACTTACATAGCATCAATACTTGTTCCACAGGCACTACCAGCTCCACACGGTTCCTGACTGTGCCGCCGGAGCTGATCCTAGCTCAGTCTCGGTGACGGCGACGACTGTTAATTGACAGATTGCTTTTGGAGCCAGCACCATTCTTCATGCCCTCATCTTCATCATCGCTTCCATCACACTCCTCCTGATCACTCCGATCGTCTCCGTCCAGCTGAAATACAAACAATGGACCAATTGCAATATAATAAAATCTAATCATCTTGGATCCTGAAACTCCGCAAGGTCATAATGATAAACCTCACCAGAAGACCTGTGAACTTGGTTAAATGAGATGGTTGAGATTCAACTCCTGTGTTACTGAATCAGTTCAAAGCCTGCTGTGATCTACATTATTTACACACAGCAAGTTGTAATTTGCAGCAATATACCCTCCACAGACAGCCTCAATAAAATGGATCTGGTCTGGATCCTAATTCTGGATCCTAATTGAGTTCAAATAAAGGTGCTACCTCAAGGTCCTAGGTTGGACTCCAGCCCAGATTCAGGGGATGAAAGTCGGCTGTCTGTGGTAGCTTTAATGAGCCTAGTTCATTTCTAATTCAGCGTCTCATGGGTTAAGTTACATTATTCAGCAGCAGCAACCATCACCAGCATCCAAACTGGGAGTGTTTGAAGGTGACAGCAGACACATTCCTTGGTCCACTGGTCCCTCACCAGTGTGGCTGTTTTCTGTGGTAATGCCACTGAGAAAACTACGCCAGACCACTTGGTCGTGTCCTGTGGGCCAACATTGGGTTTCCAACCCACCAGGATTGCCCTGGAGTCTCCAGGAATTGAAGATTAATCTCCAGGACACTGCCACGGGCAACCCGGGAGAGAAACCATTGGCACATTATGAACACTTTCACTTTTTAGTTACAAAATTATTCGGAGAAGAAAAGCTGTTTGACTGAGTCAAGAATCACCCAATTGGGTAATGAAGGGTCTGATCATTGCCCAATTGGTGCACCGCGAGGATTGGTGTGTTGGTCAACCAATGGCGGGTGCTTTGTGGGGCGGGATGGTTGGAGGCAGGAGGTCATATGATGAAACCTCCAGGAATACGTCAAACCAGAGTTGGCAACCCCGACAGGCTGCGGGAGCGCCCTGTCACTCACAGATCCAGCATCTCCTGCACCTCTCCAGCTCAGTGTTCACTCATACTGTGCGACACAGGGCATGCACATTGGCACATGGGATTTGAAGTGCCCAGTACCAGATGAGCCATTACTCCCTCCAGTTAAACATTGCGAAGACCGAAGCCATTGCCTTCATCCCCCGCACAAACTCCGAGCCCTCGCCACCGATTCTATATCTTTCCTCAGCCACTGTGTAAGGTTGAACCAGACTGTTAGCAACCTCGGTGTCCTATTTGACCCCAAACTGAGCTTCTGACCCTGCACTGCCTGGGCCCCAAGCTCTGGAATTCCCTCCTTAAACCTCTCCGCCTCTCTCTTTTCCTTTAAGACCCTCCTTAATACCTGTCTCTTTGACCAAACATTTGGTCTCTCCTCCTACTATCTCCTTCGGTGGCTCGGTGTCAAATATTATTTGGTTTCCCTCCTGTGAAGCGCCTTGGGATGTTAAAGGTGCTATATAAATACAAGTTGTTGTCTTGCTGTTTACCTCTCGCAGAAACTTGTGAGTGAATATGTTAGAACTTGCTGGCTTGCTGTGTCTGTGTGGGCGGGGCGGGTGGGGTTTGTGTGTGGGAGGTGCGGAGGGGCCCCAAATGCCCAGAGCCACAAGAATTCTTCATCCAGCTCTGTCTGTACCAGACCTCATTTGTTTAGCCAGGCCTGTGATACGCCCCTTCCCACATGGGGAAACGCTGCCCTCTCCCCACTGCAGTCTCCCACATCCTAGCTCAGTGTCCTAATGCAACACATCGTACCCACCTTCACTAAAAGTCACATCTGACAAAACTAAAGAACCGTTTGGAAAGGTTTGTTCATGGTAGAGGTTCTTGTTCCTTTTGATTTTTGTGGCAGTAAAATTTCTATTTCGAGCAACTGATGTAACCTCCAACCCTTTGTTCTGTGACATGCTCCCACTCTCTGCCCCCATGAACGGTTCACCAAAGTATCTTCGTCTAATATCTCCTTATGTGGCTTCTTGTGAAGTGCCTTGCGATGTTTTTCTACATTAAAGGAGCTATATAAATGCAAGTTGTTGTTGTCTATTCTTCAAAAATGAGTTAAACAATGAGTCAGTTTGCTTCACAGATTATTACAGATTTTCTAATTGACATGAATCTTGTCATTCCTGTGGAAATGACTTATGAAGTAATACTGGGCGGCCTGCTGGTGGCGCTGTCCAGGGAGAGTATAAATACTTGGGCACGGGCCCAGCTTGCTCAGGACATTCTTTAACAGGAACTAGTGAAGGACACAACTCCATGTTGTAAAACAGTTGATTAAAGCCTTGTTTAATACTCAGAACAACTGCCTAGTAGTTTTCTTACGTCACTAATGAAACAAGGTTCAGATTTCAAATAATTTGTGATATTTTTTCAAAGTTATCTTTATACGTGACTCCATTTACACCCTTGACAAGCACATAGCAAGCTTGTGATCAATCAGCAGCTTGTGGAAGGTTTAGTGTTGAAAGCTCTATTTATTTTTACCATGCATTTTACTCATTCCAGCTTTACTATCTTTAGGCCTTCAACTCTACCTTCCTTGCTGGAAAATATAATTTGAAAGTGCCTTTATAGGCACTTCCTCCCTCACAGATTTCATGCTGGCCACATAGGCACATATATCGGCCGTTCCTTCGTCGTCACTGGGTCAAAATTCTGGAGCTCCCTCCCTGGGAGGACCTTCACCACACGGACTGCAGCGGTTCAAGAAGGCGGATCATCACCACCTTCTCAAGGGCAACTGGGGATGGGCAATAAATTCCGGCCTTGCCAGCGACACCCACATTCCAAGAATGAAAAACAAAATGGTAAATGTCCAAGCCCTGGAAGTGGTGAAGAGAAGGGCCACACGGCGATGCCCAGTGTCAGAGGGACTGGGTGAAATCTCCAGCTGCAGTGAGGGTGCAGAAGGGGCGGTAGCAGATCGTCCGCCTGTTATACAGCCCTCCTCCCCCGTCCCATTTATCACACCGTTGACTCAAAGCCCCCTCTGGGTTTGAAAGTTCCGCCCACTGAGTTATGAAGAAAGTTTTGAAAAATGTGGACCATCCTGCCTCGAAAAGAGGCAAATATAAGGGGACCTTAGAGAGGTGTATAAGATACCTCGGGTAATTCTCACCTTCAACACCCGGGTGGTAATCTGGCGGATTGCATCGCCACTTGTTGTAGAACCTGCCAGATTGTCATAAAATCCACTCTGCCTGAATACTGCCCTGGCAATGGAAGTGAATATTAGCCCCACTGAGTGGAATGGAAAAGTTTGATCCTGAGTAAGGGAATTGATGACTGGCATCAGGAAGCCCCTCACCACACAGAGAGGGATCGCTGCATGGCATGGATCCAGGGTTGGGGACTAGAGGCAGAAACGCTGGAGTCTTCAAGAGGCAGCTGGAGGCTGTGATGGGATTTTAGGCTTCTATGGAAGGACGAACCAAATGGCCGACCGTTCTTATCTTACCTGCACTTACCTTTCTGATGCCCAGTATTAATACTGCTCCAGGCTTATCTGCCTGCTGAACACTTCATTATTGAGCTTGGAAGGAAAGCCAGCAAGAACTTGGAGTTCAGAGAGAGCCTGGGATCCAGACAACAGCCTCGCCATTGTAACACGAGTCTGCTTAAGCAGGATGGGATTTCTTTCTTTTGACTTAACCTTTTATTGCTTTATATTTTTATAATAAAAGTGGATTAGAGCAAAACATTCCAAAAGGCAGGTTAGGAACTGATCAGATCAAAAGCGGCAATAAAGGACAGAAAGGTTCAAATTCCCACTGAATGGATTAAATTTTTATGAATGAAATTTCTTAATTAACTTAATCCCTCAATGCAGACCGCGCAAAATTACAATAAAGGAACGTCAGGGCTAACATCCCTGTATTAAGGGAAGTCAGATTGTCTGACCTAAGTCCGCTCGTTCCTCTATACTATAGCAGCAGAAATTCCTTCTTTGTTATTTGATCGGGAAAAACTGATCCCCACTCATTTTTATGGATGCACGAGTTCCTGGTGATGGGAATCAGCTGCTTTTGCTCGCCGTGTTTAAAGCACGGGTTTTTTACGCCAAGGTTTTGTACCGAGGTCGGTTTTCTGCTAATACCAATAAAGCCAATGTTAATCTGCACCGTTCCAGTTTAAGCCATTCGTTTTCAAAGGTCAGATTGTCTGTTCAAAAGACCCGCCGTTAACCCTTGCTGTGCTGGCAGGGCGTTTTCGGCTCATTGAGCTGCTCACATTCTAACCTTCTCGCTCAAGCACTGATTTCTCGAGCTTGTCCTTCTTTCAGCCAATAAGGGCTCAGGAATTGAAAGACGTCAAACATGACGGAATTAACATTTGTCATTGATTTCCTGAAGGAAGCTGGGAGTGTTACTGCTCAACAAATCATCTCTTCTTAGTAGCAGGAGATGGTAAGGTTTGATTCTGTAGTGCATTGTAAATAGTTTATTTTAACTTTAGTCTCAATCAATGGAAATTATTTCATGTGTACATGACATAGCTAATAATACAAAGAGCTGCCAAAGACAGAAGGAAGGAAAGAGAGAGAGATCAAACAAACATACATAATCTAGGCTGACGCTCCAGTACTGAGGGAGTGCTGCACTGTCAGAGGTGTCGTCTTTCGAATGAGACGTTAAACTGAGGCCCCTCTCAGGAGGACGTAAAAGATCCCATGGCACTATTCGAAGAGCAGGGGAGTTCTCCCCGGTGTCCTGGCCAATATTTATCCCTCAACCAACATCTAAAACAGATTACCTGGTCTTTTATTTAGTTGCAGAAGACTTTCAAGTCTTTCTTTATACTTGCATTTATATAGCGCCTTTCACGACCTCAGGACGTCCAAAAGCGGTTCACAGCCAATGAAGTACTTTTGAAGTGTAGTCACTGTTGTAATGTGGGAAACACGGCAGCCAATTGGCACAAAGCACAGCAAGCTCCCACAAACAGCAATGGGATAAATGATCAGTTAATCGGTTTTGTTGGCGATGTTGGTTGAGGGATAAATGTTGGCCGGGGCACCGAGAAAATTCGCTGTTCTTCTTCCAATAAGGACATTTTAATTCTTATCCGAAAGACGATAGCTCCGATAGTGCAGCACTCCCTCATACGGCACTGAACTGTCAGCTTCAACCATGTGCTCAAGTCCTCTTGTTTTGTTGTACCTGGTCGATCTCCTGCAATGTTGTACATGGGGAGTCAAGACCAATTCACTCAGGTCAAGCAGGTTAGGGGGCAGGCGGTAACTGGACCCAGATGGGCAACGGAGAAGAGGAGGGGGTGGAGGAAAGGAAGGGAGGAGGAGGGAGAGAATGGGGAAGGGGAGGGAGAGCAGCGGGGGAGAAAGAAGGGGTGAAAAAGAGATGAGGAGAAAAAGGAGAACATGGGAAGGGCGGTAGGGAGATCTAGGGCATGGGATTATGATTGAAGAGTTTCTATAATAAAACAGCAGTCCATTGAATAGTGTGACTGGTAAAATTACCATCCGAAGGATGTAAGTAAATGTCAATAAACCAAGATCACTGTGCACAGTCCGGCCTGGTTGGGTTTATGTTGTAACGTTTCAATAATGAATGTTTGGATCAAGCAGCAGTCTTGGAGCTCCACCTTGTGGTTAAATCCACCACCTGATCTGCTGTGTGTAGCAATACAGACCTGGAAGGCCCGGGTTCGACCCCCAGTCTGAGCTGATTTAACTGATCCCAGCTGACAACGGCAGTTAGAGCGCTACAGTCTGCCGCAATGCCTTTGGGAACAATCAGTCAAAAGATAAAATCCCCTCCTGTCGCGTGACCATAGCTGCCCACAGCTGGAAGGTATGTCAGTGTCGGCCGTGACCCAGTGGTAGCCCCTCTGCCTCTGACTCAGAATGGCCGAGAGTTCAAATCCCACCACAGAGACTTAAGCACGTAACAGGAGGTGGATACATCGGTGCAGTGCAGTACTGAGGGAATGTGACTCTGCTGAAAAATGAGCTGGTCATTGCTGTTTGTGGGATCTTGCTGTGCTCGAATTGGCTGCTGTGTTTCCTAAAGTACAACAGTGACAACACTTCAAAAAGTACTTCATGGGCTGTAAAGTGCTTTGGGACATCCTGAGGATGTGAAAGGTGCTATAGAAATGCAAGTTATTTCTTTCTTTCGTCTGTGAACAGTGGATGAGGTCAGGTTCAAACTCCCCTGGGAGGCCTTTTAAGGCCAGATGACCCTGTGACCCTCACATCCACTTGGCCCGAGGTGCTTGTGTCCCAGCGAGAAGTCAGGACCTTCAGGAGAAGAGTGGAGAAAAGAAACTGGGAAAACAAGAACAAAACCGCCTCGAACGAGTACTGCGGGCCTGTGCCAGAGGGGCTGCAGGCTTCAGTCGGACAGGAGAGCTGTATGTAGGTCACGGCCTCCAGCTTCTGGCAGAGACAGGCCAGCCAGTGGGATTAGGGCTCGTTTTATGAGTTTTATTTTGCTTCTGATGAAAACCAGTTGCAAGATTTAATAATCAACCCCTCCATCCCCGGCACAGAAGGAAGTGGAAGATTAAATTGTGAAAAAAAAACTTGGTGTCTAATTAGCATTTTAGAAATTTCCAGAAAGTCCCGTCAAAAACTGGACAGGTGGCAACAGCGAGGCGGGTTCCTCGGTGAACTGTGACCGAACCGTAAACTGATCTTCACACACCAGCCAGAAGAGCCCAAATAACGAGGAGCATCGATCCATTATTACACGAGAAGGAATGACTAAAGAAAGCCAGTCAGAGCGGTCAGCGATCATTCCCAAGAGTTTAATTACAAAGCACAGGTATACCACCTGGCCCAATACTTGTCCACTGCAAAGCCTGCCAAGCTGGTTCTATTTACTCCCTCTCTCTCTCGTTCCCTCTCTTGCTCATCCTCACGGTCTCTGTCTCTCTCCCCCATTCTCTCTCCCTCTCACTCTCTTACTCTCCCTCCATCTCTCTCTTTCAGATGTTTTTTTTCCTTCCTCTTTCATTTTCAGTGTGTACGTGTCCTCCAGCTCCCAGCCTTGTATCAGCTCACCAGCGCACGGACATGAGCTCTGTTCTGCCGCTGTGGCTGCACAGCCGCTGCTTATTGCAGAATATTCTGTGCTCTTTATCATTTAAACTGGCTGCTTTAACCGCGTCAAAATGTAGAATCCCCACACGTCTCTGCAAGCTGAGTCTCGCATCGCAACTGGACGAGAGGTAAAGGGCCTGAGGAGAGGCTAGGCATAGTGTCGCCAACCCTTCAGCATTGCCCTCGAAGCTCCAGGAATCAAGGATTAATCTCCAGAACATTGCTGGGAGCAACCCGGGAGATAGATCATTGGGACATTTAACATTTTTTAGTGTTCATTTCAATTTCTTTGAAAAATGTTGTTTATCATTTATAAAAATATAGGAAAAAGCTTACTTGATCATCGAATCGGGTAATGAAGAGCCTGTTTGCTGTCCAATTGGCTGCGGTGTGTTGGTGTGTCACCAGGTTGGATGTGTTGGGTGACCAATGGCGGGAGTGTGGGGGCGGGGCGGTCGGAGGCAGGAGGTCATGTGATCAAACCTCCAGGGCTACGCCCAACCAGAGTTGGCAGCCGCAGTACGTGCTGACTTAAAAAAAATACCAAAATTTGAGCAACAGCATAAAAAATGCTGAGACCAAATGGGCCTGAACATTGACCAACAGGTTAAAACAGACCGTTACACTGAAGGCGCAGCGGGACAGGAGTTTGTAGCTTAAGCTACAGGTATACCCAACATCTCATCACTTCGGCTGCAGAATAAAACCCTAAAAAGATCCATTTACAACAGTGACAGAGTCAGACATTTCTGAAGGGGGCCGAACATGGACCTTTTCTAGAAAGGCATTGTGGAGTTGACTGTAATTCTGCTTTTCCAGCTAAATCTAACTTCTCCCATTAGGATCATGGGCTGACTAACTCTCCCTCCTCACCACCTGGCCTCCAATTCTGTCCCAACAACACGCCGGCCATGTGGTGTGTGCCACATGACAGCTGAGGCATACTGAGTGATGGGTGGTCCTGGGGAGCATGGGACATGTGACGGGGGCATTCACCGCCCTGAGGGCTTTTAAACTGCAAGCACTGACCAGAAGCAGGTTTCAGTTTAGCAGAGCCAAGATATCAAGACACAGGTGGGATATAAAGAGGACACGGGTCCAGAGAGATTAGTCCATTGGATGTGAATCACTTTAGGAATCCTGAGGATTTGATAAAATTCTTTTTTATTCTTTCTTTAGGGGTGTGAAGGGAACATTTCAACAGTTCACCAGGAATTTTCTACAATAGGGGATCATTTTAACCTCACCTGACTGGCGGGGAAGTGGCGGGATTGAATCAAAGGCCCAATTTTCCTTTCCCGTTTCTCACTCACATTTGGCCAAACGGGAGCGGTGCAGTTTGCGCCTGTAGTATTTGTCAGCTCCCCGGTACACTCAGGGGTATGTCAGTGGATATGTCACTGGACGAGGAATCCAGAGAATGTGTTTAAGTCCCACCATGGCAGTTTAAAAAATAAAAATCTGGAAATAAAATGCCTGGTATCAGTAAAAGTGACCATGAAGATAGTGAACTGTCGTAAAAACCCAATGTTCACTAATGTCCTTTAGGGAAAGGAACCTGCGGAACAGCCTATATGTGACTCCATTCCCACACCAACATCGACTCCTAATTACCCTCTGAAATGGCCGAGCAAGCCACTCAGTTGAAGAAGGCGCACCATCGCTTTCTCAGGGCCACTAGGAATGGGCAAAAATGCCAGCCTTGCTAGCCACGCCCACATCCCAAGAATGAAGAAAATAATAATAACTTTGCGCACTCGTTCTCTGTCCTTCCGGGCCTTCTCACACCCCATCAAGCCATTCCATCTCTCTCCTCTCATTTGTCTCCTTCCTCTGCAACTCGTCCTCACCAATCTACCTGTCGCAGATGCATCTGTCCATGATAGTATTGGCAGCAGTGACCACCGCACAGTCATTGTGGAGACGAAGTCCCGTCTTCACACTGCGGACACCTTCCATCGTGTTGTGTGGCACTACCACCGTGCTAAATGGGATAGATTCAGAACAGATCTAGCAGCTCAAAACTGGGCATCCATGAAGCACTGTGGGCCATCAGCAGCAGCAGAATTGTATTCCACCACAATCTGTAACCGCATGGCCCAGCCTATCCCTCACTCTACCATTACCATCAAGCCAGGGGACCAACCCTGGTTCAATAAGGAGTGTAGAAGAGCATGCCAGGAGCAGTACCGGGCGTACCTAAAAATGAGGTGCCAACCTGGGGAAGCTGCAACACAGGACTACATGCATGCTAAAAAGCAGAAGCAGCATGCTATAGACAGGGCTAAACGATCCCACAATCAATGGATCAGATCAAAGCTCTGCAGTCCTGCCACATCCAGTCGTGAATGGTGGTGGACCATTAAACAACTAACGGGAGGAGGAGGCTCCATGAACATCCCCATCCTCAATGATGGTGGAGCCCAGCACGCGAGTGCAAAAGACAAGGCTGAAGCTTCAGCCAGAAGTGCCGAGTGGATGATCCACATAGTCCTACCCCCGAGGTCACCACCATCACAGAAGCCAGTCTACAGCCAATTTGATTCACCCCACGTGATATCAAGAAATGGCTGAGCGCACTGGGTACGGCAAAGGCTGTGGGCCCCGACAACATCCCGGCTATTGTGCTGAAGACTTATGCTCCAGAACTAGCCGCGTCTCTAGCCAAGCTGTTCCAGTACAGCTACAACACTAGTATCTATCCAACAATGTGGAAAACTGCCCAGGTATGTCCTGCCCATAAAAAGCAGGACAAATTCAACCCAGCCAATTACCACCCCATCAGTCTACTCTCAATCATTAGCAAAGTGATGGAAGGTGTCATCGACAGTGCTATCAAGCAGCACTTACTCACCAGAAACCTGCGCACTGATGCCGAGTTTGGGTTCCGCCAAGACCACTCGGCCCCTGACCTCATTACAGCCTTGGTCCAAGCATGGACAAAGGAGCTGAATTCCAGAGGTGAGGTGAGAGTGATTGCCCTTGACATCAAGGCACCATTTGACTGAGTGTGGCATCAAGGAGTCCTAGTGAAACTGAAGTCAATGGGAATCGGGGGGGGGGGCAGTGTGGGGGGGAATACGCTCCACTGGCTGGAGTCATACCTAGCACAAAGGAAAATGGTTATGGTGGTTGGAGGTCAATCATCACAGCCTCAGAACATCGCTGCAGGAGTTCCTTAGGGCAGCATCCTAGGCCCAATCATCTTCAGCTGCTTCATCAATGGCCTTCACTCCAACATAAGGTCAGAAATGGGGATGTTCACTGATGACTGCAGTGTTCAGCGCCATTCACAACTCCTCAGATAATGAAGCAGTCCATGCCTGTGGTGTATGTGCCTTTAAGAGCCCCTGTGTACTGTAATACCGGTAGTGGCCACTCGGGCTATATAAGCCTGTATAGTGTCTTGTATCTTTTAGTTCACCTCCAGACTTTGTTCAGTAAACACCTGTTAAACCAACTCCTGCATTCCGTGTCTCCATTAACACATGGATACAACAGTGGCGACGAATTGGAAACGGACTTACCTGCAATTCGGCAACACCTCAAGGAGATCGATTCCTCAGACGAAAGTCGAAGAAAAAAAAAGGAAAAAACCGGGCTGGTGGCAGGTACTGCAATAATCCTTACTGGGCGGCGGGCTGGGGCTCGATCGGCTGGCTCTGCAGCGGGGCCGAGCAGCGAAGGTGGAGGCAAACAGAGACGGAGGGTGGAGCACTCGGGAGATGGCCAGCGCTGCAAAGCAGGTCGGCGTTCGGACCAAGCAGAGGGAGGGAAAAGTCCCAGAGAGTCCGACGGGAATGAGTCTCCAACTATTAAAAATATCTGTATAAATAAAAACCGCGGAGAACAGCGTTGTCGGCAGCGGCAGCGGCGGGAAAGCGCGGGAGGCGCCATTTTTTCTCGGCAGGGAAGAAAGGAAAGCGCGGGAGGCGCCATTTTTTTTTCAGGATGCCTAAGACTGGCAATATTACTGCTTTCGATAGTGATGTAGAGGATTGGACCACATATGTGGAAAGAGTGGAGGTATATTGCACAGCGAATGAAATAGAGGATGATAAAAAGGCATCGGTACTTCTAAATCTAATGGGCGCAAGGACATACGGGCTGTTACGAAACTTAATCACTCCAGCCAAACCGATGGACAAGAATTTTAAGGAGATTGTTGATACCCTACAGGAGCACTTAAACCCAACACCGCTGCTGATAGCGGAACGATTCAAATTCTTCAGGAGGAATCAGCACAAGAATGAAAGTAACGCTGATTACCTCACCGAATTAAGGAAGCTGTCAAAGCACTGCCAGTTCGGGGCAGGACTGGCAGATTCTCTTCGAGACAAATTCGTCTGCGGTCTCCTAAGTGAAGGAACACAGAAAAGGCTACTTTCTGAGAAAGATTTAACACTGGGCAAGGCTTTCAGTGTAGCTGTATCATACGGAGCAGCAGCAAGAGGAGCTGCAGAGATACAGCAAAAGCCACAGGACTTCGGCACCCATGAAATGACACAGGGTTTCGAGAGATGTTATCGCTGCGGCAGATCCACCCATGACCAGAGGGACTGCTGGTTCAAGAACAAAGCATGCAGGCAATGCGGAAAGATGGGACACATTGCACGTGTATGCCGATCTGGAAACAAAAAATCCACTGACAGAAAAAAATCAATAAGGAAAAATACAGAAAGGTACAAATGATGACGGACAGTAGCTCCGAAGACCAGAAGAGCGATAGCGACTCCGGAAACAAGAGAGTAAGCTGTCTCAAATTACATAATGTAATTGCCAAAGAAGATTACCAGACCATTTGGGTTACCCTCACGATAGCGGGGTCCCCAGTTAAAATGGAGCTAGATACAGGATCAGCTCTGACCGTCATAAGTCGACGGGATTACGAGCGGCTATTTCCGCATATACCTTTGAAAGACACATCCATTATCTTGAAAACATTATCGGGGCAGAAAGTATATCCCAGAGGGAAAATAAGGGTGCCTGTTGTATACAACGGCAAGGAAATACAGAAGTTGTATTTCTACGTTCTGCAAGATGGTGGTCCACCGCTGTTGGGACGTGAATGGATCAGGAAGATACGTTTAGACTGGCACTCCATTCAGGCACTGATGGTGACCAGTAAGAAAAAAAATGATGATGACGTCATACCTGAACGATTAAAAGACATCTTGGCCAACGCCAAAGAAGTGTTTCAACAGGAACTAGGAACCTTGAAAGGCGTCACCGCCTCAATAAAAGTGGAAGATGCGGCAATTCCCAAGTTTTTTAAGGCAAGGTCGGTGCCATACGCAATTCGTCCAGCAGTCGAGGCAGAGCTGGAGAATTTGGAAAAGGCAGGCGTGTTATCCAAGATAGATTGGAGCGAGTGGGCAACACCCATCGTCCCGGTCATGAAGAAAACGTTGAATAATGATAAATCTGAAGAACAGAGAAAAATTCGCATCTGTGGGGACTTCAAGGTGACTGTGAACCCGGTCCTTCACATGGTACAATATCCTCTTCCGAGGATAGAAGATATTTTCGCCTCACTATCCGGAGGGAAACGTTTCACCAAAATTGACTTGGCACAGGCATATCTACAGATGGAGGTTGAGGAGGCCTCTAAAAAGTATCTCACGATAAACACACACAAAGGCCTGTACCAGTACAATCGACTGGTTTTCGGAGTAGCATCAGCTCCAGCTATCTGGCAAAGAGCTATGGAGCAAGTCCTGCAAGGGATTCCGGGGACTCAATGCTACCTAGACGACATCCTTGTAACAGGAGAAAACGACAACGAGCACCTTGCCAATTTGGAGCAGGTGCTCACTAGGCTGAGAGAATGGGGCCTACGAGCAAATCGCCCCAAGTGCGAATTTTTCCAGAAACAAATATCATATTGTGGCCACATAATTAACGAAGAAGGGTTGCATAAGTCACCTGAAAAAATTGAAGCGGTCATAAAAGCCCCAGCACCTGAAAATGTCTCACAAATAAGGTCGTTCCTGGGATTGATAAATTACTATCATAAATTTTTACCGAACTTGTCAACTGTTCTGCACCCTCTTAACGAACTGCTACAAACGGGAGTAATTAGGAAATGGAGCGAAGACTGTAAACATGCCTTCCATAAATGCAAAGGCTTGATCACATCCAAGGAAGTTTTGGCTCATTACAACCCATCACTGCCAATCAGAATGGTGTGCGATGCATCCCCTTACGGCGTAGGAGTGGTATTATCGCATAGATTCCCTGATGGCTCGGAGCGGCCGATAGCTTTTGCGTCACGCTCATTGAACTCAGCTGAGCGTAACTATGCCCAGATCGACAGGGAAGCACTCAGCCTGATATGGGGAGTGAAGAAATTCAACCATTACCTACACGGACAAAAATTTACCTTGTTGACTGACCATCAACCCCTCGTCTCCATATTCAACCCTAAAAAGGGCGTTCCCATTATGACAGCGCAAAGGCTACAGAGGTGGTCCCTTTTCCTAGGGGCACACCAATATGACATAGAATACAAAGGATCAAAACAGCATGGAAATGCTGATGGTTTATCGCATCTACCGTTGCCAACGGTAGAAGAGGCACCTACAGTGGACCTAGTGGAGATGTTCCACTCAACCATAGTGGAATGTCTACCAGTAACAAATTCTACCATTGAAAAGGAAACGAGAAATGACCCGACTCTCTCACGAGTCTACGATTTAACGGTGAAGGGATGGCCAGCACATGGCGAACCACTGTTGCCAGCATTCTCGCAAAGAAGAGAACAGCTGTCAGTGTGCCGAGGATCCTTGATGTGTGGATCCAGAGTGGTGATTCCACCCAAACTCCAGGATAAAGTGCTAAAGGAGCTTCACGAGGGGCATCTGGGTGGAGTGAAAATGAAGAACCTAGCCAGAGCGTTTGTGTGGTGGCCAGGTATCGATGGAGACATCGAAGAAATGACCAAGGGCTGTCTAGGATGCCAGAAGGTCCAAAACGCCCCACCACAAGCCCCTCTACATCCATGGGAGTGGCCCTCATCTCCATGGCAAAGGGTACACATCGACTTTGCTGGTCCATTTATGGACTCAATGTTCTTAATTGCGGTTGAGGCACACTCCAAGTGGCCGGAGGTAATAAAGATGTCCTCCACCACCACGGAAAAAACCATCACAGTATTAAGGACCATATTTGCCAGGAATGGGCTGCCTGAACAGATCTGTTCTGATAATGGACCGCAATTTGTGTCCGAAGAATTCAGGAAGTTCTTAAAAAACAATGGGGTTAAGCACTACACGTCCGCCCCATACCATCCCGCCACCAATGGATTGGCTGAAAGGTTTGTCCAGACCTTCAAGAAGGCCATAAAGGCCATGGGTAATGAAGACATAAAACTACAGCATAAGGTAGATAACTTCTTGTTTGCATACAGGAATGCAACACATGTGGTTACAAACCAAACTCCCGCATGATGTTTTTCAATAGAAGACTAAGATGCCGGCTGGATTTGATCAAACCAAACATCAGAAGGGACGTAGAGAACCGGCAATTTCAAGGCATGAATGAAAGGCCAACTAGAACGTTCCAGATAGGTCAACAAGTTTTGGCCTGGGACTACCGTACCGAGAAATGGCAGCCTGGAACTATTTGCACACGACTAGGACCGCTGATGTATACTGTGGACATTGGAGAAAGCATAATAAGGCGCCATGCTGACCAGATCATAGAGTCATCCGAAAAGGGACAACCTACACCACAACTCTATACGCCTAATGATGAAGCAGAGATACCCATAGTATCTACCTCCGATCCGGTGATACTGGAACCAGATGAACCCGACACTGGCATTCAAGCCGAATCGACCTTGCCAAAAGAACCTACTACACCACCGGAAACTACTACACCACCAAGGCGTTATCCGGACCGAGTCAGGAAGCCTCCAGAGAGACTAACTTATAATTGATTAACTGCAGCAAATGTGTAGATTATTGTTCTTGTAAACATGTTAATTAATGATTACTTAAAAATGTTATGTACTGGTTGTCTAGAAGGGGAGGAATTGTGGTGTATGTGCCTTTAAGAGCCCCTGTGTACTGTAATGCCGGTAGTGGCCACTCGGGCTATATAAGCCTGTATAGTGTCTTGTATCTTTTAGTTCACCTCCAGACTTTGTTCAGTAAACACCTGTTAAACCAACTCCTGCATTCCGTGTCTCCATTAACACACGGATACAACAATGCCCGCATGCAACAAGCCCTGGATAATGTTCAGGCTTGGACTGATAAGTGGCAGGTAACATTTGCACCACAGAAATGCCAGGCAATGACTATCTCCAACAAGTGAGAGTCTAACCACCTCCCCTTGACATTCAACAGCTTTACCATCACCGAATCCCCTATAATGAACATCCTGGGGATCACCATTGACCAGAAACTTAACTGGACCAGCTACATAAATACTGTGGCAATAAGAGCAGGTCAGAGGGTAGGTATTCTACGGCGAGTGTCTCACCTCCTGACTCCCCGAAGCCTTGCCACCATCTACAAGGCACAAGTAAGGAGTGTGATGGAATATTCTCCACTTGCCTGGATGAGTGTAGCTCTAACAACATTCAAGAAGCTCGACACCATCCAGGACAAAGCAGCCCACTTGATTGGCACCCCATCCACCACCTTAAACATTCACTCCCTCCACCACCGGCGTTCCGTGGCTGCAGTGTGTACCATCTACAAGATGCACTGCAGCAACTCGTCAAGGCTTCTTCGGCAGCACCTCCCAAACCCGCGACCTCTACCACCTAGAAGGACAAGGGCAGCAAGCGCATGGGAACACCACCTCCAAGTCACACACTGTCCTGACTTGGAAATATATCGCCGATCCTTCATCGTCGCTGGGTCAAAATCCTGGAACTCCCTACCTAATAGCACTGTGGGAGTTCCTTCACCACACGGACTGTAGTGGTTCAAGAAGGCGGCTCACCACCACCTTCTCAAGGGCAATTAGGGATGGGCAATAAATGCTGGCCTTGCCAGCGACGCCCACATCCCAGGAATGAATTTAAACAAACTCAAACGGAACGGAGAGACTGGAGCGAGTACTACGGAAGGCTTGCAGGCTATTCGGGATAGTCTCTCCCAGGGATTAAGGGATGTTAATAATTTCATACGCTCTGTTTTCCTGAAGATCAGCGGGCTATGAAGAACCCAGAAGGACCACACCCAGACTACATTAAATTTAGAACAAGATTTTCCTCCCTTTATATTTACTCAACTGGGTAAACAGCTCTTTAAAAACCGCAGTGCTTTAAACCCCATTCTTGGAGGGCTACAGCAGCTGATCCAAAGCAGAGATTGCCGACATACAACGTCTGTCATTAAAATTCTTCAGAGAACTTATAAATAAACTGTGGCATAAGTACTGGAGGGTGAATTGAACATCTTGTGTAAACGGGAAGCTTTTCAAACAGACAAACTTACTGCTAGTTTTGTCACAACAGGACTGGTGATAATACAAGCTGACACATTCGGTCCTCGTCACACCACCTTGTCAGATTGGGTGGCCAACCTTTGTGCCAGATCGGTTTCTCCGGGGAACCTTGGGATCATGTATAAAGCTTAAGTCAAGTTCCCATTGTGCTGTGTCTGTCTCACGTTGCTCATACAAACAGATCCCAGTGTTCTGATTTCGGATGAACCTACCAATGAGACAGCACCAAGAACAGCCCTTTCCAAACCTCTAGGACCACAACATTCCAACAGGCAAACCAACAATGTGCGAAATATTGGCCCCAATATTTACGGGGAGGGAGTGGGGGAGCAAAGTTGAAGGGGGGTAAAACCCATAAATCCGGGGAACGCGAAGGTCCTGCAGAATTTAACAGCAGGACCTCATTATCATTTATTTACTCAGTGTCCCGCCCGCAGCCTGTCCTGTTTGACAGACTGACTGGCTGCCGGGTGGGAAAGCCAGCGGTAGAAGGCTGCAGCTGGGGACCCCAAGAGATGGTCATCAGAATTGGGAAAGATCGGGGGTTGGTGGGGGGTAATCGAACCAGCTATTGGGAGGGAGGGGGCACTGGGAGAACCTACGGGGTAGAAGGGTGGGTCGGACGATTTTTTAAATATTCGTTCCTGGGATGTGGGGATCGCTGGCAAAGCCAGCATTTATTGCCCATCCCTAATTGCCCTTGAGAAGGTGGTGGTGAGCTGCCTTGAACCGCTGCAGTCCGTGTGGTGAAGGTGCTCCCACAGTGCTGTTGCGGGGGGGAGTTCCAGGATTCTGACCCAACGACAATGAAGGATCGGACAATATATTTCCAAGTCAGGATGGTGTGTGACTTGGTGGTGTTCCCATGCACCTGCTGCCCTTGTCCTTCTAGGTGGAAGAGGTCGCGGGTTTGGGAGGTGAAGCCTTGTAAAGTTGCTGCAGTGCATCTTGTAGCTGGTACACACTGCAGCCATGGTGCGCCAGTGGTGGAGGGAGTGAATGTTTAAGATGGTGGATGGGGTGTCAATCAAGCGGGCTGCTTTGTCCTGGATGGTGTTGAACTTCTTGAGTGTTGTTGGAGCTGCACTCATCCAGGCAAGTGGAGAGTATTCCATCACACTCCTGACTTATGCCTTGTAGATGGTGGAGAGGCTTTGGAGAGTCAGGAGGTGAGACACCCGCCGCAGAATACCCAGCCTCTGACCTGCTCTTGTAGCCACATTATTTATGTAGCTGGTCCAGTTAAGTTTCTGGTCAATGGTGACCCCCAGGATGTTGATGGTGGGGGATTCGGCAATGGTAATGCCGTTGAATGTCATGGGGCGGTGGTTAGACTCTCGCTTGTTGGAGATAGTCATTGTCTGGCACTTCTGTAGCGCGAATGTTACCTGTCACTTATCAGCCCAAGCCTGAATGTCATCCAGGTCTTGTTGCATTCAGGCATGGACTGGTTCATTATCTGATGAGTTGTGAACGGATCTGAACACTGGGCAATCATAAGCGAACATCCCCATTTCTGACCTTATGTTGGAGGGAAGGTCATTGATGAAGCAGCTGAAGATGGTTGGGCCTAGGACACTGCCCTGAGGAACTCCTGCAGCGATGTCCTGGGGCTGTGATGATTGGCCTCCAACAACCACAACCATCTTCCTTTGTGCTAGGTGTGACTCCAGCCAGTGGAGAGTTTTCCCCCTGATTCCCATTGACTTCAGTTTTACTAGGGCTCCTTGATGCCACACTCGGTCAAATGCTGCTTTGATTGTGGCAGATTTGCTTGAGGGGCCGGGGGAGGCACTCCTGATCCTCCTGGCCCACACGCAGTGCTCTGAAAAGCACTAACCTGCTGGAACCGGCATTTCCCGCCTCCCTTTCATTGCTGGGTATCCGGGGCCTGGGAAACACGGCCCTCAATCGTTAGATTTAAATCAGGCTGCCAACTGCACTGTGGGCGCTTGATTTAAATACGGTAAGGAGGTGTCACGCCTCACGCCCCTCAAGAGCAGGACACAGTCCGCCTCGCAACCTGCTGTCATGAATGGGTTGGGGACGCGTTACACGATTTTTAATTTTAAAATCACCGCCCCCTCCCCCCGACCATTGTGGGGGGTTAAAATGCCCCCTAAAACACAAATAGGACAAAGTTGTCTGGGGTTCTCGGGCCCGACTGCCAGGGGGTCAGAGGTCAGGTGCGGCATGTAGTCTGTAGGCTGCAGTTTGGATGATCCTGCAGGAATTCATTGCATGGAACAATCCGGAATAATCGTCCCAGTTTGTATATTTTATTTTGGGTTCAGTTCCAGGTATGAGGTCCGATCACCGACGCTTCCTGCCCTTTAACTGGCTACGGGTGTCAATTGCTGTGCTGTGTCTCGCCGCGCTGTGTCTCGCCGCGCTGGGTCTCGCCGCGCTGGGTCTGGCCGCGCTGGATCTCCGGCGCTGGGTCTGGTCGTGCTGGGTCTGGCCGCGCTGGGTCTGGCCGCGCTGGGTCTAGCCGCGCTGGATCTCCGGCGCTGGGTCTCTGGCGCTGGGTCTCTGGCGCTGGGTCTCTGGCGCTGGGTCTCTGGCGCTGGGTCTCCGGCGCTGGGTCTCGCCGCGCTGGGTCTGGCGGCGCTGGGTCTGGCCGCGCTGGGTCTGGCCGTGCGGGGTCTGGCCGCGCTGGGTCTGGCCGCGCTGGGTCTGGCCGCGCTGGGTCTCGCCACGCTGGGTCTGGCTGCACTGGGTCTCCGGCGCGGGGTCTCGCCACGCTGGGTCTGGCCGCACTGGGTCTGGCCGCGCTGGGTCTGGCCGCGCTGGGTCTGGCCGCGCTGGGTCTCCGGCACTGGGTCTGGCCGCGCTGGGTCTGGTTGCGCTGGGTCTGGCCGCGCTGGGTCTCCGGCGCTGGGTCTCGCCGCACTGGGTCTGGCCGTGCTGGGTCTGGCTGCGCTGGGTCTCTGGCGCTGGGTCTGGCCGCGCTGGGTCTCCGGCGCTGGGTCTGGCCGCGCTGGGTCTGGCCGCGCTGGGTCTCCGGCGCTGGGTCTCGCCGCACTGGGTCTCGCCGCACTGGGTCTGGCCGCGCTGGGTCTCTGGCGCTGGGTCTGGCCGCGCAGGGTCTCCGGCGCTGTGTCTCGCCGTGCTGGGTCTCGCCGCGCTGGGTCTCGCCGCGCTGGGTCTGGCCGTGCTGGGTCTCTGGCGCTGGGTCTGGCCGCGCTGGGTCTCCGGCGCTGGGTCTCGCCGCACTGGGTCTGGCCGCGCTGGGTCTGGCCGCGCTGGGTCTCTGGCGCTGGGTCTGGCCGCGCTGGGTCTCCGGCGCTGGGTCTGGCCGCGCTGGGTCTGGCCGCGCTGGGTCTCCGGCGCTGGGTCTTGCCGCACTGGGTCTCGCCGCACTGGGTCTGGCCGCGCTGGGTCTCTGGCGCTGGGTCTGGCCGCGCTGGGTCTCCGGCGCTGTGTCTCGCCGCGCTGGGTCTGGCCGCGCTAGGTCTGGCCGCGCTGGGTCTCGCCACGCTGGGCCTGGCCACACTGGGCCTGGCCGCGTATGTTGTAACACAGCCGGCCTCAAATTTCTGCACTCAAAGTGGGGAGCTGGTGCCCAACACATATCAGTGTCGACACGCACATTATCACCCCCGACAAGTGAGGTGTAGGCCTGTTAGTGTTCCTCATTAGTGCGATTATGTCAGAACGAGCACTATAAATGCCCCAAATTAGCTGAATTGATTCTTTTGTTAAATGAACCTCTATAGAGGATTTGTACTGCAGACTAACCTCCCCTCACGCCAATAATTTTTTTGATGTAAAAGGTCACAATGCAGGCTCATTACATACTTTCCACTTCAGTGAGAACTGTTTGCACGTATTATTTTATATTTTAAAAGCTCGCAGCTTAATGTGGCTTTGAAAAGAACGCAAGCATTCCTGCACAAATGAGCCTGATAAGACATGGACCGGCTCCATACAAAGGCAGTGTGACTGCACCTCATCCAGCTCACTTCACAGACTGGATGGGTCACACTTCGGGAACCTTCTATTCCTTTGAGCAGCTCAGCCTCTTCCATCCCTCCCGCCTCTCACTTCAAATCCTTGACATGTGCCACACTCCCAGGGTCCATGCCAGTTTGCTGATTGAGATCTCAGCCCTCCTCTCCTCCTTAGGTTCTGCACTAGGCAACTGCACACTCTCTTCAGCCCGCACCTAAACTCCCAGCCCCTTCTCCTCTAACCCTGTGCTTTTCTATCCCTGCTTAACCTCACCTTCGTATAAACTCCCCATCCCACAGCCACGCTCTCGACCTCACCATCTCCTTGAAATCATTTAAGAAACAATTAAATGCTGCATTGAGGGGACTTGAGAGTCTTCCTGGACAGTTGAACTAAGATAGGTTAATGGTCTCGCTCATCCATAACTATCTTATGATCTCTTGTGGCCTCTTTGCTCTCTGGATACTGACTCGCCTCCTTCTCCCTACTTTCTCCCAACCCAACTACCCTCACTAATCCCCTGTGGAAAAACTCTTTCCCACCAATCCCCCCCCCCACCCCCACACCGACTAATTCTCTCACTAACTCCGTCCCCGTCCCTCGACCCATCATGACACCTCTGGCACTGTTGACCTACTAAACTGTAACCTTATCTCTGCCTTTGATCGTCTTGTTCCCACCAAATCCACCTTCACTCACCCTGCCATTCTCCTGCTGTAGTCCCCATCTTCATTTCCTTAAGTCCGAGGTCCACAAACTTGAGTGTGCCTGGTCAACTGGTGTAGACGATGATTACCATGTCAAGTGCCTCACTCACCCTGGCTAATTCCTCCTATTACTTCAGGATGACTCTAGAGAGCAAGTACAACCCAAGATTTCTTTTCTTTATAATCAACTATCTCCTAAACCCCTTTCCGCTCTACCCTCGGCCCCAATAACAAATGATTTCCAAGCAGCTGACTCAGGCGTTACCTCACTATCCTCTCTCCCTGCTCCTGACCTCTCTCTGTTCTCCCGCTCTAGTTCTGATACCCGTCACTCTATATTTTCTCTCCCCCCACCCTCTCCAAGCTCATCTCGCCATGAGACCCACCTCATGTTCCTTCAATCCCTTATCAACTCCTGACCACTCAACAATCCCCTGACCCCATGCTAGCTGACATTGTTATTGGCTCCTTTCGCTCAAGTATGGTCCTCCTTCCTTTCAAAACTGTCATCACACCCTCCACAAAAGCTCACCCTTGACCTATTCATCCGCTCCAACTGCCTCCTCATCTACAACCTCCTTTCCTCCCAACTCCATGCCACCTCTCCCAAGACTCCTCGTTCGAATCCCATCCTTCCTGCACACGGCACCGTGACTGCCTTGACCAAAGTCACAAAATCCATCCTTGGTGCATTATCCCTCCTCGACCTTTCTGCCATGTTTGATATGACCAATCATGCCACACTTCCCCATTACCTCTCCTCCATTGTGGGACTATCATCATGGAGTTCCATTCCTATATAACCAAATGTAACCAGCACATGTGGTGTCTTGGCTCAGTGCGAGCACACTCGCCTCTGAGTCAGTTATTCGTGGATTTAAGTCCCACTCCAGACTTGAGCACAAAATCTAGGCTGACACTTCAGTGCAGTGCTGATAAGCTGTTGCGTGGTCAGAGGTGCTGTCTTTCAGATGAGACATCAAACTGCTTGCTCAGATGGACGTAATTCACTATTCAAAGAAGAGCAGGGGAGTTCTCCTGGTGTCCTGGCCAACATTTATCCCTCAGTTGAAAACAGATTATCGAGTCATTTATTTCAATGCAGTTTGTGGGAGCTTGCTGTGCGCAAATTGGCTGCTGCGTTTCCTACATTACAACAGTGACTACACTTCAACAAGTGCTTCATTGGCTGCAAAGCACTTTGGGACATTCTGAGGTGGTAAAAGCTGCGATATAAATACAAGTTCTTTCTTTATTCTATATCCCGCAATGGCTTCTCTTCCCATTTCCACATGATCACCTCTATCCTTGGCTCTCTCTTCCTCCTCATCGACATGCTGCCTCTTGGTGACATTACCCGCAGGCTTCTATACGTAAGCTGATGGCACTCAACTCCAGCACGTCTCTCAACCCCATGACTACCTCTGTGCTGTCAGACTGTCTGTTCAACAGCAAGTCACGGATGAGTTACAATTGCCTTCAAGGCTGATTTTAACCCCCCTCCCCCGCACATGATGAGAATGGGGCGTGGTGGGGAGGGGGGGGGCTGCAATATCGGTAGCGCAGTACTCACCCTATCTACTCCACACGTCATTTTAACAGGCGTGTTTTGGGCAGCGTGCAAGGCCCTTACCCCAGGCAGGCGAGGGCTTCACTGACACGACATGGTCTGGGTTTGATGATGTCATTCAAACCCTGACGTGATTTGTACATTTGGCGCCCAGTGCTGACCTGGCCAGGAACACCAGGCAGCTAGGAGCAGCAGGCCGTGAAAATTTAGTTGTTTAAGGTTTCCTTGTGGGCCAGAAGGAGCAAGCGTGCTTCTCCAGGCCCCACTAGGAAACCTTAGGCTTCTCCTGCTCCAGGCTCCCCTGTCCCCGATACACTCCGCGGTGAAGGTACTGATTCTAACTGGGGTACACTCCCCGCTGTCCTGGGCCAATATTTATCCCTCAACCAACATCACTAAAAACAGATAATCTGGTCATTACCTCATTGCTGTTTGTGGGACCTTGCTGTGCACAAATTGGCTGCTGGGTTTCCTGCATTACAACAGTGACTTTAGCTAAGAAACATAGCGGGTTATTTTGGGCAAAGGGCACTAAGTGGGAGCTGTGCTAATAAGGCACACCTGTTTAAAAGTCTGGTTTTAGCATGAAGTGTTTGGGGTTAATTGATGATTACCAAGATTTAAATGTGCCTGGAGCCACTAAACCAGAGCCCTGCACGTTTAGCACTCAAGCACTGATTGAGAGCAATTTTCCTGTAGCGGTATATGTGAGCTCCATGCTCACACTCCTACTGAAGGTGTGGAGTGCGCTGGCTGATAGACAACGGCAAGTAGCAGGATGTCTCAGGGACCGCGGGAGAGGGCTCACAGGTTCTCAGAGGCTGCACTGGAGGTCCTGTTGAAGGAGGTACAGTGGAGGAGGGATGTCCTGTATCCGCAGGTGGGGAGGAGGACAAAGGCGAATAATGCGGCGGCGGATGTGGGAAGAGATCGCTGAGGAGGTCACAGCCAGGAGCAATGCACCCAGGAAATGGTTCCACTGCTGCAAAAATTTAACGATTTGACACGAGTGGTCGAGGTAAGATCCCATCTCACAAACACACTTCTCAATAACTGCAGCACCACCAGCATCACAACCTCAACACACTGCGTCCACCACACAGCAGACCTGAGCGGGAGCGGTGGCAGCAACATAACAGCAGGAGAGGAGAAGGCCCAGGACACGGCGGACCTGAGTGAGAGAGGAGAAGGCCCAGGACACGGCGGACCTGAGTGAGAGACGAGAAGGCCCAGGACACACTGGACCTGAGCGGGAGAGGAGGCGGCCCAGGACACAGTGATCCTGAGCGGGAGAGGAGGAGGCCCAGGATACAGTGATCCTGAGCAGGAGAGGAGAAGGCCCAGGACACAATGGACCTGAGCGGGAGAGGAGGAGGCCCAGGGCACAGCGATCCTGAGCAGGAGAGAAGGCACAGGACGCAGCGATCCTGAGCGGGAGAGGCGAAGGCCCAGGACACAGTGATCCTGAGTGGGAGATGAGAAGGCCCAGGACACAGCGGACCTGAGCGGGAGAGGAGGAGGCCCAGGGCACAGCGATCCTGAGCGGGAGAGAAGGCCCAGGACACAGCGATCCTGAGCAGGAGAGGAGGAGGCCCAGGACACAACGATCCTGAGCAGGAGAGGAGAAGGCCCAGGACACAGCGATCCTGAGCGGGAGAGAAGGAGGCCCAGGACACAGCGGACTTGAGCAGCAATTTAGAAAACAAAAAAAAACAAGAGTGATGTTGTGTCCGTCAGTAGTAAGACACAAGACTGCAGGAGAACGGTACAACAGGTGTTTACTCAACGTGGCTCACTCTGGAACTGAACTGTACAGATTACTACTCAGAGCTATATACAGGTGTGGTCACTGCCGGTACTGCAGTATACCTGAGCTGTAAAAAGTAGTTCCCCCCTTAAAGGTATATACATTACAATTCCTCCCCTTTTAGATTAACAGTACCATAACACTCATTTAACAAATAAATATCAAACTAATTACAATTAACACTTTTAATATGCAACATTAGCTGAAAATAGTCCATTTATATATTCAGTCTTTGGGAGGCTTCCTGATCCTTTCTGGATAGCGCCTTTCCCGAGTGTCTTGCTCTTGGTGCGGAGGCGATTCTGGCACCTTGTCGTCGGTTGGTTCATTAGCTTCCGATGCTACTGTTTCTGGGGTAGATGCAACCTGTACGTCGGGTTCCTCACCAGGTACGTATGGGCGAGGCATGGGGTTGACTTGTTCCTGTGACTCTAGGATCTGGTCAGCATGGCATCTCACGATGTTCTCCCCAAAGTCCACTGTGTACATTAGTGGGCCCTGCCGTGCGCATATCGTTCCTGGCTGCCATTTTTCTGTTCGGTAGTCGCGGGCCAAGACTGGTTGCCCTACATTGAAGCTCCTTGTTGGCTTCTCATGGATGTGCTGGAATTGCTTACTCTCAACATCTCTTCGTACGTTTGGTCTGAGCAAATCCAGGCGAGATATTAACCTTCGGTTAAAGAACATCATGGCCGGGGCCTGGTTGGTGACTGCATGTGTCGCATTCCGGTAGGCAAACAGGAAATTGTCCACCTTATGCTGCAGCGGAATGTTGTCATTGTACATAGCCTTTATTGCCTTCTTAAAGGTTTGTGCGAACCTCTCAGCCAATCCATTTGTGGCTGGATGATTTGGGGCGGATGTGTAATGCCTTACCCCATTCTTCTTCATAAACCTCCGGAACTCTTCGGACACAAACTGTGGTCCGTTATCGGAGCAAATCTGTTCTGGCAAGCCGTTCCTGGCAAAAATGGTCCGTCGGGACTGCAATAGTTTTCTCCGTGGTGGTGGAGGACATTTTGATGACCTCAGGCCATTTCGAGTGCGCATCCACGGCTATTAAAAACATTGAGTCCATGAATGGACCAGCAAAATCAATATGCACCCGTTGCCATGGAGATGAGGGCCACTCCCATGGGTGTAGAGGGGCATGTGGTGGTGCATTTTGGACTTTCTGGCATCCTGAGCAGCTCTTGGTCAGGTCCTCGATTTGTTTATCGATTCCCGGCCACCACACATAAGCCCTGGCAAGGCTTTTCATTTCTACCCCTCCCAGATGACCCTCATGAAGCTCATTGAGCACTCTATCCCTTAACTTGCGTGGAATTACCACTCGGGATCCACACATCAAAGTCCCCCGGCACACTGACAGCTGTTCTCTTCTTGTCAAGAATGCTGGCAACAGTGAGTCGCCATATGCTGGCCATCCCTTCACCATCAAATCATATACCCGAGACAGTGTCGGGTCATTTCGGGTCTCCTTTTCTATACGAGCGTTAGTTACCGGTAGGTATTCAACTATAGTCGAATTAAATATTTCGACAGGATCCACTGCTGGTGCTTCCTCCGCAGTAGGCAGTGGCAGGCGTGATAGCCCATCAGCATTCCCATGCTGTTTCGTGCCCTTATATTCAATCTCATAGTGGTGCGCCCCTAGAAAGAGTGACGATCTTTGTAGTCGTTGCGCAGTCATCACCGGAACGCCCTTCTTCGGATTAAAAATTGAGACAAGAGGCTGGTGGTCAGTCAGCAAGGTGAATTTCTGCCCGTGCAGGTAATGATTGAACTTTTTCACTCCCCACACTAGGCTGAGGGCCTCCCTGTCAATCTGGGCGTAGTTACGCTCGGCTGAGGTTAGTGATCGTGACGCAAAGGCTATTGGCCTCTCTGAGCCGTCCGAGAATTTGTGCGACAGCACCACTCCAATGCCGTAGGGTGACGCATCACACGCCAACCGAATTGGTAGTGCTGGGTTGAAATGGACCAATACCTCTTTCGATGTGATTAGTGTTTTGCTCTTTTGGAAAGCTCGTTTACATTCGTCACTCCACTTCCATGGCACTCCAGTTTGCAGTAGGGTGTTCAGTGGGTGTAGTATTGTAGACAAATTTGGCAAGAACTTATGGTAGTAGTTTACCAGCCCGAGGAACGACCTCAGTTGTGACACGCTTTCCGGTGCTGGAGCCTTGACTACTGCCTCAATCTTTTCTGGGGACTTATGTAACCCCTCTTTATCGATAACGTGGCCACAATATGAGATCTGTTTTTTAAAAAACTCGCATTTGGGGCGGTTAGCTCGGAGCCCATATTCCTTCAATCTAGTGAGCACCTGCTCCAGGTTGGTGAGGTGATCACTGTCATTTTCGCCCGTGACCAGGATGTCATCCAAATAACACTGGGTCCCTGGGATCCCTTGCAGGACTTGTTCCATTGCCCTTTGCCAAATAGCCGGAGCTGATGCTACCCCGAATACCAGCCGGTTGTATTGGTAGAGACCTTTATGGGTGTTGATTGTGAGGTTTTTTTTGATGCTTCTTCTACCTCCATTTGCAGATACGCCTGGGCCAGATCAATCTTAGTGAAGCGTTTCCCTCCAGATAGCGAGGCGAAAATACCTTCAATCCGCGGAAGTGGACATTGCACAGTGTGAAGGACTGGGTTCACTGTTACCTTAAAGTCCCCACAGATGCGAACCTTTCTTGGTTCCCCAGGCATGCTGCTCAATGACTTTTTCATCACAGGGACGATGGGTGTAGTCCACTTGCTCCAGTCTACCTTGGACAGTACTCCTGAACGTTCCAGACTCTCCAGCTCTGCTTCGATGGCTGGGTGGATCGCATAAGGTACGGTCTGGCCGTAAAAAATTTGGGGCTTGCGTTTTCTTCGATTTTAATTGTTGCTGTCATGCCTTTTAGTGTTCCGAGTCCTTGCTGGAACACTTCTTGCGCGTCGGTTAGGATCTTTGACAGTCGCCCAGGTATGACGTCGTCATCCTTTTTGGCAGCCACAGTCAGTGCTTGTATGGAATGCCAATCCAGCTGTATTTTCCGGATCCATTCACGTCCCAGTTGTGATGAAATATTCCATTCATCACTCATCAGTATTTCTCTGCCTGTGACTGTGGTTGGTTTCAGTTTCATTTCCATTGTATTGTACTGTGTGTAGGGCTCCGCCCATACCTGGCTCCTATGTAAGCTGGCCCAGCCTGCAGCACATCCAGTACGGCAGACCTCTGGATGGAAGATACATTCTCCTCTGTGTGTTACCTTCTAAGTCAATAAAAGCCTTGTTTTGTTTCGCTAACATCGAGTCTCGGATTTATTGAGGCACATCAATTTTATTGACTTAATTTTCAACACAATGGATCAACTCCTGAAACCCGAACGTTTGGATTTGGACCAGCATGCTTCGGACGCATCGGCACGCTTCGGACACTGGTTTATGTGTATGGAATTCTTCCTGGACAATTCCGCAGCCGTCAAAGACGCTACGGACGCTGCGAGTATGAAACTCGGAATTCTGCGGAATTGGGTAAGCCACCGGGTTTACCCCCTCATCCAAGACGCCGACACGTACCCGGCCGCTTGCGACATCTTAAAGGCGCATTACCAGCAGCCTACGAATGAGGTGTATGCTAGGCATCTGCTCGCTACTCGCGCACAGCGACCTGGGGAATCAGTGGAGGAGTTCCTAGGCACCCTGAAAACGCTTGGCAAAGACTGCAAGTGCCAAGATGTAAAAGCCGCAGTGTACACTGACGAGCTTGTTCACGATGCCTTTATCACAGGCCTCAGCTCCACTTACATCCGGCAGAGACCGCTGGAAAAAACAGGATTGGACCTGAAACAGGCTGCGGACACAGCACGATCCCTGGATGTGGCCCAGAGAAACTCGGATGCCTACTCTTCAGCCTGCGCCGTCCACGCCGCCATGTGTGCACCAAGGGCGCCGCCATCTTGGAAGGCATCTTACCCGCCCGGCAGCCCGACACCGTCGGGGCCCCGCTCTCCCCCCAGAAGCCCTACGACAGTCGCGACGCGTCGGGGACCCAACTGCTACTTCTGCGGGCAGCCGAAGCACACCAGAAACCTGTGCCCAGCGAAAGGCACCACCTGCTTTAAGTGCGGTAAGAAGGGGCACTTCGGGAAGGTGTGCAGAGGGAACCCCGCCGGAAAACCCGCCACCGCCGCGTGTGCGCCGTGGGAGCGGCCATCTTGGACGCCATCTTGCCCAACCTCGTGGGGTCCGCCATCTTGTGAGCAGACAGCGTGGACGCCATCTTGTCTCGATCAGGGCCCTACAGTGGCATCGGTCACAGTGGACCAGACCAGGCCGCACCCGCTATCCAAATCAATGGTGGACATCGAGGTAAACGGGTGCAGGGTTAAATGTTTAATTGACAGTGGAAGCACGGAGAGTTTTATCCACCCTGAACTGGTACAACAACTCTCCCTAAAGGTGGTCCCTACTCGGGGTACCATCTCTATGGCTGATAAAACCCAGACATCGACCATTATGGGTTACTGCACGGTACAATTGTCCGTTAACGGAACTGTATACGATAATTTTAAAGTATTAATCATGAAGAATCTATGTGCGAGCGTGATCTTGGGCCTGGATTTACAATGCTACCACCAAAGCATCACGCTCAATTACGGTGGGTCCCAGCCGCCGCTCACAGTGTGCGGTCTGGCTACCCTGAAGTTAAAGCCGCCTTCGCTATTCGCGAACCTTACCCCTAACTGCCAGCCAATAGCGACCAAAAGCAGGAGGTACAGCTGGGAGGACAGGCGGTTTATCGCGACCGAGGTAGACAGGCTCCTGAAAGAGCGCATTATTGAACGCAGCAATAGCCCGTGGCGCGCCCAAGTGGTGGTGGTAAGGGGTAGCAAGAAGAAACGGATGATGATCGACTATAGCCAAACGATCAACAGGTACACCCAACTAGACGCCTACCCGCTACCCCGCATATCAGAAATGGTGAACCAAATCGCCCAATACCGGGTGTCCTCCACCATCGACCTCAAGTCAGCGTACCACCAGCTCCCTATCAGACCAGAGGACCGCCCGTACACCGCCTTCGAGGCGAACGGACGCCTCTACCAATTCCTCAGAGTCCCCTTTGGGGTGACGAATGGGGTCTCGGTCTTCCAGAGGGAGATGGACCGCATGGTCGATGACCACCACTTGCAGGCAACCTTCCCCTACCTCGACAACGTCACCATCTGCGGTCACAACCAGCAGGATCACGACTCGAACCTCGAGAGGTTCCTGAAAACCGCACAAAAACTCAACCTCACCTACAACGAGGACAAGTGTGTTTACAACACCACGCGCCTCTGCATACTAGGCAGCGTGGTGGAGAATGGGGAAATCGGACCAGACCCCGACCGATTGCGCCCCCTACGGGAGCTGCCCCTGCCCAACACTCCCAAAGCCCTGAAAAGGTGCCTGAGGTTATTTTCTTATTATTCCCAATGGGTCCCCAACTACTCCGACAAAGCCCGCCCCCTCTTGAAAGCATCCTCTTTTCCGCTCTCTGCTGAGGCCCATGCCGCCTTCAAAAGCATTAAGCAGGATATTGAGTGGGCCACGCTACAGGCAGTGGACGAGAACACTCCCTTTCAAGTGGAAAGTGATGCGTCTGACTTTGCCTTGGCGGCCACCCTCAACCAGGCGGGGCGGCCCGTAGCTTTCTTCTCGAGGACCCTCCAAGGGCCCGAGATCAGACACTCCTCCGTAGAAAAGGAGGCCCAAGCCATCGTGGAGGCAGTGCGCCACTGGCGCCACTACCTAGCCGGCAAACGCTTCACCCTACTTACCGACCAGCGGTCGGTAGCGTTTATGTTCAATAATAAACAGAGGGGGAAGATTAAAATGATAAGATTCTTAGGTGGCGGATCGAGCTCTCCACCTTCGATTATGACATCATTTACCGGCCAGGGGCCCTTAACGAATCCCCCGACGCCCTCTCACGAGGGATGTGTGCCAGCGCCACCGGGGATCGGCTACAGACCCTCCACAATGACCTCTGCCACCCAGGGGTCACGCGGCTGTTCCACTTCATAAAGTCCCGCAACTTACCCTACTCGATTGAGGAAGTTCGGTCCCTGACCAGGAACTGTCGCACTTGCGCTGAGTGCAAGCCTTGGTTCTACCGCCCAGATAGAGCCCACTTAATCAAAGCTACACGGCCCTTTGAGCGGCTCAGCTTAGATTTCAAGGGCCCCCTCCCGTCCGTTGACCGCAATGTTTACTTCCTGAACATTGTGGACGAATACTCTCGTTTCCCATTCGCCTTCCCCTGCCCAGACATGACCAGCGCCACGGTCATTAAATGCCTCAACAGCCTGTTCTGCCTGTTCGGTATGCCGAGCTACATCCATACGGATAGGGGGGCGTCCTTCATGAGTGAAGAGCTACGCCAGTACATGCTGTCCAGGGGGATCGCCACGAGCCGTACCACCAGCTACAACCCCCGGGGTAACGGTCAAGTGGAGCGAGAGAACGGGACAGTATGGAAAGCAGTCACTCTAGCTCTAAGGACCAAAGGCCTCCCTATCTCCCGCTGGCAGGAAGTCCTCCCAGATGTGCTCCATTCGATACGGTCGCTATTGTGTACTGCCACTAATGCCACGCCTCACGAGCGAATGTTTGTCTTTCCCCGGAAATCCACCTCAGGCGTATCCATGCCGTCATGGCTCTCCACCCCAGGTCCGGTATTCGTGCGAAGGCATGTGAGGGGCCACAAGACGGACCCTCTCGTGGAGTCAGTGCACCTACTCCACGCCAACCCCCAATATGCGTATGTCCGGCACGCCGACGGAAGGGAGGACACCGTGTCCATAAAAGACGTCGCCCCAGCCGGTAACGACAACAACCACGACAACAGCAGGAACAACGACCACAGCAACTCTTACCCACCCACTACTCTTTCATCACCCCCGGAAGAACATCGACCAACGGTACCCCCACCAACTACCCCTTCAACAACCCTGGCGGCACCCCCGGCAGAGACCCAGGAGGCCACCGGGGACACCCAGCCGACACCCGCGGCACCACAACAGCCACGTCGGTCGCAGAGGACTATCAAACCCCCGAACAGACTAAATCTATAGAAGGGGTGAATGTGATGAAATATTCCATTCATCACTCATCAGTATTTCTCTGCCTGTGACTGTGGTTGGTTTCAGTTTCATTTCCATTGTATTGTACTGTGTGTAGGGCTCCGCCCATACCTGGCTCCTATGTAAGCTGGCCCAGCCTGCAGCACATCCAGTACGGCAGACCTCTGGATGGAAGATACATTCTCCTCTGTGTGTTACCTTCTAAGTCAATAAAAGCCTTGTTTTGTTTCGCTAACATCGAGTCTCGGATTTATTGAGGCACATCACCAGTAATGGTGGTCCTCCATCTTGCAATACATACAGGTCTAGTTTTGGTGTTTCCTTACCGTTATATATAACGGTCACCCTTATTTTTTCTTTGGGGTAGACTTTTTGCCCCGTGTACGTCTTCAAAATAATTTTTGTGTCTCTCAAGGGTATGTGTGAGAATAGCCGCTCGTAATCCCGTCGATTTATGACTGTTAGGGCTGATCCTGTGTCCAATTCCATTTTTACCTGGACTCCTGCTAGCTTGAGAGTGACCCAAATGGTTCGGTGATGCTCCGTTTTGATCACATTATGTAGCTTCAGACAACTCAGCTCCCTGCTTTCGGAGTCGGTATCACTCTTTTGTTTGTCTGAACTATTCTCCGTCACCTTATGTACCTTCTTATACTTTTCTTTTGGAAATTTCTTATTGCTGGTTTTCTTTCCCGACCTGCAGACTCGTGCTATGTGTCCTACTTTTCCACACTGTCTGCACACTTTGTCTTTGAACCAGCAATCATTCTGGTCGTGTGTTGTTCTGCCGCAGCGATAGCACTTCTCTGTTCTGTATGACATTTCGTTTGTGCCATATTCTTGCGGTCTCTGTTGTATCTCTGCAGCGCTCTGTGCTGCTGCTTCATATGATACCGCAATGCTGAAAGCCTTGTCCAGCGTAAGGTCCTTTTCAGATAAAAGCTGTTTCTGGGTTCCTTCACTTTGAAGCCCACACACAAACTTGTCCCTTAAGGTATCTGCCAGTCCCGCTCCAAACTGGCAGTGTTTCGATAGTTTGCGCAGTTCTGTTAAATATTCAGCATTGATTTCATCCTTATGCTGGTTCCGTTTGTGAAACTTGAATCTTTCTGCTATCAGCAGCGGTGTGGGGTTTAAATGTTCCTGTAGTATCGTCACTATGTCTCCAAAACTCTTTTCCACTGGCTTCGCTGGGGTTACTAGATTTCGTAATAAACCATACATCTTTGCACCCATTAAATTTAACAATACCGACGCGTTCTTGTCATCTGACACCCCATTTGCCTTACAGTACACCTCTATTCGTTCGACATATGTAGTCCAATCTTCGACTTCATTGTCAAATGCGGTGATACTGCCACTCTTCGGCATTTTGGGTGTGGTTTAAAATGGCTTAAAATGGCGTCTCCCGCGCTTTCCTTCCTCCCCCGCTGCTGCCAACGCCGCTCTCGGCGGTCCTCGTGGCAATGGCGGCGCCCTGTAGGTTTTGCGCGCTTCTCCTGCGCTGCTGCCAACGCCGCTCTCGGCGGTCGTCATGGCAATGGCAGCGCCTCGCGGGTTTCTGCGCGTGTCTCTCTCCCTCTGCTCGATGCTGCTCGACCCCTGAACACCGGCTGCGCCCTGTGCACTCTGCCCTCTCTCTCTCTCTCTCCCGTCGACGCTGCTCGGCCCTTTGCTGTGCCGCTCGGTCGGGCTCTAGCCCGCCGCTGTCCAGGAAGGGTCTGCGCACTACCTGTTGCCAGCCCATTTCGCTGGACCACCGCGACTGGAAAGCCAAGCCTGGCTCTCAACAGCCTCCCCCGCAATTCTCGAGTCTCTGCTGGATGACTGGGCGGTTGCCCGTGGTCGACGCCCGTGTCTCTGGCCTTGACCTCCAATCTACTGATCTCCAGGAACGAATCCCTGGGAGGTGATGCAGAGTTGCAGGTAGGATCGAATTTGCCTCACCGCCAATGTTGTGTCCGTCAGTAGTAAGACACAAGACTGCAGGAAAACGGTACAACAGGTGTTTACTCAACATGGCTCACTCTGGAACTGAACTGTACAGATTACTACTCAGTGCTATATACAGGTGTGGTCACTGCCGGTACTACAGTATACATGAGCTGTAAAAAGTAGTTCCCCCCTTAAAGGTATATACATTACGAGTGATGTCACAGGACAGCGGGTACGTGATCGGTTGGTGAGTATTACAGATTTTTTTCTTTAAACTAAGAGCTGGGGAACTAGAACTATTATGTTATTAAATATTAACTTAACTAGATAAACAAATTAACTAATAAAACTATCAATAATCATTTGATTAAATCTTTAACTAAATAGATAAGCAAATAAATAATAAAGTCTCGAGATGGCAGGGCAGGCTGTGTGTCGGGACTATAGTATGTGGGAGTTTGTGGACAGCGAGACTGTCCTGGATACCCACATCTGCAGGAAATGTCTCTGCATTCAGTCACTCCGGCTCAGAGTCATTGAGCTGGCGTGCGAGTTAGAGACACTCCGAAACATAAGGGAGGAGGAGGAATTCCTGGATAGTTTTATCCAGAGTGCAGTCACACCCCAGAGGAAAACACAGGTTCAGGAAGGGGAGGGTGTGATTGCTAGGGAGACGGGTAGCAGGGACTTTGGAGAGGTTGAGAAGGAGGTCCCGCAGATACTGGTCTTGTCCAACAGGTACGATGTACTCGATACCTGTGAGGACAAGGAGAAAGACTGCAGGGAGAACAGCCACAATGCCGACCAAGGCACCGTGGCTCAGAAGGCTGTCCAAGGCGGGGAGGGGGGTGGAAGAGCAGAATAGAAATGTGGTAGTGATGGGGACTCTATAATTAGGGGGATAGATAGCATCCTCTGCAGCCAAGAACGAGAATGCCGAAGGATGTGTTGCCTACCCGGTGCCAGGGATATCTCGAGCCGACTGGAGAGGAACTTGGAAAGGGAGGGGGGAAATCCAGTTGTTGTGGTTCATGTCAGATCAACCGACATAGGTAGGAACAGGGAGGAGGTTCTGCTGAGGGAGTATCAGGAGTTAGGAGCTAAATTAAAAAGCAGGACCTCGAGGGTAATAATCTCTGGATTATTGCCCAAGCCACATGCAAATTGGCATAGAGACAGACAGATCAAGTGAGTTAACACGTGGCTAAAGGGCTGGTGTGGGAAAGACAGGTTCTTTTTCATGGGACAATGACACCAGTACTGGGACAGGAAGGAGCTGTACCAATGGGACGGACTCCATGTGATGGGATTCGTGACCCAGCAGAAAGGGTAAATAAGGAGGTGGCAATGGCTTTAAACTAGTAAGACAAGAAATGAAACCAGCCTAAATATAAACAAAACCGGAAAGGAGAGCATAGGAAAGAATAAGGTAAGGGAGGACATTGATGGCCAGGGAATAAATGGAGTTATAGAACAGGAGTGTAAAAAGATGGTTAAAAATAAAGCGAAAGGAACTGCTATTAAAAATGAGTTAAACTGTCTGTACCGCAATGCTCACAGTGTCTGTAATAAAACAGGGGAGCCGGAGGTAATCATGCGTTGCGAGGAACCAGACACAGTAGGGATTACTGAGACATGGCTACAGAAAAATCGGGACTGGGAATGAAACATTGCAGGGTATAACATATTTAGAAAAGATAGAGAGGGAAAAAGGAGAGGTGGAGTAGCTGCACTTATTGAGGATAACATAATGACCGTAGACAAAAGTGATACAACTACCAGCAAAACAGAAATAGAATCCATGTGGTAGAGGTAAAAGATAATAAAGGATCAGTCACAATAATACGAGTAGTCTACAGACCACCTAATAGTGGAAAGGAGGTGGAGGAAGAAATATGCAAACAAATTAGGGAAATGAGTAAAAGACATTGGGGGAGAAATTCGGTATCGTCCCGTTTGGGGCGCAATTATCGGCCGGGCGCAAAGTTTAGCGCCTGGCGCTAATTATTGCCTCCGACTGCAAACTTAGCTTCTATTGCCCCTGGAGGTGATTGGAGCACTAAATCAGGTGCTACACACCTTTCTTAAGGCGCTAACGCCGAGGAGCGAGGCGCTATCTCAGAGCGCTGGCGAAGCTCATGTGATGTCAGTCAGCAATGGAACACAGACACACTGGCGCCGGCCAGTTCTTAAAGGGGAGGGTCGATCTTGCTCTCCATCCACATCCTGCTCATTGCAGCCTTGAATCTCGGCCTGGAGAGACCTGTACATCAAGTCTGCTGGAAAGAACAATGGAGAGGCCCAGGGAAAGAGCTCAGAGTTCAGCCCCCACAGTCTCTTCTAAATCAATGCAAGGAAGGTCAAATCAAAATGAACCTGCAAAGTGCTGCTCAGTACCCAAAACTCCTTCACACAGCGTTGAATCTCTCCAGAAGTCTCTCTCTCTCTCTCTCTCTCTCAGAATGCGTAGTGCAAAAATGTCGCCGACAAAAAAAGGCAGGAAGCGGCCACCTTTAAATAGCGCTCCCCCAGTCCCTTCCTGACTGCAAAACACTCCCCTCTACCTGTCATTGCTAGCGGCAGGCGGAAAGGCAGGGGGTGCCACTCAATATCCGGTCCGGGCGCTACCGGGGCATTGCACGCTCGACTGACGTCACGATCTGTGGGCGCAGGAGATCGTGATGGTAGTGTTTAGTGCCGCCGCAAAATGTCTGGTCAATTTCGCGAGCGACGCAAACATTGCCGCGTCCAGGCGATAGTTGCTTTGTGCCCCGTTAGGTTAGCGCCCTCTTAGGGCACTAACAGGAGGTGCAAAGTAACCAAATTTTTCCCCCATAGAATAATAATCATGGAGGATTTCAACTACCCTGATATTAATTGGACAGAAGCGGTAGGTAAAGGGGATAAGAGAATGGAGTCCCTACAAAGTGTACAGGACTCCTTTCTAACCCAATATGTAAAAAGCCCAACAAGGGACGATTCGCTATTGGATCTAGTAATGGGGAATGAACCAGAGCAGATACGAGAAGTAAAAGTAGGGGAACATCTAGGCAATAGTGACCATAATATAATACGCTTTAAGATAATAATTGAGAAAGACATAAGTATGATAAAAACCAGGGTAATAGATTGGAGAAAAGCTGATTTTGAGGAGCTTAGAATAGAACTGGACAACAATATTCCGCTACAAAACAAAAACAAGCTAAACACTAATGAGACACCATGGATGAATAAAGCCAGAAGGGAAAAATTGAGGGTAAGTAAAGAGGCATACATTAACTACACGGGCAGCAAGGGAGAGCATAACAAGAGAGAATATGAAGAGATTAGGAGAGAAGTCAAAAAAACAATTAGGAAAGCAAAGAGGAACTATGAAATTAACTTCATAGAAAGAGTAGACAAGGGTAATGCAGTAAATGTAATTTATCTAGATTTTTAAAAGGCCTTCGATAAGGTATCACATAATAGACTGATGAATAAGGTCAGGAAATGCGGAGTCAGGGGACAAGTAGCAGAATGGATAGCTAGCTGGCTTCAAGACAGAAAGCAGAGAATAGGGGTAAAGGGTGGCAGAAGGTGGGTAGTGGTGTTCAACAGGGATCAGTGCTGGGACCACTGCTGTTCACAATTTACATTAACGATTTAAACTTTGGAATCAAAAACACAATTTCAAAATATGTGGACGACACCAAATTAGGGGGATAGTCAGTACTGAGGAGGACTGCAACAAATTGCTGAAGACATTAATAAACTTGCAGAATGGGCATATAATTGGCAAATGAAGTTCAACACAGATAAATGTGAGGTATTACATTTTGGCAAGCAAAATAAAGAGGTCACATATTACTTGGAAAATAAGAATCTAAATGGGGTAGAGGAGCAAAGGGATCTCGGAGTACAAATATACAAATCACTGAAAGTATCGACACAGGTTAACAAGGCCATAAAAATGCAAACCAAGCACTAGGGTTTATTTCTAGAGGTATAGATTTGAAAAGTAGGGAAGTTATGCTAAACCTGTATCGAACCTTGGTTAGACCACACTTGGAGTACTGCGTACAGTTCTGGTCACCATATTATAACAAGGATATAGAGGCACTGGAGAGGGTGCAGAGAAGATTTACAAGGATGATACCAGAAATGCGAGGGTGTACATATCAGGAAAGGATGAACAGGCTGGGTCTCCTTTCTCTTGAAAAGAGAAGGCTGAGGGGTGACCTAATAGAGGTCTTTAAAATTATGAAAGGTTTTGATGGAGTGGATACAGAGAGAATGTTTCCACTTGTGGGGAAGAGCATAACTAGAGGCATCAATATAAGATAGTCATCAAGAAATCAAATAGGGAATTTAGAAGAAACTTCTTTACCCAAAGAGTGGTGAGAATGTGGAACTCGCTACCACAGGGAGTGGTTGAAGAGAATGGTATAGATACATTTAAGGGGAGGCTAGACAAGCATCTGAGGGAGAAGGGAATAGAGGGTTACGCTGATAGATTTAGATGAGGAAAGACAGGAGGAGGCTCGAGTGGAGCATAAACGCTGACATGGACTGGTTGGGCCGAATGGCCTGTTTCTGTGCTTTTTATCCTATGTAATCCTGTGTAATCTAACTACACAGTAACATTCACACACCCCACACTATTGCATCCTTCACAGGCACTACTCACACCTCAGACACATCACACAGCTCTTCAACCATGTGAGGTATGACACACACACAAACACACCTGCCAATGCACTCATTAACAATCACCACTCTTTCTCTTCCAGGACAAGATGGCACATAAGCGCCAGCAGGACCTGACCAAGGGAGGGGAAGCACGGCTGCAGGACATCACTCCCCTTGAGGAGGCAGTTCTGGCAGTGATCGGGAGGGGAGTGGCAGACGCCATGGCCATAGACAGAGCAGGGGACATATTGCCTCGAGGTATGTGGCCACTCCAGCTTCCTTACAGATCCACATTTATTCCTGATCCCTAATGCCACAAATCTATCGTCAGTCCCAACCCATGGTCTCATCGCACACATCCTCCTATAGTGGTCACACACGCTGCACCCTAACCCTTCCAGATTTATCATTGCAGGCTCCCGGGAACAAGATCCACCTCACCCCCCCGAAGGAACTGGAAGAGGAGGAAGAGTCACCTCCCCCCTGGAAGAAGAAGAGGAGGAGGAGGAGAGTGAGGAAGATGGCACTGCATCAATCGCTACCACTGTCGCAGACACCAGCCCAGAGACCGGCACCACGCGTAACTTAGGCTAGGGTAGAACACGGATCCTCACAGTGGGACACACCAGGCACTCGTGGGCAGCAGCCACGCAGGGTGGGAGGGACAACACAGGTGCCACCTTTCCGGGGGGGGCAAGGTCGCATACTAGTTCTGCTGTAGAGGTGTCAGATGAGGAGCTCGCAGAGCCAAGCTTCAGGAGAAGGCTCGTTGGTCTGACAAATCAAATGCTTCTGGACAGCCTGGCTGAAAGCTTACAGGTTGTGGCTAGGGGAATTCAGGAGCCCGCCTCCAGCTTGGTCCGTGGCTTGATGCAGAGCCTGGAACCCATCCTCGCCAGCGTCAATTCCAGCCAGTGACCTGTGGAGCCTAACATCATGCAGCGTCTGACGACTGCGGTTGCAGCTTCCACTGAACGGAACACTGCTGCAATGGAAGCTCCGGCAGCTGCCACGGTGGCTCTGGGCTCCTCGGTTGAAAGGGGCTTACAGAGTGTCTCAGCTGCCCAGAGATCTGTCCTTCAGCAGATCACTGGGCGGGCTCAACAGAGGCCCTGAGGTATTGGCGTGGGACTCATGGAGCAGGAACCTACTGGCCTCTCTCCGAATGGCAGCATTCCTGCTCCCTCCCCCGGCACTCCACCATTGCCTTTGCAGTTGCCTGTCAGCCAGGTGGTCCAGATTGCTGAAGCCCATGCTGAGATGGTGCAGTCTGTGGTAGGGCCATCACAGCCTCTCGAGGACATCACAGGAGGACATCTGGGGGGAGAAATTTGGTATCGCCCCATTTGGGACGCAATTATCGTCCGGGCACAAAGATTAGTGCCTGGCGCTAATTACCGCCTCCGACAGCAAACTTGGCTTTTATCGCCCCGGGAGGTGATTGGAGCGCTAAATCAGGCGCTACACCGCTCTCTTAAGGTGCTAAGGCCGAGGAGCGAGGCGCTACCTCAGAGGGCGGGCGCAGCACAGGTGCTGTCAGTTAGCGATTGAACACAGACACACTGGTGCCAGTCAGTTCTTAAAGGGGAGGGTCGATCTTGCTCTGCAGCCACACCCTGCTCATTGGAGCCTTGAATCTCGGCCTGGGCAGACCTGTGGCTAAACCTAGCAGCCAGACACTATGGAAAGGGCCAGGGAGCGAGCACGGCGCATCTGTGAGCGGGCTTTGGAGGCTCTGGTTCATGGGGTGGAGCGCAGACGATCCATTCTGTACCCAGAGAGTGGCAGGAGGCCTTTGCCACGTGAGTACAGAAGAGTGTGGAGGGAGGTGGCTCAGAGAGTGTCCTCAAGCAGCATGGTGCCTAGGACCCATGTGCAATGTAGGACAAAGTTCAACGACCTCACTTGGGTCGTCAGGGTGAGTGCCTTTTTTTCAAAACCTCTTCATCCCTCCATCTCAACCTCACTTTATGGCCAGAGGGTCTTGAAAGCCCCAATGTCCAACACTCATCCAACACACATGCACATTCCACACTTTGCATACAGTAAGGGCTATTCAACTATGGGAGGCACATCAGGCAAGACCATGGCTGCATACATTAAGGGCTATTCAACTATGGGAGGCATATCAGGCAAGACCATGGCTGCATACAGTAAGGGCTATTCAACTATGGGAGGCACATCAGGCAAGACCATGGCTGTATATTTACTCAGATGCTGTCCTTTTTCTTGCAGGCCAAGCTGTCTCATAATAGGAGACAGCAGCAATGGACCAGTGGAGGGCGGCCTCAACTTCAACCCCTCAGCGATCTTGAGGAGCGCGTCCACAGGATTGTGGCAAGCCGGGTGATTGGTCCTGTCGCCACTGGAGACGCCGTCCCCGTTCTGGACAGCAATGGTAAGGTCATCACCTTTCTGTCCTTTCTCCTTCCACTTGTTCCTCACAACACCAGCCTTTGACACTTTCAATCCAAATCACTAAATCGCTGCACTCATGCCTCCCTTGCTGCCACCCTGTCCTCACGCTAAAGCCACTCTTGTACCTCCCTACTTTCAGATGGTGATTTACCAGGTGAGGAGACGGGCCCTCAAGCTGCCAGTGAGAGTGAAGCTGAAGGCGAGGAGGAAGAGGAAGCCGGACCATCAGCGCCACCCTCTACCGAGGCAGCCCATGCCCACACTGGGGACACGCCTTCCCTGGAGGGGAGCAGGGGGGAATGGTCTGATGAGGGTGAAGCTCCAGGACCCAGCGGGCTGCAGCAACGCAATGGGGGTAGGGAAGCTCGGGGGCCTTCTTCCCGGAGGGAGAGTATGGCCTCGAGTCCTGCTGCACTGGACGCAGACGAGGAGCGGGTCCTCACTGAAATGAGCGCCCAGGCGGAGCAAAGGCACACTGAGCTCATGGCTGCAGTGGAAAGGTTTCCCGAATCCATTGAATCACTGGCAAGGAGTGTGGGGCACTTCGCTGTAGCACAGGCGGCTGCCACGCAAATGCTTGGTGCTGCAATGCAGTCAGTGGTTGGTCTCATGCAGACGCAGATTGAGGCCATGCGAGGACTGACTGCTGCCACCCTCGCTGGATCGGGCACATTTCCCCGGGGCTCTCACCACGCCGCAGCAGGCCAGCAATCTGTGCTCCAGCAGATTGCTCCGGATGCTGAGGTGCTGCCCCGTGGGAGTGCCAGTGTGTCGGTCAAGCAGGGAGTTGCTGTCCTCTCTCAAGATGATATCATTCCTGCTGCCACCACTGGCACTTCTCCACTGCAGTTGCCACCACCTGTAGGACAGACTGCTGCCGCCCATGCAGAGTTGGTGCAGTCAGCAGCCGGGCCCTCCAGGCCCAGAGCTGGTCCAGGCAGTCCCTCAACGGCATCTGCAGTCTCAGTTTCTGACACACAGCAGCCTTCCCCCAGCCTTGCTCCAGCCACTGGGGTCCCATTACGGAGGAGCTGCAGGGTGGGAAGGGGGCAATTTCGCAAGGGAAGCAGATCACCCTCGAAGGGCAAAAAGTAGGAGGTGTGGCAAAATGTTTTTCATTGTTTTATTGAAGGCCGAGTTTCGTGGTCAAATTTTTGTTACTGTTTTGGACATTGTCTCCAGGTTGTGAGAGCCAGTTATGTTAATGATTGTTTTTTTTTTGTGTTTCTTTCTATTACTTTGTCATGCGGAAATGAGACACACAGAGTTTGTGAAATAAAGAAGTGTCTGTATTCAAAATGTACATGTTTGGTCTTTGCACTCATTGTTGCCTTGACCGGCTTAGGGGTTGCGGGTTGGTTTCATTCAGGTTGTTTGAATGGCAGAAGCCATTCCCTCAGAGGGGGCCTAGAAGCGACTTGCTATGAGCCTTTGACGGACAGCCCTTCCACTTTGTGCCTCCCTCCCGCCTTGATGCTGCTGATGATCATCCTCCTCATCTTCCTCCTCCTCCTCCTCCTCTGCTGGTGCTCCAATGCCTGGTGGCATTGGCTGGGTCCTGAGGATTGCAAGGTTATGCAGCATGCAGCACACAACAACGAAGTGGGAGACTCGCTCAGGCGAGTACTGCAGGGCTCCTCCAGAATGGTCCAGACACGGAACTGTTGCTTGAGCACGCCGATTGTGTGCTCAACGATGTTCCTGGTAGCTTGATGGCTCTCATTGTATTGCAGCTCAGCAGAGGTGCTGGGCGTACGGAGCGGTGTCATCAGCCAGGTGCACAGAGGATGTTCCTTGTCCCTGAGAAGCCAACCTCCTGGGTGATGCGGTGCCTGGAAAAGATCTGCCACAGAAGTCTGGCGCAGGATGGAGGCATCGTGGCTGCTGCCTGGAAAATGGGCATTGACAGCGAGTATCAGCTGTCTGTGGTCACAGACCAACTGAATGTTTAAGGAATGGAAGCCCTTTCGGTTGCGGAAATCCTCGGCATTCTCTTGCGGTGCCCGCAAAGCCACATGCGTGCAGTCAATGGTGCCTTGCACCATGGGGAAGCCCGCTATCCTAGCAAAGCCCATTGCGCGTTCTTGCTGCTTGTCTGGGGTCATGGGGAAGGAGATGTACTCTCATCTCCTTTTAATGAGGGCATTTGTTACCTGAAGGATGCAGCAATGCACCGCGAACTGGGAGATATTGGCGATGTCCCCAGTAGCTGATTGAAATGAGCTGGTGGCATAAAAGTTGAGAGCCACTGTTATCTTCACTGCCACCAACAGAGACGTCCTGCTCCTCAGTTGAGGCTGCAGATCTGGCTGAAGCAGGTGGCAGAGCTCAGTGACCACCTCTTTGCTGAATCGCAGCCTTCGCAAACACTGCTCCTCAGACATATTAATGTAGGAGAACTGTTGGCGAAAAACCCTGGGAGGGTAAGGTCTCCTGTACCGAGGCCATTTGGCCCTCCTCCGTCTGGCCATGATTGCCACTCTCTCTCTGCGTCTCTGTGCCCTCCGAATGTGATGGAGAAGGACGACGTTCCCATCCATTGCAGCCCCCATAGTATCTGGGCAATCAAAGTTATGAAGGTCAAAAAGCAAAGTACCTGCAAAGCTATGGTCAGAAGCCAAAACTACCTCAGACAGCATTGACTCAATGCAGAAGTCTCTCTTTCTCTCTTTTTGTCTCTCTCCAAATCTCTCTCTCTCTCTCAGAACGAGTGGTGCAAAAATGGCTACCATACAAAAGCCAGGAAGAGGCCCCCTTTAAATAGCGCCCCCCCCAGCCCCACAGCGACTGGGAAGCGTTCCAGCCAACCTGGCGTTGGTAGCGCCAGGCGGAAAGGAGGGGGGCGCCACTGAATTTCCGGTCCGGGGCGTCCCAAGGGCATTGCACTCTCGAATGACGTCAAGGTCTGCGTGCGCAGGAGATTGGGCGGTATTGTTTAGCATCACCACAAAATGTCTGGTCAATTTCGCGAGAGGCACAGATATCGCCGCGCCCGGGCGCTAGTTGCTTTGCGCCCCACTTAGCGCCCTCTTAAGGCGCTAACGGGTGGTGCTACCAACTGAACTTTTCCCCCCTGGACTTCCCTCATCAGAGTCTCAGCGGCCATGCACCTCGCGTGCTGCTGCCACTGGGGTTGCACTTCGTAGAAGCACCAGAGTCACCAAGACTCTGATAGATAGCCACTGAGGGTCAACACCAGGGTGAATAGTTTAATATTTATAAGTGCTGTCGGTTGTGTCATGTGTGCATTGTTTTTGCTCTGGATAAGGAGTGATGATGGTAATTGGGCAGTGGGGGAATTGGCGGTCTTTTTATTGTTCTCCACAGGGAAGGGGTTGAAAGGATTGAGTGCAGGTGGTGGACTTCTTGATGGTTCCTCAGTCGTGGAAAGTAAGGCACGTGGCAACATTGCTCTGTAGTCTGATGGTGGAGGACGTCTCTCAAAAGCGGGCTTCAATTAGATGGCGGCGACCATCCCTCCCAGGTGTGGGCCATCTACCTCGAACCTTCCCCTGGTCCCCCTCATCTTCCTCCTCCTCCTCTTGTGGCTCCTGAGCGTGACCATCTGGTACAGTTGCTGGTGGTAATGGCGGGTCTCTTATGATCGCCACAGTGTGGAGCATGCAGCAAGTCACCACAAATCTGAAGTCCTCCTCGCCCTCCTGTTCCTCCTCTCCCTCTCTCCTCCAGCAGCTGGTGCTGCTCTACCTGGCCTCATCTCCTCCTCCCATTCTTCCTCTAGACCAAGGGGGACCACTAGTAAGCTTCCCATGACCAAGCATTCCCTTTCTCTTGGTGACTCCTATAAGGTCTCCAATAAGATACGGTAGCACAGCACTCACTCTCTCTAGGTGAATACATTTTGATAGTGTTGGTGAAATCTTGACACAGAGTCCCAGCTGAAGGGATCAAGGGATATGGGGAGAAGGCAGGGACAGGGTACTGAATTTGGATGATCAGCCATGATCTCATTAAATGGCAGAGCAGGCTCAAGGGGCCGAATGGCCTACTCCTGCTCCTATCTTCTGTGTATCTATGTATCTATGTATGTCTTTAAGTAGCGCTCGCAATCCTCACCAACAACTCCTTTACTCCTGTTCAGCTTGTCGCTGTTAGGAAAGGTCGTTAATTGCAGCGCTAGCCAGCAAAATGGCACAGCCTCTTTACTGAGTGTTAGGAGCCAATTTAATTGGTAATTGGAGGCTTAATCATCCTCGGGGCAGCCGTTCCTAGAGTGCACTTAAACTCCTTTACCGAGGTGGCATCTTGCACTAAAGGCAGGCTAACCAGGTGTTGCAGCTCAAGACCCCATCTTAGCCACCTTGGAGACTCTTTAGCGCCTAAACTACCAGCACTACAGTGGGGAAAATAGCCCCCAGAGAATCATAGAATCAAGTATTTATCCAATTCTCTTTTGAAAGTTACTACTGAATCTGCTTCTACCGCCCTTTCAGGCAGCGCATTCCAGATCAGAACAACTGCATAAAAAAAATGTTTCCTTATCTCCCCTCTGGTTCTTTTGCCATAGGTTACCGACCCTCCTGCCACTTCAAAAGTACTTCTTGGCTGTAAAGCGCTTTGGGGTGTCCTGAAGACGTGAAAGGTGCTACATAAATGCTTCTTTCTTTCTTAAAAAGCTGTTAATCTCGAATATCTTCCAGTTCTGACGAAAGGTCATTGACGGAACCGTTAACACGGTTTCTCTCTCCACAGATGCTGCCTGACTTGCTAAGTATTTTCAGCATTTTCTGTTTGTACATCAGATTTCCAGCATTTTGCTTTTGTTAAAGAATAACGAACTGGGTGAGGAAACGGATGCCAGCCCATGTCCATGGAACTGTAGCCCAGGTAGAATCCGCATCTTCACAAGGACGACAGCAGGAGATAAAACAACCCAGATTTAAAGGCTTGAGTTACCTGGTGTTAAACATTGAGAGATAATTAACATTCTCCCAGCTTTTACTAGATTTAAGGATAACAGCTATCAGTTTGTGATGTTCTATTGATCTTTCAGCCTGTATGATTCATGCTTAGAATCTGAAATAAAAAAAGGGGAAGATTTACACATTTAAAAAAATTAATTCTTGGAGTATGGGTGTCGCTGGCAAGGCCGGCATTTATTGCCCTGTTGCCCTGAGGTTTGATACAACTGAGTGGCTTGCTGGGACACTTCAGAGTTCAGTAGTTAAGAGTCAACCACATTGGTGTGGGACTGGAATCACATATCGGCCAGACCAGGTAAGGACAACAGATTTCCTTCCCTAAAGGACATTAGTGAACCAGTTGGGTTTTTACGAAAATCTGACATCATCATGGTCACTTTTCCTTGTACAGGAAACTTTCTGGTATCCGGCACGGACAGGACCAACCTGGTGCCGGTCCATCAACAATGCCGGATAACCGAACGCTATAGTTAAAAGATACGGAGCTCAGAGCTCCGTCTAAAGCAACAAACCCTAACAGCATCAAAACAATCGGCACAACTTGCAAGCATCTCTGTAGCTTAGCAACAGCTTCAGCTACACGCTTGCACAGCCACAAATGAGTAAAAAAGTAACTAAAAGTAAAAAAAGTTATCTGAACCGACTCCTGAATTTTGCTGGTGGATAGAGCGTTCCGGTTATTTAGTGGCCGGTTAATCGAAAGTTTCCTGCACCAGCTTTTCATTTCTAGATTGTTAAAAACTGAATTCAAATACTTAATCCGCCATGGTGTGATTTGAACCTACATTCTGTGTATTACTAGTCCACTACACTACCGTACCCTAATTGGATCACTTGGGCACAGTGAATACAGGAAAATCAGGGGAGCTCCCTTATAGGGGTGGCCTTCTCCTCATCAATATGCCAAGCTCAGGAACAGGAGCCTCTGCCACAGTCTTTTCCTGTAATGAAGGCCTTTCCATTTCCCTCCTCTTTATTTACACCGTCAGTCACTGAGCCGATACATCTGTTTTTCTGTCTGTCAGATATCCTGGACCAGCAGGTCATTGAGATATACGAAGTCAAGCTGAGAGCTACATTATTCGTTGGCTTTGGTGAGTGGAGGCCCGCTATTCCCATAGTTAGAAAGCCTTGTCTAGGGCGAATTCACCAATCCTGTGCTCCAAGCAGGGAGTTAAATGCGAAGGGGCATGGGTAAGAGATAGGGATACAGCAATGTAGTGCCAATTCCCTTACCCACGCTATGTTCAAGTACGGTCCCCTGTGAGTGTGGATCGGTGAATTTAGCCGAATATTAATCACAGCGATCAAACCTTCCAGTTGCCTTTTCTCAGTTTCCTGGGCAGTGATGTGTGTGAGACCGTTTGAGGGATTTACAAAGATGGGTTTTTACAGAACTCAATGTGCCGTTAATAATGGACCCGTACTCGAATGGAACCACTTTGGAGTAGAATACAAATCTAACCATTGTTATTAAAGGTTCGCTAAAAGTGATGAGAGGGACTCACACAGCTGGAAGAGACAACACCCATCTAAACCACTGCAACAACTCAACCTATTACTATCAGAGAAAGCACAGCCTATGCAGAATTGTAATTTATTATTATAGGCTTGTATAATAATGACTGGATTTTACATAAAACACATCTCAATAGAATGGGATCTGGAACAGTACTCATGGATTGGAGGGTAGCTAATGTTACCCCACTATTCAAAAAAGGTGGTAGAGAGAAAATGGGGAATTACAGACCGGTAAACCTGACATCGGTAATGGGGAAAATGCTAGAGTCCATTATAAAAGATGTAATAGCAGAGCACTTGGAAAACAGTGACAGGATCGGACAAAGTCAACATGGATTTACAAAAGGTAAACCGTGCTTGACTAATCTACTGGAATTTTTTGAGGATGTAACTAGTAAAATAGATAAGGGAGAACCAGTGGATGTGGTGTATTTGGACTTTCAGAAGGCTTTCGATAAGGTCCCACATAAGAGATTAGCATGTAAAGTTAAGGCACATGGGATTGGGGGCAAGGTATTGACTTGGATAGAGAACTGGTTGGCAGATAGAAAGCAAAGAGTTGGAATAAACGGCTCTTTTTCCGAGTGGCAGGCAGTGACTAGTGGGGTACCGCAGGGATCGGTCCTTGGACCCCAGCTATTCACAATATATATTAATGATCTAGACAAGGGAACTAGATGTAATATCTCCAAATTTGCAGACGACACAAAGCTGGGTGGGCGTGTGTGCTGTGAGGAGGATGCCGAGAAACTACAGGATGATTTGGACAGGTTGGGTGATTGGGCAGAAGCAATATAACGTGGATAAATGTGAGGTTATCCACTTTGGTGTCAAAAACAGGAAGGCAGATTATTATCTGAATGGCAATAGATTGGGAGAAGGGGAAGTGCAACGAGACCTGGGTGTCCTTGTGCACTAGTCGCTGAAGGTAAGCCTGCAGGTGCAGCAGGTGGTTAAGAAGGCAAATGGTATGTTGGCCTTCATAGCGAGAGGGTTTGAGTACAGGAACAAGGATGTCTTGCTGCAGTTGTACAGGGCCTTGGTGAGACCGCATCTGGAGTATTGTGTGCAGTTTTGGTCGCCTTATCTGAGGAAGGATATTCTTGCCATGGAAGGAGTTCAGCGAAGATTCACCAGGCTGATACCTGGGATGGCAGGAATGACGTATGAGGAGAGATTGGGACGATTGGGCTTGTACTCTCTGGAGTTTAGAAGAATGAGAGGGGATCTCATTGAAACTTATAAAATTCTGGCAGGAATGGACAGACTAGATGCAGGGAGGATGTTCCCGATGGTCGGGGAGTCCAGAACCAGGGGTCACAGTGTAAGGATAAGGGGTAGGCCTTTTAGGACAGAAATGAGGAGGAATTTCTTCACCCAGAGAGTGGTGAACCTGTGGAATTCTCTACCACAGAAGGCAGTAGAGGCCAATACATCAAATATATTCAAGAAGGAGTTGGATATATTTCTTAAGGCTAAAGGGATCAAGGGGTATGCTGAGAAAGCAGGGACCGAGTACTGAACTTGGATGATCAGCCATGATCGCATTGAATAGCGGAGCAGGCTCGAGGGGCCGAATGGCCTACTCCTGCTCCTATCTTCTATGTTTCTATGTTTCTCAGGGGAATGGTATTAGGTATTACTAAGCTATTCTCTCTGACAAGAGCATGGAGTGGAGAATGGAATTGAAATAAAATGTAGAGGAACAGTTCCAACCACTGCACTGTCCAACTCCTTCCAGCTCTCGTCAACCACAGTCACATCAAAAGGTTCCTAGTTATGTTTGTCGGTTTTTCTACATTACAACAGTGACTACACGTCAAAAGTCTTTCCTTCTTTCTTTCTTTGAATCTGGCTAACCCTCACTGGAGAAGGTGGAGCCATTCAATAACCATGGTTTGTGGAATCCCAAGATCTGAACACATTGGAGATTTAATTACATCTGTTTCAACGTTCAAAAAGAAAATGTGGAGAAAGTGAAACATTAAATTCTGCTGCAGCTCGAATCATTTCTCAAGTTGTTGCAGGTGCAGAATTCAAAGAGACCTGAAAGTTGACTTTGATTGTCTGCTGAATGCTCACGAGCAGACCATGGTGAGCCAGGGCCACTTTACCAAGAGCAGCTTTATACCAGCTAGTACACCATGTGTTAGATTACACACTAGCAGATGTCCCGTGACATTGCCCATGGTGAGTCAGAGCAGATGCTGTTTACAACATGCAACACAACCATATTAGATGCTAGTGGAGCTCCCGTGTTTAGTCAGGGCATAAACATTTTATAACAGGGATCTTAACCCTATAACACACATGGCATTATCATGTAATACAGGGTGATACACCCTGTAACATGCGGTGTATTATTATATAATACAGGATATTGAGGAGTACCTCAGTGTTACTGGTCATGCACAACTTCCTGCTCCCATATACACAACTTACTGTGCCTGCTAACAGAGTGTTATCTGCAAACTTGGATATACAACTCTCTATTCCTTCACACAAGTCACTGATATACATGGTGAGAAGCTGAGGCCCCAGTACAGATCCCTGAGTGACATCACTTGTCACATCTCGTCAATCTGAGAATGTTCCCTTTATCCCCACTCTGTCTCCTATCACCCAATCAATTTCCAACCCATGTCACAAGGTTGCCTCTAATTCCATGTACTCTCATTTTTGCCAATAATCTCTCGTATGGAACCTTATCAAATGCCTTCTGAAAGTCCATATAGACAACATCCATAGACACTCCCCTATCTACCATGCCAGTGACCTGCTCAAAAACTTCAGCTACATTCATCACCCTTCACAATCTATGCTGACTCCGTTTGACTAGCTCATGCTTGTTCAAGTGCTCAGTCACTCTGTCTCTGATGATAGATTCTAGTAACTTCCCCACAACTGATGTTAAACTGACAGGTCTGTAGTTACATGGTTTCTCTCTCTCCCTCCATTCTTAGACAATGGACTGACATTTGCAATTTTCCCATCCAAAGGCACAATTCCCAAATCTAGAGAGCTTTGGAAATGATGACTAACACATCTGCAATTTCTCCACCTGTTTCTTTTAATTCCCTAGGGTGGAAACCATCAGGTCTTGGAGACTTGTCTACCTTAAGTCCCATTATTTTCTCCATTACCATTTTTTTGCTTTTATTAAATGCAATAAATTCAATAAATTCCTTCCCTTGACTTATTTTAGTTTCTTTTGCACCACCGGTATTTTGTCCACTTGCTTTATTGTGAAAACGGGTACAAAGTGTTCATTAACAAGTCTGCCATTTCCTTATTATCCATTAATGGGCCAGAACTTCGGGTCCCCACGGGTGAGTATGCGCTGGGTACTCACGCGTAGGCCCAACAAAAGTGCCGGTTTTGTGCATGCACTGTGCATGCGCGGGAAACCGGAACGTCCATTCCCTTAAAGGAAGGGGTTCACAGGTCGAATGTGTGCGCCGGAGAGGCAGCGCGTACGCCTGGAACTTCCATTTTTTTTGCAGGTTTCTCCGGGAGGGTAAGTCTCCAGGAGCTACGCTTGTAGAAAGCAGTCACAAGGCCTGCTTTTAACAAGGTAAGTGGTGAATTAAGTTAAATTAAAACATTTTTTCCACAGGTTTATTATTTTTAAATACTTTAAAAAATGTAAGTTTATTTTTAGCCCCATTAGAAACTGTAATTAATTTTTACAAAAATTAAAATTACTGTTTAAAAGTTATTTTATGTAATTTATAGTTATTTTAAAAATGTGATTTTTAAAAAATTTATTTGAAGTTTTAGTGACTTTTGGGGCTGAATTGTATTCATAGATTTGACAGCTCTTCCTGTCAAATCTATGAATACAGATTCCCTGCTACCATTGGCTCTCCATGGCCCACGTGATCCCAGGGGACGCTTCGAACGAACTGCGCCCCTGGGATACGCAAGCACTGCGTGCCGGCAGTTGGAGGAGGCCCAGGATCGGAATCCTACACGGGCCCACAGCTCAACGGCCGGCGTGCTAGGTAAGTGCAGGTCAGAGGCTTGCACCTGCGGGAAGCCTCCGACCCGAATTTCTGGGCCATTATCTTATCACCTCCATCTTTCTTTAATGGGCCCACATTCCCCTTTACCACTCTCTCTTAATATATTTATAAAAAACTTTTTGTTAGCTTTGACATCCCTTCCTGTTTTTCTTTTAAATATTCCCTTTTTCACCTCATTACTTCCTTTGTATCCCTTTGTTGCTTTTTATAGCTCTCTCAGTCTGCTAGATTTCCACATTTCCTTGCATTTGTGCAAGCCTTTTCTTTTAGCTTGATACTGTCACTTACCTCGTTTGTTGCCCATGGTTGCTTAACTACACAAGTGGAGCCTTTGCCTGTTAGGGGTATGCACTGGTTTTATATCGTAGCAAATACTCCTTCGACTGTTTATCTGTTGGTTTACGCTCAGCCCCGTTTAATGTGGTCAAATCATTTCTCATCCCTCATTTAAATTTAAAACTTTGGCTTGTGAATCTCCCTTCTCCCTTTCAAACCTCAAATCAAATTCAATCATATTATGGTCACTATTCACAAGATGCTCCCTCCCATACTGTCAGATTATTAACTAATTCTGGCCCGTTACTCATTGCTAAATCTAGCATGGCCTCTTCCCTTGTCGGTTCTAAAGCATATTGTTCTAGAATACATTCTAGAAACCCATTGGGGTCGATTTTCATTAAGCTGTCGGGAAGGAGGCGGGACTACAACGTTCGGGTTTTAGTCCCGCCTACATCGACGTTCAGCCAATCCACGCGATTTTCCTTTGATTGACCTTGTTAAGCCCGCCCAGCGGGCTCAGCAGGCCAATTAAGGGCCACCCGGCAACAGGTGACGTCACAGACTGAAATTTCATCTGTCAAGAGGTCTTGAAGCTGTTTGAAGCTGTCAAACACTGAGGCCTAGAAATTGGGTTGGGGCGCCAAAGTGGCGCAAAAGTCGCCTGAGCGCAGGATTTAGCGCAGCAATCGGAGTGATACCAATCGCCAGAAATTCAGTTTCAGTGCCCCTCGAGGGAGACGGGGCGAGGCTCGAGGCGCTCCGCGTCCCTCTTAGGGCGCTGAAACTGATTATTGCAGTGCAACGTGCCGCAGCGCCACATGCTGCGGCACGGCACGCTGCGGTACTGCAGGCCTTCCTCCCACTGTTAAGGGGGAGGTGCCTGCAACAGCGCGATCCGCGCTCGCGAGTGCCGGCAAATGAGCCCGGCACCAAGGAGAAGTGCCGGGCTCTCGGGAAACAGCCGGCAATGTCGCGGGGGGGGTGGTTAGGAGGCCGGGGACGGAGGTGCTGGCAGGTGGCCGCCAAAAAAGCGGCCGCCCCGCACCTCCACCTTAACTTGCGCCGCTGCCGGCACAGTAAGGCCCCGTGAACCGGGCGCGGGTAGCGAACGGCGCAACTGCAGCGTTCGCTACCAAATATCGCGAACGGGGCATGAATGGGGCGCTGCGCACACCGATGACGTCATCGGTGGCGGCGCAGCGCAAATGCCTAATGCCACCATTAGCGCCCCTACTGAATATCGTGGGAGACGCAGCCAGTGGCGCTACAGCCACTGACTGCCTCTTTAGACGCTAACAGGTGGCGCTACTCACCCAATTTCTCCCCCTGACAGTCTTACTTCTAACCTGAGTCCTTCTCCACAGACTCAGTTAGAAGTCTCACCGGCAATGAAAGCTGAAGGCTGTCACTTTTGACAGCTCACAGCCATTTTGCTTTCAGTGCCGGCTGAGTGATGGACTCCCGAAACCTAGAGGAAGACAGGCTGTTAAGGTAAGTACAGGTAATTTAAACTTCTTTACACACTTTAGACACACCAAACACACTTACCTTTGCACTCATGCACCCATCACTCACCTGAACACCGACATCTCGACCCCTCCAAGTCCTTCAACCCGACGGCCCGCCTCCTCTAACCTGGCGTGGTTTGGAGCCGTCGGGAATCCCACACGACACCCCTCAAAATAGGGATTAGGCTAAAAACTGCCTGTTAACTACCTGTTAACAAGCAGTTAATTGGCACTAATCCCTTCCCGCCTCGGGTCGGCGGGTCCCAGTGCGGGGCGGGTACCCGCCTCCCCTGAAACTTACATGGAGGCGGGTTTTGGGCGGGATGGTGTCGGGACCCCTGAATTCGGGATTTTCCCCCCCCACACACGCCTGAAACCCCGCCTGACGACTCCAGGAAAATCGACCCCAATTGAGCCGTTTTGCTTTTCCCATTATAACCACACTGTTTTTGCTTCATGCTTCCCTGACCTCTGTATTTATACATCTCCTTGTCACATCACTATTATCAGGAGGTCTGGAGTCGTAGATGAACAGTTGTCTACACCGAGTCTAGCTTGGGGCATGGGGCAATTCCAGGGACTTCTACAGCAGGGCCCCGGACGGCACAGGTCCTAAAGCCAGTCAGGTTACCCCTGGTGAATGCTCAGACTGCTGCGGGACAGCCCTTGGACCCAGTCTACAAGAGGTGGTAGCACTGAGAGAACCTCCAGGCGGGGATTCACTGGCTGCATTGCTGCCCTCATGCAGGTCAGTGCTCATGCTGCGGGAGTGCCCAGCAGCAGGTGTGTGACTGAAGTAAGCACAGAGGAGGGTACTGTCGCTCCGAGCAACACCACATCCAGCGCCCCCTCTACTAGTGGCAGCAGATGTGTGCCGGAGAAGCCGGCCACCCTCGGAGCAGGCATGGCCGAGTTGTTTACGGAGCTGTGCGATGAATCAGCACAAGGAAGCAGAGGGCTGCTTAAATCTGAGCTCGCTCCCCCGACCATCCTATGGCCAGCCAGCAAATGTACTCCATCTACAGGACATCCACAGGTCAAATTAGGAGTTAGACTGTTCATACAAAGCACCAACGCTAGGGGGAAGCACCAACACTGATAAAACTCACTGACATCACTTACACAGGACAGAAGTAGGCGAATAAATTAATTGCTCTGTTTCTGAACACAGCATCAGTGCTGCCCAGTAGGAGTGCCGCTCTGCATGTGGCCGGAGCACTATCACATCATAGAATCATAGACATTTACAGCACAGAGCCATTCGGCCCATCGTGTCCGCGCCGGCCGACAAAGCTATCCAGCCTAATCCCACTTTCCAGCTCTTGGTCCGTGGCCCTATAGGTTACGGCACTTCAAGTGCATATCCAAGCACTTTTTAAATGTGATGAGGGTTTCTGCCTCTACCACCCTTTCAGGCAGTGAGTTCCAGACCCCCACCACCCTCTGGGTCAAAAAACTTCTCCTCAACTCCCCTCTAAACCTCCGACCAATTACTTTAAATCTATGCCCCCTGGTTGTTGACCCCTCTGCTAAGGGAATTAGGTCCTTCCTATCCACTCTATCTCGGTCCCTCATAATTTTATACACCTCAATTAGGTCTCCCCTCAGCCTCCTCTGTTCCAAAGAAAACAACCCCAGCCTATCCAATCTTTCCTCATAGCTAAAATTCCCCAGCCCAGGCAACATCCTTGTAAATCTCCTCTGCACCCTCTCGAGTGCAATCACATCCTTCCTGTAATGTGGTGACCAGAACTGCACGCAGTATTCTAGCTGTGGCCTAACTAGTGTTTTACACAGTGCAAGCAAAACCTCCCTGCTCTTATATTCTATGCAGTCCCAAAACAAGTGCTCTACTCGGAGCTCCGACACGTCAAGAGAGCCCCAGGTGGGCAGAGGAAATGCTTCAAGGACACCCTCAAAGCCTCCTTGAAAAAGTGCAACATCCCCACCGACACCTGGGAATCCCTGGCCCAAGACCGCACAAAGTGGAGGAGAAGCATCCGGGAAGGCGCTGAACACCTCGAGTCTCGTCGCCGGGAGAAAGCGGAAGCCAAGCGCAAACAGCGGAAGGAGCGCACGTCAACCCAAGCACCCCACCCACCCGCCCCTTCAACCACCGTCTGCCCCACCTGTGACAGAGACTGTAGGTCCCACATTGGACTCATCAGTCACTTGAGAACTCATTTTTAGTGTGGAAGCAAGTCATCCTCGGTTCCGAGGGACTTCCTAAGAAGAAGATTCTATGCCTCGGCTAATAAAGGAAAGTATCCAATATTTTTTATAACCACCTGATCTACCTGTCCTGCTATCTTCAGGGATCTGTGGACATGCACTCCAAGGTCCCTCTGACTTTCTGCACTTCTCAGTGTCCTACCATTTATAGTGTATTCCCTTGCCTTGTTAGCCCTCCCCAGATGCACTATGAGGTGACCACGAGTCTTGTGTCGGTAGCAATCTCATCTCTGAGTTAAAAGGTCGTGGGTTCAAGTCGCACTCAGAAACTTGAGCACAAAATCCAGGCTGACACTCCAGTGCAGTACTGAGGGAGTGCTGCACTGTCTGAGGTGCTACCCTTCAGGTAAAGTTTCAAACCAGGGCCCTGTCTATTCGGATTGACATAAAAGATTTCAGAGCACCATTTGAAGCCGTCTTGGCTAATATTCCTCCCTTAACCAACTCCACCAAATACTGTATTCGCTGCTCACGATGTGGTCTCCTCTACATTGGGGAGACCAAACGCAGATTGGGCGACCGCTTTGCGGAACACCTCCGTTCAGTCCGTACGTTTGACCCTGAGCTTCCGGTCGCCTGTCACTTTAATTCACCGCTTCACTCCCACTCTGATCTCTCTGTCCTCGGCCTATTACATTGTTCCAATGAAGCTCAACGTAAGCTCGAGGAACAGCACCTCATCTTTCGATTGGGCACTTTACAGCCTGCCGGACTCAACATTGAGTTCAACAATTTCAAACTATAACCCCAGCCCCCATTTTTCATGCCATTCCTATTTGCAACATTTTATCTTTCCTGCCTCTTACAAAAGCACAGGATGTTCCTTCAATTCCTTCCTCCCCTCCCCCCCCACCCCCCCCCGCCACCCACCCCCGTCTCTGCACCTGTTTAATATCTGTTACATCTCCAGCTTTTTCCAGTTCTGACGAAGGGTCCCAGACCTGAAACGTTAACTCTGTTTCTCTCTCCACGGATGCTGCCCTGGCCTGCTGAGTGTTTCCAGCGTTTTCTGTTGTTATTCCACCAAGTACAGATTGCTTTGACAAATGAATGAATTATTTGCAAAATGGGACATGCTAAAGAGATAATGAGGTCTTCCTTCCTGTTAAAGTTTGAAAACCCACTGGGCAGCAGTTCACTATCCTTCTCTCAGTGCCCAGTGCCCGTGATGGGGACGGTCAACCTGAGCAATGTTGCCAGCTCAGCTCTTGCTCAGGACCAGAGTGAACTTGTGCAACTAGAGATGGTCGAGTTGAACAGACTTTTTAATACCATTCATATAAACCCAATCTCGGTGTGCAAATGTGTATAATTGTGCAGCATCGATGCCTGTCCCTGTGTTTGTGTGAACAGGTGAAATGGAGGCGATTCCAGTTCCTGTCACACCGCACGGCTCTCAGGTGACAGGAAGCAACTTACTTTGCTGTAGAGGAACTTTGTGACCATTCGCAGGATGAGGTACGCCCAGAAAACATGGAGCAGCTGAAGGACAACCAGCATGACATTGAAGAAATAATATCCAAAGAATGGAGCGTAGTGATGCACCGGATAGACCCAGGTACAGTGGATGATCCTGTCAACGGGAAAAACAGGTTGAGCTTTACACGTTAAAGGTTTCCAATAAATCCCATCAGTCCGCGGATGCACTCAGAGGCCATTGAAACAAAGAATTATAATCACTGCTTGACCCGAAACATCTGGGCACCACGTCTTGTAATCTGTCACATTCCAAATAGTTTCGGCCCCGTCTTTTTTTAAAAACTTGTAGAGAAAAGTTACCCTAGATATAAAGCACGGGGCACCTTCACAAACAGCAGTGAAAATGGCCATTATCCTGGCCGGCGGGAGTCTGTAGCAGGTTACTCAAACGAGGCCTCCACATCTCCGGCCTAGCCGGCGTTCCCCGCCTCTGATTATCCATCTGTCTCGAGACGTGTGTATGGGTTTCTATGGCCCCCGCCCCCCACCGCCTGGCAGAAACTGGGTGGGGCGGGGGCAGTTAAAACGAGAGCAGTCACTTACCCCCCTCCGGCCCTCCAATCCCGCTTCCTTTCCGCGGTGTCCCAAATTAACAACAACAACAGGAACAACTTGCATTTATATGGTGCCGTTAACGTAGTAAATGTAAGTGTCAGCCATGGCTCAGTGGGCAGCACCCTCACCTCTGGGTCAGAAGGTTGTGGGTTCCAGCCCCACTCCAGAGACTTGAGCACATAAAGCTAGGCTGACACTCCAATGCAGTGCTGAGGGAGTGCTGCACTGTCGGAGGTGCCGTCTTTCAGATGAGACGTTAAACTGAGGCCCCATCTACTCTCACCGATGGGCGTAAAAGATCCCATGGCCACTATTTCGAAGAAGAGCAGGGGAATTCTCCCCAGTGTCCTGGCCAATATTTATCCCTCAACCAACATCACTAATAAAACAGATTATCTGGTCATTATCACATTGCTGTTTGTGGGAACTTGCTGTGCGCAAATTGCCTGCTACATTTCCCACATTACAACAATGACTACACTCCAAAAGTACTTCATTGGCTCTAAAGCGCTTTGAGACGTCTGGTGGTCGTGAAAGGCACTATATAAATGCAAGTCTTTCTTTTTAAAACATCCCAAGGCGCTGCACAGGAGTATTTTAAGACAACAAATTTGACACCGATCCACATAAGGATAAATTAAGGCAGGTGACCAAAAGCTTGGTCAAAGAGGTAGGTTTTAAGGAGCGTCTTAAAGGAAGAAAGAGAGGTAGCGAGGCGGAGAGGTTTAGGGAGGGAATTCCAGAGCTGAGGGCCTAGGCGACAGAATTAACATATTAACCTGCTCTTTGGAGCAGGTGAGCAGGAAGGAAGCGGGATCCTGTTTTTAATATGCAGATCGGGTCCAATGAGACTCAATCTGTTATTGTAGTCGGAGGCCTGAGCGGGGGAGGGGCCAGTGACGGCTTCTCCCCCAGGCCAGGCCTGCCGGGAGGGCGATCCTGGGCTCACAAGGAGGCCTTGGGTTTCCCTCACCCTGGCCCCTCAATCACCCCCAGAGACCCCCTCCTTATAATACACTGTGTGTTATATGGTATAAAGCCCTCTTCTTATAATACCAAGCCTATTTGATTTACTGGACTATAATTTGAAGTGAATTTGTGTTGAGCTGTGAGATGCAATCGCATTGAGTTTAAGCAGACTTTGGTAAGTGGCAGAAAAAGTCTTTTAAGTGCATTTACTGAATTTTAGTGAGTAAAAAAGTGAATTATTTGAAGTAAGTTAAATTTTTTAGAGTAAATTAAGCTGTTGGGGAGTTGAAACCGGAAGTAGAATCCGGGTATAAAAAGGGGCGGGCTTAGTGCGATAGCGCTGAGTGCGGTCGCATTGAGTGTAAGTAGAGTTTAGTAAGTGGCAGAGTTCGGGCAAGTGGGAGGTGAGGGGGTGCTTGTTGCTCTGTTTTGCTTCCCTCTCTCAGGCTAATCCAACACTGCGGACGTGGAGCAGTGAGACAATTCAACCAGACAGGTCCCCCAGAGAGCTTCCACGAGGGAGGTTGGTGATCAGCTGGTTGGTAGGTTCTCTTCCTTCTCTTCTATACCTTTAAGTTGGTAAGTCCTATTAAATAGTGGTGTAATATTATCATCTATATCAGGGCAGAGGGTCTTCATAACTAATAATAAGAAATTTAATTAATTACACAGATATGGGTGAACAGGTGATGTGTCACTGTTGCGAAATGTGGGAGATGGTGGGCCCCATTGAGGCTCACGGTGATTACATTTGCGATAAGTGTTTGCTGCTAGAGGAACTCAAGCTCCATGTTAAAGAGCTTGAGACCAAGCTTCAGACACTGCGACACATCAGGGAGGGGGAGAAGTTCCTGGACTTTATGTTTCAGGAGGTGGTCACAACTATGAAATTAATTACTGCAGATGTAGTCCGTGGTCAGGGACAGGACGGTGTGACTACGAGTGAGGAAGGTACAGGGATCCAGGATGTATTGTTGAAGGCGCCGCAGCCCTTGCTCTTGTCAAGCAGGATTGAGGTTCTTACTCCCTGTGAGGGCAGGAGTGGGGACTGCAGGGAGGATGAGCAACCTGGCCACAGCACCATGGTACAGGGGGCCATTCAAGTGGAGGGAGTAAAAAGAAATGTTGTAGTGGTAGGGGATAGTATCATTAGGGGGATAGATAGGGTTCTCTGCAGTCAAGAGCGGGAGTCCCGAAGGCTGTGTTGCCTGCCCGGTGCCAGGGTTAAGGACATCTCTTCTGGGCTGGAAAGAAACTAGGAGTGGGAGGGGGAGGATCCAGTTGTCGTGGTCCATGTTGGTACAAATGACGTAGATAGGACAAGGAAGATGGTTCTGTTAAAGGAGTATGAGCAGCTAAGGGTCAAATTAAAAAACAGAACCTCAAGGGAAATAATCTCTGGGTTATTACCTGAGCCACGAGCGAATTTGGCTAGGATAAATAAAATTAAAGAGTTAAATGCGTGGCTCAAAGACTGGTGTGGAAGAAATGGGTTTTGCTTCTTGGGACACTGGCACCAGTACTGGGACAGGAGGAAGCTGTTCCGTTGGGACGGACTTCACTTGGCCAGTGCTGGGACTAGAGTCCTGGCGAATCATATAACTAGGGCTGTAGAGAGGGCTTTAAACTAATTAGTGGGGGGGAGGTTTCTAGAGAGCAAATAACAGAAATGACAACGGAGAAGGTCATAGACTTAGGTAGCAGTGGGGAAATTAAAAAACAGAACGTGTCAGGAAGGGACAGAAGGTATGGAGTAAAAGGTAAAGTAGTAAAAGGGGAAAAAACAGGAACTAAGTGTCACAAAACATATTTGAAAGTTCTTTATCTGAATGCACGTAGCATTCGTAACAAAATGAATGAGTTAACGGCACAAATAACTACATGTGGGTATGATCTTGTGGCCATTACAGAAACCTGGCTGCAGGGTGACCATGACTGGGAATTAAACATACCAGGTTATTTAACAATCAGGAAGGACAGGCAGGAAGGGAGGGAAGGTGGGGTGGCTATGTTAATAAAGGAAGGAATCACTATAATACAGAGAAATGATATTGGGTCAAAGGAGCAGGATAGTGAAACAGTTTGGGTAGAGATAAGGAATAATAAGGGGAAAAAAACACTAGTGGGCGTAGTCTATAGCCTCTGAACAGTTGCAACTCTGTTGGACGGAGTATTAATCAGGAAATAGTTGAGGCTTGTAATAAGGGAACAGCTATAATTATGGGGGATTTTAACTATCATATTAACTGGACAAATCAAATTGGGCAGAGCAGCCTTGAGGATGAGTTCATTGAGTGTATTAGGGATGGGTTTCTTGAGCAGTATGTAACTGAACCGACCAGGGGGCAAGCAACCTTAGATTTGGTCCTGTGTAATGAGACAGGATTAATTAAAAATGTCCTAGTAAAGGATCCCCTTGGAATGAGTGACCATAACATGGTTGAATTCCATATTCAATTAGAGGGTGAGAAGGTTGGATCTCAAACAAGCGTGCTGAGCTTGAATAAAGGAGACTATGAAGGTATGAGAGCGGAATTGATTCGAGTGGACTGGGAAAATAGATTAAAGGGTAAGACGGTACATGATCAGTGGTGTACATTTAAGGAGTTATTTTACAACTTCCAAAAAATATATATTCCACTGAGGAAAAAAGGGTGTAAAAGAAAAGATAGCCATCCGTGGCTAAGTAAAGTAATTAAGGATCGTATCCGACTAAAAACAAGGGCATATAAGGTAGCCAAATCTAGTGGGAGGATAGAAGATTGGGAAGTCTTTAAAAGACAGCAAAAAATAACTGAAAGATTGATTAAGAAAGGGAAGATAGATTATGAAAGTAAATAAGCAAAAAATATAAAAATGGATAGCAAAAGTTTCTATAGTTATATAAAAAGAAAAAGGGTGGCTAAAGTAAATGTTGGTCCCTTAGAGGATGAGACTGGGAAATTAATGGTGGGAAACATGGAGATGGCAAAAACACTGAACAAATATTTTGTATCAGTCTTTACAGTAGAGGGCACTAAGAATATCCCAACACTGGACAAACAGGGGGCTCTAGGGGGAGAGGAGCTAAATACGATTAAAATCACTAAGGAAGTGGTACTTGGTAAAATAATGGGACTTACGCCGGATAAATCCCCTGGACCTGATGGCTTACATCCTAGGGTCTTGAGGGAAGTGGCGGTAGGGATTGTGGATGCATTGGTAATAATTTTCCAAAACTCCCTGGACTCAGCAAAGGTCCCGGCAGATTGGAAAACTGCTAATGTAACACCCTTATTTAAAAAGGGTAGTAGGCAGAAGGCTGGAAACTATAGACCTGTTAGCCTAACATCTGTGGTTGGTAAAATGTTAGAGTCCATTATTAAGGGAACAGTAACGGGACATTTGGATAAACATAATTTAATAGGACAAACTCAGCATGGTTTCATGAAGCAGAAGTCATGTTTGACAAATTTGCTTGAGTTCTTTGAGGAAGTAACATACAGGGTGGATAAAGGAGAACCAGTGGACGTAGTGTATTTAGACTTCCAAAAGGCATTTGACAAGGTGCCACACAAAAGATTATTGCTCAAGATAAAAAATCACGGGATTGGGGGTAATATTCTGGCGTGGGTGGAGAATTGGCTCTCTAACAGAAAGCAGAGAGTTGGGATAAATGGTTCATTCTCAGACTGGCAATCAGTAACTAGTGGTGTTCCGCAGGGGTCAGTGCTGGGTCCCCAACTCTTTACAATCTATATTAACGATTTGGAGGAGGGGACCGAGTGTAACATATCAAAGTTTGCAGATGATACCAAGATGGGAGGGAAAGTAGTGAGTGAGGAGGACATAAAAAACCTGCAAGGGGACATAGACAGGCTAAGTAAGTGGGCAGAGATTTGTCAGATGGAATACAATACCGGAAAGTGTGAGGTTATGCACTTTGGCAGGAAAAATCATAGAGCAAGTTATTATCTTAATGGCAAGAAACTGGAAAGTACTGAAGTACAAAGGGATCTGGGGGTCCTGGTGCACAAAACTCAAAAAGTTAGTATGCAGGTGCAGCAAGTGATCAAGAAGGCCAATGGAATGTTGGCTTTGATTGCTAGGGGGATAGAATATAAAAACAGGGAGGTATTGCTGTAGTTATACAAGGTATTGGTGAGACCGCACCTGGAATACTGCATACAGTTTTGGTGTCCATACTTAAGAAAAGACATACTTGCTCTCGAGTCAGTACAAAGAAGGTTCACTCGGTTAATCCCGGGGATGAGGGGGTGGTCATATGAGGAGAGGTTGAGTAGATTGGGACTCTACTCATTGGAGTTCAGAAGAATGAGAGGCGATCTTATTGAAACATATAAGATTGTGAAGGGGCTTGATCGGGTGGATGCGGTGAGGATGTTCCCAATGATGGGTGAAACTAGAACTAGGGGGCATAATCTTAAAATAAGGGGCTGCTCTTTCAAAACTGAGATGAGGAGAAACTTCTTCACTCAGAGGGTGGTAGGTTTGTGGAATTTGCTGCCCCAGAAAGCTGTGGAAGCTACAGCATTAAATAAATTTAAAACAGAAATAGATAGTTTCCTAGAAGTAAAGGGAATTAAGGGTTACGGGGAGCGGGCAGGAAATTGGACATGAGTCTAGGTTCGGAATGGTCATGGCCCTGTGGGTAGTGCAGCGGGCCCAGGGGCCGTGTAGCCTGGTTCTGCTCCTACTTCTTGTGTTCTAATTCTGTGTTAGATTTCAGGAGATGGTTTTATTCCTGTTCCTGGCTGGGGTGGAGATCGCCTTTACAGAAGGTAAGTACTGTAGAAAATATAGGGACAGAGTGATCTCCTGGAAGAGTTTCGATCGCCTAGATGGGTCGGAGAGGAATTTCCCAGATTTTTTCTCCCAAGTTGACCATTGGATTTTTTATCTGGTTTTTCGCCTCTCCCGGGAAATCACATGGGTTCGGGTGGGATGGAGAGTGATAGAAGATTTGAGGTTAGGATCAGATCAGCCATGATCTTATTAAATGGTGGAGCAGGCTCGAGGGGCCGATTGGCCTACTCCTGCTCCTATTTCTTATGTTCTTATGAAGAGGGGCGGGAGGAGGCTCGTGTGGCCCAGTATGGGCCTGTTGGGCTGAATGGCCTGTTTCTGTGCTGTCGACTCGATGTAATGCATCAGAGAACAAAGGAACAGGAGACAGTAATTTTTAGCTCCTCAAAACCAATTCCTCACTGGCGATGCAATGCATCAAGTATTTTGTCGACTTTACTCACCAGAAAGGGAAGATGATGAGTCTGGTGATTATAAAAACCAGAGCGAACACGATGAAGAGGGAGTTACAGACGGACTTCCACCCGGCATAATTAAGCATCTTGGCGGACTGTCACAGAGGGACGAAGGGTTCAATGTCAATCTCTTTGTAACAAAACAAAATCAAATGGCCAGAGTTTCATGTTTCATTGAGCACACATGACAACAAAATAATAAAAGGAAATTTATCACGTTGCCAATCAGGTTGATTCCAATGACTTCTGAAGTCAGCCGAAATCTTTAAACCTATAGTTGACCTGTACACCCCGCTCACCCCTGCACCCCACTGACCCCTGCACCCCACTGACCCCTGCACCCCACTGACCCCTGCACCCCACTGACCCCTGCACCCCACTGACCCCTACACCCCGCTCACCCCTGCACCCCACTGACCCCTATACCCTGCTCACCCCTGCACCCTGCTCACCCCTGCACCCCACTGACCCCTGCACCCCGCTGACCCCTACACCCCGCTCACCCCTGCACCCTGCTCACCCCTGCACCCCGCTCACCCCTGCACCCCGCTCACCCCTGCACCCCGCTCACCCCTGCACCCCGCTCACCCCTGCACCCCGCTCAGCCCTGCACCCCGCTGACCCCTGCACCCCACTGACCCCTACACCCCACTGACCCCTGCACCCCGCTGACCCCTACACCCCACTGACCCCTTCACCCCACTGACCCCTACACCCCACTGACCCCTGCACCCCGCTGACCCCTACACCCCACTTACCCCTTCACCCCACTGACCCCTGCACCCCGCTCACCCATACACCCCGCTCACCCCTACACCCCTGCACCCCGCTCACCCCTGCACTCCACTGACCCCTGCACCCCACTGACCCCTGCACCCCACTCACCCCTGCATCCCACTCACCCCTGCACCCCACTGACCCCTGCACCCCGCTGACCCCTACACCCCGCTCACCCCTGCACCCCACTCACCCCTGCAACCCGCTGACCCCTGCACCCCACTGACCCCTGCACCCCGCTCACCCCTGCACCCCGCTCACCCCTGCACCCCACTGACCCCTACACCCCACTGACCCCTGCACCCCGCTGACCCCTGCACCCCGCTGACCCCTGCACCCCGCTGACCCCTACACCCCACTGACCTCTGCACCCCGCTCACCCCTGCACCCCACTGACCCCTGCACCCCACTGACCCCTGCACCCCACTGACCCCTGCACCCCGCTCACCCCTACACCCCGCTCACCCCTGCACCCCACTGACCCCTACACCCCGCTCACCCCTGCACCCCGCTCACCTCTGCACCCCACTGACCCCTGCACCCCACTGACCCCTGCACCCCGCTCACCCCTGCCCCTGCGACCGAGGCTGAAAACGGCCAAAGAACATTTTGAAGCTCCGAATCCTGCCCGTCAGCCAGCCAAACGGACAGTGCTTCCCCCCCACCCCGGCCCAACAAGCTAACCTGCTTCCTTCCCCGCGATCGGGCCGCCACCCTCGTGATCTCATGCACTCCCGATGTCCTCCACGGCCCCCGATCTCGCAGTCCACCCCCTCATGTCCTCCCGGCCCCCCCCGATCTTCCGCCCCCGACCCCTGATCTCTCTGCCCCGCCCCCAATCGATTCCCCTGAGCCCTGATCCCTCCCTCACTCCCCTCTGCTCCCCAGCTGTGGCCTGGTGCCGAAGGCCTACCCGCCCAACACCCAATCAGCCTCTCACTCTGGTGGCTGCAGTCGGAAAACGGATTCACAAAAGGTTAATCAGGTCCCGCCATTAAATTCGGCAGGACCGGAGGAAACCGGTTCACCTGGGTTTCTCCAATGCAAAACTGCTTCCCCGCCCCTCCCCACTAACATCGGGGCCTTAGGGGCTGAAAGTTTAGAGCGGGAGTGAAAAGCGGGCAACAGCGAATCGGCGGCCCATTTTACACCGGCCAGTTTTCTTGTCCTTTGAATTCACTGGTAAGTAACATCGAGCTGGTGTAAAATGGGCGGGCGGCCAAGACTTGCCCCTCGGCCTCTTGCCGGGCGGCCAAGACCAGCCCAGCGGTTTAGGTTAAAATGAGCCCGATTATCTTGTCTTGTATCTGAGGTGCATGTGCAAGCTATGGAACTGACTGTGATATTAATATCTCCGTAAATTCACCTACTTCCAGCAGGATATCAGATGAGTCGTGTACAGCCATCACGAGGGTCCCCACACGGATATAGTTGGCACACCAGGAGAAGCTGAGCAGGATGATGGTTGCTAAGTGATGAATTATTTGTTCTTGAAAATCCTAATCAATTAGTTAAAAGTAACAGTTGTTTGGTATGAATGTGCCATAAACATCACAGAATCTGAGAGTAATATCAGCCTAGTCCCGCTAAACAGAAGAGTACTTGGGGTTAATTGTTAAGTCTGGACTGTTCTAATCCACATGTGGCAGAGTATAGAGGCTCAGAGTTTAGATTCCAGTATTCTAGAACCCAAAGTTCTTCCAACTGCTGTGACAGAGATCAGAGCTTGTGTTTTTGCTCCAAACTTTCTCACTGTATTTCTGATCTACACCTTTTATCTCTCAGTTTTTGTGCAATGATGCAAGGCCAGCCCCGCACACTGCCCCGCACAGCCTGGTACTGCGAGGCTGACTCTCTCTCCCTTCGCCTGGTGTTAACGGAATGGTAACGGCCTCAGAATGTGCAACGCGGCCGCCGCCATTCCCGGGGCCTACACCGGGTATCCGAAGTGCTGCTTGCTTCAGGCAATAGGCCCCTTTCAAGATGAAAATCAGAGCCCTCTGATGTACCTAGGACTCCGATTGCCATTTTTAGGTCCAATCTGGTTGCTGCCTGCGCCGTGCTAACCCCGAGCAGGTCCACGAGCAGTGGAAGAGATGCCAGACTAAAGGCAAATATCATAGAATCATAGAAATCCACAGCACAGAAGGAGGCCATTATTTTTTGTGAACACCGGGGAAGCTGGATTGATCCACAAAACTAATCTGGGCCGCTGCCACCCCGGGACCCACTCCCTCCGCAACTGCGAAACCCCCTCCCCTGGGACCTCTGCCCTCTGTGATCGCAACAACCCCCACCCTGGGACCTCCGCGATCGCAACCCCCCCCAAACCCCCACCCTGGGACCTCCGCGATCGCATCCCCCCCCCCACCCTGGGACCTCCGTGATCGTAACACCACCCCCCCCCCCACCCTGGGACCTCCGCGATCGCATTCCCCCCCACCCTGGGATCCCCGCGATCACATCCCCCCCCAACACCCCACCCTGGGACCTCCGCGATCGCAACCCCCCCCAAACCCCCACCCTGGGACCTCCGCGATCGTAACACCACCCCCCCCCCCACCCTGGGACCCCCACGATCGCATCCCCCCCACCCTGGGACCTCCGCGATCGCATTCCCCCCCACCCTGGGATCCCCGCGATCACATCCCCCCCCAACACCCCACCCTGGGACCTCCGTGATTGCAACACCACCCCCCCCCCCACCCTGGGACCCCCGCGATCGCATCCCCCCCCACCCTGAGACCTCTGCGATCGCATCCCCCCTCGCACCCTGGGACCTCCGCGATCACATCCCCCCCCACCCTGGGACCTCTGCGATCACAACCCCCCCCAAACCCCCACCCTGGGACCTCCGCGATCACATCCCACCCCACCCTGGGACCTCCGCGATCGCAACCCCCCCCAACCCCCCACCCGGGGACCTCCGCGATCGCATCCCCCCGCACCCTGGAACCTCCGCGATCGCATCCCCCCCCCACTCTGGGACCTCCGCGATAGCATCCCCCCCCCCACCCTGGGACCGCCGCGATCGCAACCCCCCCCAACCCCCCACCCTGGGAGCTCCGCGATCGCATTCCCCCTCACTCTGGGACCTCCGCGATAGCATCCCCCCCCCACCCTGGGACCTCCGCGATCGCATCCGCCCCCCACCCTGGGACCTCCGTGATCGCAACACCCCCCCCCCCACCCTGGGACCCCCGCGATCGCATTCCCCCCACCCTGGGACCTCCACGATTGCATTCCCCCCCCACCCTGGGTTCCCCACGATCACATCCCCCCCCAACACCCCACCCTGGGACCTCCGTGATCGCAACACCCCCCCCCCCACCCTGGGACCCCCGTGATCGCATCCCCCCCCACCTTGGGACCTCTGCGATCGCATCCCCCCCCAACCTGGGACCTCCGCGATCACATCCCCCCCACCCTGGGACCTCCGCGATCGCAACCCCCCCAACCCCCCACCCTGGGACCTACGCGATCGCATCCCCCCCCCACCCTGGGACCTCCGCGATCGCAACCCCCCCCAACCCCCCACCCGGGGACCTCCGCGATCGCATCCCCCCCACCCTGGAACCTCCGTGATCGCATCACCCCCCCACTCTGGGACCTCCGCGATAGCATCCCCCCCCCCCACCCTGGGACCTCCGCGATCGCATCCCCCCCCCCACTCTGGGACCTCCGCGATAGCATCCCCCCCCACCCTGGGACCTCCGCAATCGCATCCCCCCCCCCCACCCTCGGACCCCCGCGATCGCAATCCCCCCCAACCCCCCACCCTGGGACCCCCGCGATCGCACCCCCCCCCCCACTCTGGGACTTCCGCGATAGCATCCCCCCCCCACCCTGGGACCCCCGCAATCGCAACCCCTCCCAACCCCCCACCCTGGGACCCCTGCGATCGCAACCCCCCCGACCCCATCCTGGGACCTCCGCGATCGCATCCCCCCCACCCTGGGACCTCCGCGATCGCAACCTCCACCCCCCCGCACCCACCGGGACCCCTGCGATCGCAACACCCCCACCCCACCCTGGGACCACCGCGATCGCAACACCCCCACCCCACCCTGGGACCACCGCGATCGCAACACCCCCACCCCACCCTGGGACCACCGCGATCGCAACACCCCCACCCCACCCTGGGACCACCGCGATCGCAACACCCCCACCCCACCCTGGGACCACCACGTTCGCAACCCCCCGCAACCCCCCACCCTGGGACCACCGTGATCGCAACCCCCCACAACCCCCCACCCTGGGACCTCCGCGATCGCATCCCCCCCCACCCTGGGACCTCCGCGATCGCATCCCCCCCCACCCTGGGACCCCCGCGATCGCAACCCCCCCCCACCCTGGGACCTCCGCGATCGCGATCCGCCTTCCCAACAACTTCACTTCCCGTATGAAGTGTGAAGTGATGCACTTTGGGAGGGCTAATATGGAAAGACAATAAATGGCACAACTTTGAAAAGTGTCGATGAGCAGAGATCTTGGTGTCCAGATACACAAATCAGTAAAGGTGGCACAGCAAGCTGATAAGGTGCTTAAAAAAGCATATTGGGAATAGAATATAAAAGAAAAGAGATCAGGCTGGAACTTTATAAATCACTGGTTAGGCCTCAGCTGGAGTATTGTGGACAATTCTGGGCCCCACACTTCAGGAAAGATGTAAAGGCCTTAGAAAGGGGACAGAGGAGGTTTACCAGGATGTGACCAGGGATGAGGAGAGGTTAGAAAAGTTCAGACTGTTCCCCTTGGAACAGAGAAGGCTAAGAGGTGACCGAATGGAGGTTTTCAAGTTGATGAGAGGTTTTGATAGAATAGAGAGAGAAAAACTATTCCCTCTGGTGAGTGGGTCAATAACCAGAGGCCATAGATTCAAGATCTCGAGGGGCGATGAGGAGAATGTGTTCACTCGGAGAGTTCTGGGGATCGGGAACGCTCGACCTGTAAAGGTGGTGGGAGCTGATTCCATCAATAATTTAAAAGGGAGTTGGACGGTTCTGGAGGGTGAGAAACTGACAGGGTCACGGACAAAAAGCGGGGCTGTGGGACTGAGCACAACTGCTCTTTCAATGGGCCAGCACAGGCACGACGGGCCGACTGGCCTCCTGCTGTGCTGTAAGTTTCTCTGATTCTGTGAGCTTACCTTACCCGATCTTCAGGCCTGGAACCGGCGAGCTGTCCCGGGACACGTGCTTGGTGCCCCGCAGCTCGCCTGCCAGATTTAATTTAGGCCGAGGCCTCTAAATCACGGGGGCCTCTCTGCTGCCAGAATTAGCAGTCGACTAAAAATCAATATAGACCCCACTGCTCGCACACCAAGCGAGCGATGCTCAGGGTCCTGTCGGCCCTGTGAAAGAGCAACAGGATCGGTCCCTGCATCTGGCTGTTGATTCATTTTGATTGTAATTTTAGTCTGGCTGTGCCACGATATCCAGCAGAGGGCCTTCCGGGCACACTCAGCACTTCATCAATTAACAGCCTTGAGCAAACTATGAGCAACACCACCAAGTACAAGCCTTGAGCCCTCCGGGAGTTAATACCTGGCTCCCTTTTTTGCTTCATAGGTCACTGCTGCAGGGGAATGATAGGGATCATTGGCGATGTCACTCAGGGCAAAGCCGCATCTGCATCTTCCAATTCAGCACTTTACAGCCTTCCGGACTCAATATCGAGTTCAACAATTTCAGATCATAACCTCGGCCCCTATTACATTTTTATTTATATTTTTTATCCACACCTTTGTTTTGGCCCTTCCCCCCCCTTTTTTTCTCTCTCTCCCACATGTCTCTCATTCGCCAGCGCATTTCACACCTAATCTGAGCCGTCTGTTGTCTCCACTAGTCCTATCACCATCTCGTCTGGTTTTGAATACCTCTTAATGTCTCTTCACTTCTTTTGTTCTCTCCCAGCCCTGCCTTTCGATCGATTTCATTTCCTTTCCAGTTTTGAACAAGGGCTAGACCTGAAACGTTGACTCTATTTTCTCTCCACGGATGTTGCCTGGCCTGCTGAGTTTTTCCAGCATTTTCTGTTGTTATTTCTGCATCAACCAGTTGCCTTGCCCAGATGGCTGCAAACACCTCAGATGGAGTCGAGTCTAAGCAGGCCCCGTATCAGCAGCTGTGGTGCCTGTAGATGCAAGGCCGATTATTGAGTCAGCGCAGGGAGTTCACTGGGTCACCTCAAACCGAGAGGCAGACCACTGACTGACACCCAGCAGCCAACCATCTCACTCCCTCCGCCCAGCAGGGAAAGACTCAGAAGGAGTCACATGGCTAGGAAGCGCTGCTCACTGTCACGAAGGGGAAGCAATGGGGTCAGACTCACTGATAACACTCACACCACACGCTGTAAATAAAAGGTGGGATCAGTGATAGTGTACTGCGTCCTGACCCAGCCCGAGGGTGCGAGTTAGATTGAGGTGATGTTGTCCCATTACCACCCCGTCGCCTCACGCCATCATGCCTTTTGTCCTTTAATCTCTCCTGCCTTCCACCCTATCACAGACCTTCCCCTTTGTTCCCCCTTTGTTCCTCCCCACACCCCTTTCCCGGCCCCTGTACTTGTTGTTTATAAATTGATAAATTTCTAACTTCTCCCAGTTCTGACGAAAGGTCACCGACCTGAAACGTTAGCTCAGTTTCTCTCTCCACGATGCTGCCTGACCTGTTGAGTGTTTTCAGCATTTTCTGTTTTTATTTTGTATTCATGGGTCCTGAGGTGTAGCTGGGTCAATTGAGGTGGCATTATATTTGCCTCGGGATTTGGCAGCACATGCAGATAACTGTTGTAATCGGATGTTCCTGGTGTCTTACTAACTGTGTCCTCTATTACCATCTGCCTTGCTGAGTGACTTATTCCCTGGGCAGACAAGTCTCTTGTCTCCCTATCAGAATCATCTTCTGCCTTTGCCCTGCCTGTCTACTCCTGACCATTTTCTGGGAACTGTGGAGGAGCGGAGAGATTTAGGGGTTCATGTACAGAAATCACTAAAAGCTGGTGGACAGGTTCAAAAATAATTAAACAGGCTAATGGAATGTTGCCTTTACCTCGAGGGGCTGGAATACAAAGGGCAGGAAGTTATGTTACAGTTATATAAAGCTCTTGTTAGACCCCCTCTGGACACTGGGTTCAGTCCTGGGCCCCGCACCTCAGGAAGGATAGATTGGTCTTGGAGGGGGTGCAGCGCAGATTCACCAGAATGATAGCGGGTTAAATGATGAGAACAGGTTGCACAGACTGGGCTTGTATTCCCGTGAATATAGAAGATTAGGGGGTGATCTAATCGAGGTGTTTAAGATGATTCAAGGATTTGATCGGGTTGATCAAGAGAAACTATTTCCTCTGGTGGGGGGAGTCCAGAACAAGGGGGCAGAACCTTAAAATTAGAGCCAGGCCGTTCAGGGGTGATGTCAGGAAGCACTTCCTCACACAAAGGGTGGTGGAAATCTGGAACCCTCTCCCCCAAAAAGCTGTTGAGGCTGGGGGTCAATTGACAGTTTCAAAACTGAGATTGAGAGATTTTTGTTAGGTTAGGGTATGAAGGGTTACAGGACCAAGGCGGGTAGATGGAGTTAAGATACAGATCAGCCGTGCTCTAATTGAATGGTGGGACAGGCTCGAGGGGCTGAATGGCCTCCTGTGTTCCTATGACTGCTCCATGAGAAGGTCTGTTTGCAGGGTGAAGGTGTGTAAATCGCAGCAATGCTGAACAGCTGCTGTACTGCAGCACTCCCACCCTCGGTCCAGGAATCTGAACCTTTGCTGAACGGTCTGTTTCTCATTATACCTCCCATCAGGTCTGGTGCTTGGGATGACTGAGCCATGGTTGCAGTGCATAGTGTCAGTTCCCAGCACCCACCCACCCCAACCTCCGAGTGGAATAATGGTGGCAGTGCGGATTGTCGTAAAATGAATGAATCATGGCCAGAGCACCAGGTATTCACGAGCATCATTATGTACCAAACACTCAGGAATCCAAAATATCATGCTGACATTACACTAACTAACTGTCATGATTCAACACTTACCTTTCTTTTTACATCTGATGCAATACTGAACAATAGTGACCAATAAAAACTCAACTCTGCTACATAATACCAATACTGGGATGGTAACAGTGTCTGTAGAGAGAACAGAGAGACACTCATCAATACAGTAACGTCCTCAGGCTCATTTACGGTGTGTTAACATTACTGGCCCAGCCGGGTACAATTACTAATGGATGAATTTACAGCCAACTCCCCAGCTCACTGTACAATGTCATTCTCTGCGCTATTTCTAGTCAAACAATACTTAAACCCACTTAAAAGAAATGGATTAAAATGGCACCCAGGGAATGTCATACCCATGCAGTGATCTGCTGCAACATATCCCCCATGGTGGTTTAATTAATATCCAGCGGTCAGTCCTTTATTCCCCATTTTTTGGTATTCCATCAAACCATCGGCCTTCTCTCCAGTGTCGCCACTCTGGATTTTCAGTATTACACAGGTGGGCAGTGAGGCAGGCGACCAGTAAGAATCGCCGGTCACAAAACCGGCAATGTGATCAGCCGCACGTTACAGAAACTTTCTGAATCTCCATTCTATTTATTTCTGTAGCGGGCGGGCAATTCCCATCGGCTGGTTTGGTCGCGGGCAGCGAGTTTAAAATCTCCCCCCGGGTCCCTCTGAATCAGTGTCAATGCTGCAGCGACTATTGGGGCCCACTGAATAACACTGTCTCAGAGAAGTCCTCAGAATACAAAGAGCACTTACTGTACTCTAGCAGTAGTATCAGGGGGCAATTTGAAGCTAGCCCTCCCATTGGGGGACTGATGGATCGGGTGCAACACTGGTTTTACAGCCACCCGATTTCACTCTCCAGTGAGGTCAGTGAGTAATATTCAGCAGGCTGTAAAACCAGCGTTCCACCCGATTCCCGCCCGGAGACTACAGTTAAAATTACCCCCAGCATCACTTACCCCACATTTCAGTTATTTATCAGCAAGCTACATCGCAGTAAATTTAATTCAACTGCTTCTCTGTCACAGAGCTACAAAATGAAAGGTGTCCTTTGGCAGGCAGGGTGGTGACCTTGTTATTCTACACATCATTCCTTGCACAGCTTCAACTTCCCACCCTGCTGTGGGAACATGCCAACTGGATATAGGGAACCATCCAAACAGAAAGGGAAATCAGAGAGTGTGCTGTCACAGCGGGTGACCAGAGGCACAGCTGGGGGCTGGAAGCAAGGCACCTGCTTGTCTTGTGAGTCACAGGATCCCAACTAAAGCTGTACAGGACAAAGAGACTTCACACGGGCACATCAGGCCTTGACATTGTTGAATAAAATGGAGCATTAGCTCAATGACAAAGCACCAAGGGGCAAAATACCTCCTGTTGATACTTATAGTGAAGGAGCAAGGAGCTGGTAGTGTTCACATTACAATCAGCACCTGTGTTATTCTCTGGTTAGACTAGAGTGCCGTAAGGAGTGTGGAGGAGTCCATTTATCACACGCTTTAAATTGTAGTTGGGAGGAGGTGGCTGTCTGTGCTATAGTGGTGCGGACACAGTCAGACTTGAGGTGCTTTGTACTGAGCTCGTCGCCCCCATTCCCCAAGGCTTTGACACCACATGCGTAAAGCACTCCGGACCATCATATCAATCAGGGACAGCCGGACTGAACCCACACTGGCCCTCAACTTGCTCGTGTCACGAGTTCAGCAATGATGGTGGGATTGTAGCCAATGGTGCCCACTGGCATTCACCCAGCGGGTCAGTGGGTTGGCACCTCTTTAACACGGGGCAGGCAGGAGCATGTACCACTTCAGGCACATCTCTTGAAACCCCCTGTTGCCTGAAACCCCGGCTTTATTCCACTCACTGGAGGTGGGTTGCCCAGGCCCACACCCAGGAAGGTGGGGGGGGGGGGAAAGAGGGACAAGGGATGAGGGGGAAGGAACGAGGGGAGAAGGGAAAGGGGGGAAGGGAGGGGAGAGGTTTGGGATGAGGTGACTGAGCCGGTCAATGCATTGGTCCGGCTGACAATCACTCAGCATCAGACTCCACCCAATCGAGTAACCCAGGGACAGAGAGAGAGAGCGAGAGAGAGAGAGAGACAGAGATGTAATGTTATCTTAATAACGTAATTACAAGTCTCCCAAGCAGTTGTAGTGGAGTGCCATTTATTCAGTCCTGACTCTGTGCCTCATAGTACAGTACTGCAAGCATGGCCAAGATGGCGTCGGATCCCGCCCCCGGATATGACATCAGCCGTCAACCAGCTGTCAATCAAACCCCGCTGTCTTTACGACAGCTACGGTTATCCGTACATCTTCCCCCTTCAATGTAAACATCTGACATGATTCTCTGACTATATAAGCTGTGTCTTTATGCATTTCTCCACTTCACCTGAAGAAGGAGCAGCGCTCCGAAAGCTTGTGATTTCAAATAAAGCTGTTGGACTATAACCTGGTGTTGTGTGATTTCTTACACCCTTCAATGAAGACATAACACAGTAAAAACATAACATAACATAACACATAGAACACTTGTTAACATCATATAGAAACAGTCAGTGTAACTACACCGTTGAACTAATTGCAGGTAGGTATAAACCTTACCCACACCCAGGAGTCCATTAACTGTTTACAGTCTTATCAATCCCTGTCTACAGGTCAAGTTTAACTACAGGCTTTCTGGTGCGCTGTGACCTGCGTGGCTGAACGGGTGTTTGCTGAACCACCCCAGTTGTATCCCTTAAGTTCATGTCTGTACCACACAGGTCCCTTGTCACATTATCACTACTGTGTCCTTCGTCACTTTGTGGTATTTCCCTCATCTCGTCTTCCTCCTGAGGCTGAAAGGTCTCTGTGGTTTTCAGTAGGTGCCTCCTGTTTCTGCGAAACACATTGCCATTCTCTGTCATGACACTGTATGACCTGGGGGCGACCTGTTGTAGAATGGTGGCTCTTTGAGGCCATGACTCAGGCCCTTCAATGCGAACTATATCATGCTCCTGTAGAGGCACGAGTGTAGTGGCTGTGCGGTCATGAAGTGTTTTTGTTTCTGTTGTAGTTTCCGAGCCTTGTCTGCCCACACCTCATCTCTGTGGTCAGGTGTGACATAACTGGGAAGTCGTGTATGGATTTTCCGACCCAGTAAGAGCTCAGCTGGAGACTTGCCACTTGCTAACGGGCCCGCCCTGTACGACATCAGGGCCAGATATGGGTCAGTGTTGCTGTGTGCTGCTTTCTTTAATAGTCTTTTCACAATCTGTACCCCCTTCTCCGCTTTTCCATTAGCCTGAGGATAGAGCGGACTGGAGGTTACATGATTAAACTCATACTCTGAAGCAAATGACTGAAACTCATGACTGGCATAGGGAGGGCCATTATCAGAGACCAGGGTTAGAGGGATGCCCTGCCTGGCAAAGATTGACTTCAGGTGAGTTATCACAGCTCTTGATGTGGTACTGGACAAGAGAGCCATCTCTGGATAATTGGAATAATAATCAATAACTAACAAATAGTCTTTTCCTTCATAGTGAAATATATCAGTTCCGACCTTTTCCCAAGGTTGTGATGGGAGCTCTGTGGTAATGAGGGGCTCTTTTGTTTGCTTGTAGTGATACTCCTGACATGTAGCACACTCGCTGATCAACTGGTCAATATCAGAGTTCATGTTTGGCCAGTAGAGTGCCTCACGTGCTCTCCTTTTTGACTTTTCTGCACCCAGGTGCCCTTCATATATCCTGTTGAGCATTTCTCGTCACATAGAGGTGGGCACAACTATCCTGTCACACTTAAGCAGTAGTCCATTGACCACAGAGAGCTCAGACTGAATGTGATAATATTGTTTACATGACCCTTTCTTCCAGCCCTCTTGAAGATTTCTCATTACTTTACTCAGGACTGGGTCCTTTGATGTCTCTGTGACTATCACTGATAGTTGTTCCTGTGTGGCGGGCAATGCTGCGTAGACCATATCCACATGAAGAGCCACATCCTCTTCTGATTCACTGTTTTGTGTGGCGTAAGGCGCAGCCCTGGATAGTGTGTCTGCAATGAACATTTGTGTCCCTGGCACATATGTTAGCTCAAAATCATAACGTTGAAGTCTCATCATTTGGTGTTGTATCCATGGTGACATGTCACACAGATTCTTCTTTGCGATCCCTAGCAGTGGCTTATGGTCCATTTCTAGGATAACCTTGGGAAGACCATAGATGTAGGTATGAAATTTTTCACACCCAAATGCCAAGCCAAGGCACTCCTTCTCGATTTGCGCGTACCGGCACTCTGTAGCCGTCATGGAGCGTGACGCATACGCCACTGGTCACCATTCTCCTTCATCTTCCTGTAGAAGGACAGCCCCTAATCCATTCTTAGAGGCATCTGTGGACACTTTTGTCCTCTTTTTAGGGCAGAAGAACTTCAGTAGGGGTTCACTTGCTAGAATGTGTAGCAGCCCCTTCCATTCCCTCTCATGTTCATGTCCCCATTGGAACTCTGTCTCTTGGTGCAGCAGTTTTCTCAGATGAACAGTTTTCACTGCTAGATTTGGAATGAATTTTCCTAGGTAGTTAACCATGCCAAGGGCCCGCTGAACCCCTTTCTTGTCCTTTGGTTTCTCCATGTCATGTATAGCCTTTACCTTTGACTTGTCTGGCTGAATCCCCTCTGTAGAGATCTTGTCTCCGAGGAATGTGATTTCATTGACACTGAACTGACATTTGTCTTTATTTAGTTTGAGTCCATACTGCCGTATCCTCTGAAGTGTTTTCTCCAGTCTGGTGTCGTGCTCCCCCTGAGTGGAACCCCATACTACCAGATCATCCACGTACACCCGCACTCCCTCCAGGCCCTCGATGATTTGCTCCATTGCTCTGTGAAAGATTTCTGGGGCGGAGCTAATACCAAAGGGCAGATGCTGGTAGGAGTATCGACCAAACGGGGTGTTAAAAGTGCACAGCTTAGCACTTTCTTCATCAAGTTTCAACTGCCAGAAACCATGCGAGGCGTCCATCTTGAAGAAGACTTTCGCGTCTGTCATTTCGCTGACTATTTCCTCTCTCTTTGGAATTTGGTAGTGCTCTCTTTTGATATTGATGTTAAGGTCCTTGGGATCCATGCAGACACGCAATTTATCAGTTTTCTTTGAATTGACGCAGACCATGGAATTTACCCAGTCAGTCGGTTCCTCAATCTTCTTTATGACAGCTAGTCCCTCCATGTGGTCTAGCTCTTTCCTCAGTTTTTCACGGAGAGCCACTGGAACTCTGCTGGGTGCGTGAATCACAGGTTGTGCATCCTCTCTCAGTTTGATGGAGTATGTAAAGGGCAGTGCTCCGAAACCCTGAAATACATCTGCATATTTGTGTGCTATAGTCTCATGAGTCAGATTTGTACTATCTTGGGGGGGCACTCTGCACACAGTTCAGTTCATTGATAGTATAGATTCATTTTACCAAGCCCAAATCTACACAGGCCTTATCCCCCAACAGTGACTCATGTCCTTCAGGCACTATAACAAAGGTCAAAGGGTGAATGTGATTTTTTACCTTAACATTCAGCCTACACGTTCCTTTTGTTTCAATGCTTTGTCCATTGTATGCCTTCAAAGAT